>NC_045436.1:132248609-132419943 GCF_002776525.5 Piliocolobus tephrosceles
CGGTGGCTCAAGCCTGTAATCCCAGCACTTTGGGAGGCCGAGACGGGTGGATCACAAGGTCAGGAGATCGAGACCATCCTGGCTAACACGGTGAAACCCCGTCTCTACTAAAATACAAAAAATTAGCTGGGCGTGTTGGCGGGCGCCTGTAGTCCCAGCTACTTGGGAGGCTGAGGCAGGAGAATGGCGTGAACCCGGGAGGCGGAGCTTGCAGTGAGCTGAGATCCGGCCACTGCACTCCAGCCTGGGCCACAGAGCAAGACTCCGTCTCAAAAAAAAAAAAAAAAAACTCTGACCATTTATTCATTCACTCATTCCACAAATACTTACTGAGGTCAGGCACACTACAAAAAGTGAAGGATAGGATGGTAAAGCAGAAACAGACTCAGTTTCCGACTTTCTCAGACTCAAGGGCTAGTACAGAAGAGAAACCCTAATAAATAATGGTACACAATGTAAACTTGCAACTGTGATGAGTGCTAAGGCTTTATGAGCACAAAGTAGGGGAGTCCAAAAAGTCTTCACTGAGAAAGTGACAGCTGGAGCTGAGCACTCAAGAATGAGACAAAGAGGGAGAGCTCAGGCAGAGAGAACGTCAGTGTCTGTTGAGAAAGGAGCTCTGCAATTATGAAGCCCCAAAAGCCAGTGTGGCTGGCAGACAGGGATCAGCAGAGTCTGAAGAGCAGAGGGGTCGAATCCAGCAGACCATGTTAAGCAGCTTTCACTTACAGGCGACGGGAAACCCAGAAGGGTTTTAAACAAGAAGGTGATGATTTGGGTTTTCAGAAAGTTCAGATACAAGATCACATATGTAAATGGCACACACTCTCTAGTTAAACTCTTCTGGTCTGTCAGTCTAGGCCTGGACCCTATTCTTAACAGCACCAGAAAGGTAATTGATTCAAATGGATGATTTGACTGTTTGGTATAACAGGAAGACTAGAGGATTGGGAGTCAAGGCTCCTGGGTTTTTATCTGCTTGGGAACACTGATCTAGTCATACACTTCTCTACCCCCATTTCCTCATTTGTAAAATGAATGCTAGGACCACTCGTCCATGGTGGCTCTGATTAGAAGGGAAAAAACGTACACTTTTAAAAACGCACGTGGCTAATAAACATGAAAAGAAATTTCATAATCAGAAAAATGTAAATGCATTAAGATAGGCAAAAAATCATTGCTGGCAAGGATACAGAACACCAGGAACTCATACTATTAAGTGGGAGTGTAAATGAGTACAATCACTTTGCAGCAGAACAATTTGGCAGTATCTGGAAAGACTGAAAATGTACACGCTCCAACTTAGCAATTCCACCCACAAATGCATGCCCTAAATAACACATATACACAAGGAAACATACATAGAAATATTCACAGTAGCATCATTTTTAGTAGAAGCAAGCTAGAAACAGCCTAAATACCAGCAAGAGATTAAAGAAATGTAGTATATTCATAAAATGAAAAACTATATAGCAATTGAAATGAATGAAATGGTGCAATATATTTAGCAACAAGGACAAATCCCTAAACAAATCTGAGTGGAATAAAAACAAGTTGAGAAGGATACATGTAACATAACTTTTATAAAACGTTTAATATATTAATGTATGCATATTCATATCATACATTGTTTAATAACACATTCTTTTTTTTTTTGAGATAGAGTCTCGCTCTGTTGCCCAGGCTGAAGTGCAGTGGCACAATCTCAGCTCACTACAAACTCTACCTGCTGGGTTCAAGTAATTCTCCTGCCTCAGCCTGGGATTACAGATGCACACCACCATACCCGGCTAATTTTTGTATTTTTAGTAGAGATGGGGTTTCACCATGTTGGCCAGGCTGGTGTCGAACTCCTGACCTCAGGTGATCCACCTGCTTCAGCCTCCCAAAGTGCTGGGATTATAGGCGTGAGCCACTGCACCTGGCCAACACATTCATTTTTAATAAAAGTACAAAGATATGCACAGACGGCAAGTGCCAAATTCAACACAGCAGTCACCTCTAGGGGAAGGGAGGTAAATGTGACCAGGGAAAGGGCTTAACTCAATTTATAATATTTTAATAGCTTAAAGTAGGTGGGGGATACACAGATAATTATGTTATTTTTTATGGCTGTTTGTATCTGGAAAATATAACAGCAACAACAACAACAACAAGGACAGGAGGAAGGGGAGAAAATCAAGTTGTTTTCATAAGTCAATTTTGCCAAAACAACAGAGCCTAATTATATATATAAATATATACTTGGGAGGAAAAGGTGTTGGACCCTACCTTGAACTAGAAAGCAAGAGGCTTCTCTATAAATAAGGAGATTGCAACAGATGATGCCTAAGGTCCTTTCCAGATAGAAAATTTCACTTCCCTATTCTACCTGCTTCCTCAACTGGGGGTCTGGCACTGGCAACAGAGGGGCTAAGACATGGCTTTCCCCACAGACACCACATTTAATTCAAGTTGAGGTTTTAAAACTTGCATTTACTTACTTCCCTCTAAAATCTTGTTTTCATTCTCTCGCTCACACTTGATATATATATATTCATTTGCTGGGGCTGCCATAACCAACTACCATAGATTGGGTGGCTTGAACAACAGAAATGTACTCTCTCAGAATTGTGGAGGCCAGAAGTTCAAGACCAAGGTGCCAGCAGAGTTGGCTCCTTCTGAGGCCTCTCTCCTTGGCGTACAGAAGGCCATCTTCTCCTCTCTGTGTGTGCTATATCCAAATTTCCTCTTCTTATGAGGATACCACTCATACTGGATTAGGGCCTATCCTTGTAATCCCACTTTCACTTCATTACCTCTGTAAAGACCTTATCTCCAAATATGGCCACATTTTAAGGTACTGGTGGTTAAAACTTCAACATACCAATTTTGGTAGGGACCAAGAATCACCCCCTAATATTAGGGTGGTCCTAAAATCTTCCTATTGACAGTTTTGTGAAGGTTTGTGAAAAGAGGCAATAAAGTTATTCTAATTATGTAACTATTTGCTTCTCGTCACTAAAATGTCGACCTCTTTTGTAATTAACATCGGCACAATTAGTATATAGAGCTGCTAAAAATGAAGTAATGTATTAAGTTTAGCTAGGTATGCTACTCAAGTGAGATTAATTCTTTCTGATGTTGAAATTAAATAGTTGTCTTTCCGCTTCTTCCCACCCCTCCCCCAAGATGGATTCTTGCTCTGTCGCCCAGGCTGGAGTGCGGTGGCGTGCTCTCGGCTCACTGCAACCTCCGCTTCCCGGGTTCAAACAATTCTCCTGCCTCAGCCTCCCAAGTAGCTGGGATTACAGATGACTGCCACCATGCCCGGCTAATTTTTTTGTATTGTCAGTAGAGACAGGGTCTCACCATGGTAGCCAGGCTGGTCTCAAAGTCCTGACCTCGTGATCCGCCTGTCTCAGCCTCCCAAGGTGCTGGGCTTACAGGCGTGAGCCACCGTGCCTGGCCAGTTGTCTTTATTTTAACAGAAATTCATTCATTTTCTAGAAATAATCCTGTTGGAAAAACAACACACAACTGGTTTCAAGGACCAACATCTGGTGCCAAAAATGACACACATATGATTTCTCCACAATATTTTTTCAATAGTGTCTGCTAATGGAGAGGTGTCGCAGTTTCAGAGTTAGTCCATAGCAACACATGCGGCATTGTATGATGCACAGTTGGCCAGCCTGTCCCACTTCCAGCATGGTGCTCACTTAATTTAGCCCAGTGAGTGACAAATTGAATTCTGCTGGCTTGGCCCACGAAAGTCGCAATGTCTGCTAACCCACACAGAGCCTCCTTTCTTCAGCCTGTAAGTCATGGGAATGGGAGCCAGGTCTCATTAGGGCAAAGCCATCAAAGGACACTGGGAATCATGGAAACCGGCCATTTCAGAACAGTCAATATGCCAAAAGCCTAAAATGCCCCAGTGTGAGCGGCTGAAGGATACTGTTCCTCCAAGCCACAGACATCTCTATTTTTAGCTTGGGGAAATTGTGGTTTTGGCCAAGTCATACCTTACAACAAAGGCAAGTGAGCACATCATCAAAGCATGTCCCAAAAGAACAGGTATTTATTAGGTCCAACTTCATTTGCAAAAATAAAGGAGTCAGAGGAAACAGAGAACATCAAATACTCATGTCAGATCCTGACCCCCCAAAATTGTACTTGAATAAGGTAGTCACTAGTAGACAAATACAAGTCCAGCCTACCAACATCTTCCATGTGACTCTAAAGGTAGTTACAACATTCTTGAAAGACAAACTTTTCAAAATAGACTTTGATTATTCAGAGGTCCACAAACACCCACTCTTCAGGTGAAATCTAAACTGTCACCTGTCCCTCAATGAATGGTCACTGAATCTACACAAATGCTGTTTCTAATGTAATTAACAGGAATTCAGCAGAGAGTTCATGCTGTTTACCATGGTAAAGAATAGATCCTGGGCTGGGCACTGTGGCTCACACCTGTAATCCCAAGCCAAACTTTAGGAGGCCGAGGTGGGAAGATCACCTGAGGTCAGGAGTTCAAGACCAGCCTGGCTAATATGGTGAAACCACATCTCTACCAAAAATACAAAACTTAGCAGGGCTTGGTGGTGCACACCTGGAGGCTGAGACACAAGAAATGCTTGAACCCGGGAGGCACAGGTTGCACTGAGCCAAGATCGTGCCAGTGCACTCCAGCCTGGGTGACAGAGCGAGACTCTGTCTCAAAAAAAAAAGAATAGATTGCACCAAGTTTAAATGTAGAGGTCTCCTGGGAAACAAGGTGTTAACCCCTGTGAATTATCCTGTTGGCACTTTAAGTTCTTGTTATTTGTAAGTGGAAGTAGTAGTGATTATATCCATTTTTAAAAAGGAATAATGCTTCAAATCTGTGACAACTAAAATTACTCTTATAGAGTACGTCAGAAAAACCTTCAGTAATTAATTTGCTTTTCTAAAGTTATCACACTTTGTAGAATCACCCAAGACCATAATATTTATTTACATTTTTCTCAAGTAGTATAAATGTATATATAGTTAACATTAGACTTATCTATCATATATGAAAATAAAACCTTCAAAAAATTTCAAAATTTCATATATGAAAACACAAAAAATCAAGGCAGAATTTTCAACCTGTCCATATCAGAATCTATCACTCTACTGTACCAGAAAATCTTAAGTCCTTCCTGTTTTTCCCATTATGCTTTAGGTACCAGCTAATTTGACTTCAATTTCAAAGTAAATTTACTGAGTTCCCTCAATTGTCTACAGTAACACATTTGTCAAGTCAATGTGCTTAAAGCATCAGAATTTCAAATTGGAACATCTAAGTTCACTGGATTTCCCAAAGAGCATTCAGAAAAATATTTTACAGAAACAGCAAAAATCAAACCTATAAGCAAAGTATTTATAGTTTTAAAAAACTTTTTGGAAAACTAAAAATACATACCAATTTTTTTTTTCATTCTGGGGTTCCTTTAGATAAACTTAAGTGTTGATTTGCAGAATATTAACAATTGCAGGAGAGGGATACACCAAGGAGATAATTCTTTAAAACAGTTGCCAACTAAAAACCAGATCAAAAATGAAAATGCTACCTCTCTGAAAGTATTAACAACAGCAATCATTCCATCGTGTTCTCTGACTATCCCTTCCTTTTTCCCTCCCACCCTCTCCATGTAACAATTCCTCCATCTCATTGGACCCACACGCCATTGACCCTTTCACCATTGTTTACTATTTTCTTGCCCTCAAATTTCTTAGCCAGCTTAGATCCGTAGTCTATCATCATAATCATGTCCCCGCACACACCTTCACCTCCCTAACCTCTCTTTTCATTCCATTTGGCTCACCTGTCTAAACACTAAACCTAGCCAAACCCAAAACTTACCTCCTCCACAACTATACAAGTGCTTTTGAACATGGCTAGAAAAACAAACTCAACTAGACTGACAGGTCACATTTTCAAGTCACGGTCACTAACTTCAAACAGCAGAGCCCTTACTGCAGTCAGGCAATCCTAACACACTCCACACCATCCATCTTCCACTCTCCCAGAAAACTATTTCGTACCTCACCCTCTTGTTTCAAACCTCCAGCAGGGCCTCTTTCGTCCTCACTCTCAGCTGATGACAGAGCCAAAAGCTCTCACCACTGCATATACTAACCTGTCTGTAGCTGGGCCCATGGACAGTATTCTGCCTTCCCTCCTATTACTATGGATGGTATGTCTGTTTCCTTGTCTAAGGCCAACCTCCCAACTTTGTGCACTAGGCCTCACCCATTATTAACCATTCAAGGGCACGGCTCCAGAAATTCTACCCAATTCTTCTATATCATTCATTTCCTTTCTCCACTTAAGCACCCACTAGCAAATGGGAACAAATAAATATGTTGTTTTCCATCTTTAAAAAAATAAACTTTGACCCTTATTTCCCTTCTATGGCTTTTATTCCACTTCTCTGTTCCACATTACAGTAAAACTCAAAAAAGTTGTCTCTACTTATCTCCAATTTAACTTCTTTTATTATCCCCTAAGCTAATTCCAGTCCATCTGTCACCACCACTGTTCCATCGAACTGCTCTTGTCACTGTCACCAGTGACCTTCATACCACTAAATCCAATGGTCAGTTCTCAGTCCTCACCACCCTCGACCTCTCAACAGCATCTGAGACAGAGGTTCATTTCCTCTATTCTTTTTTTTTTTTTTAGACAGGGTCTCACTCTGTTGACCAGGCTGGATCTACTACAGGTGCACTCCACCACATGCAGCTAATTTTTGCATTTTTTTGGTAGAGATGGGATTTCACCATGTTATCCAGACTGGCCTCAAACTCCTGGGCTCAAGCAATCCACCTGCCTTGGCCTCCCCAAATGCTGTGAATACAGGTGTGAGCCACCACGTCCAACCCATATCCTCTACTCTTGAAACACTTTCATCTTTAGGCTCCAGAACTTCATCACTACATCACAGCCTTTTGCTCAGTCTGGGCTGAGTCCTCTTCATATCCCAAGCCTGTAAACACTGAAGTGCTCCAGAGCTTGGTCCTTGAACCTCTTTGCAATTGATTCTTGCTCTCTGGGTAACTTCATCCAGTGTCATGGCTTTAGATATCAACTATATACTGATGCTTCTCCAATGTATGTTTCCAGCCCAGATCTCTCCCTAAAAGTCCAGCTTTATATATTCCTTTGCCTTTTCTACATCTCTACTTAAATACCTACTACGTCCAAAACTGAACCTCTGATCCTCCCCTGCAAACTTGCTCCTTCTACAATCCTCCTCATTTCAGTGTACACCAAACCAACTGAACCCTTCTAACAGCTCAGACAGAAAACTCTGGCATCATCTTTGACTCTCCTCTTTTCTCTCATCTCCCACATCCAATCTATCATCAAATCCTGTTGGTCCTATCTTTGAAAATATGAAATATATAAAACCACATCTCACTACTCCACAACTAACACTATCCTATCTCAGCTGGATGAGCAAGAGCTTCCTATCTCGTCTCTCCACCCCGCATTGTCACTCTCAACAGACATCAGAGTGACCTCAATAAGTTGGATTATATCACTCCTCAGAATCCTCCAGCGACTTTCCATCTCTCTGAGGCAAAAGCCAGTCTTTGCATAAAGCCTTGCATGAGGGACCAGGTTACCTCATCTTCTATCACTCCTCCCCCAGCTTACTCCACCCTGGCCACACTGGTCTTGCTGCTTCTTGAAAAGGTGGACGCAGCCCACCTCGGAGCCTTTCCAGTGTCCTCAGCTTGGTTTACTCTTCCTGCTGATAGCCGCGTGCTACCACCTCGATTTCTTCAAGCCTTTGCTCAGATGTTACCTTCTGAATGAGGCCTCCCTAGTGACTCTGTTTGTAATTGCCGTATTCCCTACTCCCTTTCCCCCACTTTGTCTCTACTGCCATCACTGATATTTCTCCACTGCGATAACAATAGTATGATAAACTGTATGCTCTTGATTTCTAGTTTATTATCTGTCTTCCCCAACTAAAATGTAAGTTCAGGAGAGCCCCAACCACCCAGGCTCAAGCAAGTCTTCCACCTCAGCCTCCCAAGTAGCTGGGACTACTGGCAGGTGCCACCATGCCTGGCTAATTTTTTTATTTTTAGTAGAAACAAGGTCTCACTATGTTGCTCCAGCTGGTCTCAAACTTCTGGGCTCAGGTGATCCTCTTACCTCAGCCTCCCAAAGTGCTAGGATTACAGGTGTGAGCCACTGCACCCAGCTTAAAGCATTTTTTAAATGAATGAAAA
Organism: Piliocolobus tephrosceles; assembly: GCF_002776525.5. Taxonomy (NCBI): domain Eukaryota; kingdom Metazoa; phylum Chordata; class Mammalia; order Primates; family Cercopithecidae; genus Piliocolobus; species Piliocolobus tephrosceles. The sequence goes on from NC_045436.1 coordinate 132,256,863, forward strand.
GGATATAGCCTTAAAATAGTGTTTACCAGTAGGGAGGAAGGGATGTAAATGTATTGCTGAGGAATACAAAAGGAATTTTAAATACATTTCAAATAATCTATATCTTAAAATGAAAGAGCTGAATATTGCAAAAATTAATAATTGTTAAATCTAGGTGGTAAGTGCATGGATGACAATGTATCAATAAATCTGAAAATATTTTACAGTTTTTTAAAAACTAGAATTGAGAAAATCAACATTTCTTTGCTTTTATTACCAGAAATGTAGTTTGTAAGATTTGTCAGATAATTCTGTTAAACATATAAAAATGAATGTACATGAAATCCCAGCACTTTGGGAGGCCGAGGCAGGCAGATCACTTGAGGCCAGGAGTTCAAGACCAGCCTAGCCAACATGGCGAAACCCGGTTTCTACTAAAAATACAAAAATTAGCTGAGCGTGGTGGTGCATACCTGTGGTCCCAGCTACTCGGGAGGCTAAAGTGAGAGAATTGCCTGAACCCGGGAGATGGAGGTTTCAGTGAACCCAAGAGATGGAGGTTTCAGTGAGCTGAGATCCCGCCACTGCACACTCCAGCCTGGGTGACAAAGTGAGTGAGACTCTATTTCAAAAAAAAAAGAATCTACAAGAAACTATGGAATAGGTAAGTAAATATATAAAAATCATTTTATAAATTATTTCTAGTTTTTCCTATGTCTACAATTCCAACTAAAAGACTGCAGTAGCCAATGGAGCAGACATCATAAACATTAAAACAATGACTGCTTAAAGCACATAAGCTCCTTGAGACAGCAAGGATTCAAAAGAAACAAGTAATTATTGCAAGAAAATATACATACCAACCAATGTAGTTTTCACTGCATCTTGAATAGTCTTCTTTCAAATACAATTTTTAAATCCCTCAGATATTTAATAAAACAGTAAAACATTCTTTCTAACATTGGACTCAATCAATATGACAAATTAAAATTTAAGCGAACCTTTCCTTCCAATGCATCTGACTTCTAGTGACTATTTAACAAGGAGCCAAATACAGTCATCCAAGTGATACCAATTTAAACTTTCCTTATTCAAGCCAATTACCAAAACTGTGTCCCAATTTCAGGCCCAGAAACTGCCAGCCCAGGTGTATACATTACTGACAGGGAAACAGAGACCACCTGAGAAGGAAAGGCCTTTGTGTTTCTGCCAAAATAAAAGGCATCAGAGTTTTCTTCCAATGAATCACTATCTAAAATTGCCCTAGGCCAGGAGGGCCTCTGGTTACCTAATCTCTTGAAGCATAAGCAAGGTCTTCAGGATTCTGATACTGTCACTTTTGTAGAACAAGCGCATTGAAAACATTCAGAAGATAAGGCATCACATTGGCCCTGAAGATCTCAAATGGAACCTGGCATCAGAATTCCTATTCAGGACTTCCAGTGGCAGGACTCGCCTCCCTCGTGGAGAAAGATGACAGCCTTTAAAAGAAGGGAAGATAGCTGGGTGCAGGAAACAAAAGGCCAGGTTCCATGTGCCCAGGGAACTCTCTACAGTGCCACTTTGGCTATAATGACATCTCTTTATTTATAAAACAGAAATAATTATATTCATCATCTAATAAAGACCCCCAAAACCTTAAGAGAAAAGAAGCAAAAATGCAAATGAATACAGCATCATGAACCTGCACAACACTTTCTCAACCTGGCTCTCTGAGTTCCAGACATATCCCCAAGTACCCACAAGAGCAACGACTTAGGTCGCATCAGCAAGTGGGGAAAGGAAACTAATATTTGTGAATTACAGGACAGCATGACTCCTGAATGCCTAGAACACAGTAAAGGACTCAACTAAATCTGATTTAATCCTCAAAACAACCCTACTAGGCAGCATTATGAGTCCCACTTAATAGATAAGAAAGGACTAAGGAGAACCAAATAAACTGCCAAAGAAAAACAAACGAGTACAGGAAGTATGGAAAAACTCCAGTAAGTAGTGGACCTAGCACTTAAACCCACTTCAGTCTGATTCCAAAGCACCCGCACTAATTCACCCATATGTTTAGTGATGTCCAACAGAAACACAGTATGAGCAACATATGTCATTTTAAATTTTCTAGGAGTCATATTAAAGAAGTAAAAAAGAGGCTGAGCATGGTGGCTCATGCCTATAATCCCAGCACTTTGAGAGGCTAAGGCAGGAGGATTGCTTGAGGCAGGAGTTCGAGACGAGCCTAGGAAACATAACAAGACCCTGACTCTACATAAAATAAAATTTTAAAAATTAGCCGGGTGTGGAGGTGCCATCCTGTAGTCTCAGCTACTGGGAAGACTAAAGTGGGAGGATCACCTGAGCGCAAGAGTTTAAGGCTACATTGACGTATGATCACACACTGCACTCCAGCCTGGGCGACAGAGTGAGACCTTGTCTCAAAAAAAAATTTAAAAAGTAAAAAATTAAATAAAAATAAGCCAGTGAAACGTATTTTGATAATATATTTTACATAACCAATGTACCCAAAATACTATCAATTCATTGTGCCATCAATATAAAACTACTAAAAAGTTTTCCATTCTTTTTCTCATACTAAATCTTTGAAATTTACACTTACAGAATCCTTCAATTTGGACTAGCCACATTTAGTGCTCAATAGGCACTTGTGGCTAACAGCCACTGGTACTGGGACAGCACAGGTCTCTATCACACTGACTCCCATAAGCAAAAGGACTATCCCTCGGGGCCCAAGATGGATAGATAGTCTCTGCCTCAGAGCTGGCAGAAAAAGAGAAGCACATTCCTGGAAGCACCATGCACCTTCTTTCCTTGAGTCAAGCGCATGTCAGCTGAAAAGTTTCCTCCTTGGTGATGCCTTCCCCAGCACAAAGTCACTCATCACCTCCACCTGTCACCCTCCTCCACGGGTCCTCTTCTATTTTCTTCTTGACATTTATCAGTAAACTATTTGGTTCGTTTATTTGTTCACTGTTCATTGACCGTCTTCACCAATGCTGTGGCCCACTAAACTTTTTTTCTTTCTTTTTATAGAGACAAGGTCTTACTATGTTGCCTTGGCTGGTCTCAAACGCCTGGCCTCAAGCTATTCTCCCGTGTCAGCCTCTCAAGAGTTTAAAATTTAAGCGCCATGACAGCAGATCCTTTTCTGTATCTTTCATTACTCTCTTTCCAACACCTGGAACAGTGTTTGACACACAGAAGGTATTCAATAAACATTGGTTGCATTAATGAATTGCTATAGCAAAAAGGGTATAAATTTCCTCCCCCACAAACTAGGAAATGCATTTCCCATAGAACAATGTCATATGGAAATTCGTTTCCCAGACTCGCCCACCAAAGTCTACTTAACCCATAATGTAACAAAACCTAGAAGGAAACAACAGAGCACATGATAATGGCAGCAAGAGATTTAGTAAAGCAAAACCTCCTCAAATGCCCAGGGCATGGTCATCACTTTCACCTTCCCATGGCCCCTGAAACATAGCAGGCTTTCAATATGAACAAATCAGTTGCTTCTAAAGAGAAATTCCAGCTACACGATGGGTTAAATGATTATTTATGGGCTATCCTGGGAATCCAACCAACAATTACAGCACTGCTGTAAAATATGTTGCAAGTGGTGGTCCCTAATTCCTTAATTTAGGTGAAGTCCTCCTGTTACATATGTCTATGTTTTTTTTTAAAAAAAAAGAACTACTCTGGCCAGTCACAGTGGCTTAGGTCTGAAATCCCAGGACCCAGCACTCTGGGTGTCGGAAATAGGAGGATCACTTAAGCTCAGGGCATTGAGACCAGCATGGAAAAGATAGTGAGAACTCGTCCCTACAAAAAATAAAAAATTAGCTTGGCATGGTGATGCATGCCTATAGTCCTGAGGAGGCTGAAGCAAAAAGATTGCTTGAGCCAGGAGTTCAAGGGTGCAGTGAGCCCGGATTGTACTAATGTACCCCACCCTGGGCAACAGAGATAGACCCCATCTCAAAAAAAAAAAAAGAAAAGAAAAGAAAAAACTACTATTGTGTGAAGCAATAGAAATTCAACCCAAACTAGCTTAAATAAATAAGGGAAATTTATCATAAAGATTCTGAGGACCCCAGTTGGATCTCAGAACTCTAACCAGAAACCCAAACGCCGCCAGAACTTTCACTCCATCTCCAGGATCCAATCCTCTGGGTAACACAGTCACATCCTCCCATCCCCTAATGGAGGCTTCCTCCATTCCATCAGGACTTGTGATTAGAACTATGGCCCCTAACAGGACCAACACTTTCACACTGCTATTTAGACACCCAGGAATTCCTTGGTCTTCTAGCCTCTGACCCATTTCAAAGATGCCTGGCCCTGGCTGGGCACAGCGCTCACACATATAATCCCAGCACTTCGGGAGACCAACGCGGGCAGATCACTTGAGCCCCAGAGTTTAAGACCAGCTTGGGCAACATGGCAAAACCTCATCTCTATAAAAAATAACAAAAATTACCTGGGCATGGTGGTATGCGCCTGTAGTTCCAGCTACTCAGGAGGCTGAGGCAGAATTTCTTGAACCTGGGAGGTCAAGGCTGCAGTGAACCAAGACAGTGCCACTGCACTCTAGCCTGGGTGACAGAACGAGATCCTAGCTCAAAAAACTCCCTGGCCCAGTTTGGCAGGTGCTCATCCTTGGACCCAGCATCGGCTCAGGCTGCACTAACAATAACGACAGGAGCACCCGGGTATAAGAAGTGATTCCTAGAAAAGGAGTGCCAGGCAGATGACCCCAATGCAGTCCTTCACAGCTCCCCTTAAACACTGCACTTCACGTTCATTAGCTCATCACACGTAAAACTAACTATCTGTGTAAAGTTTACCTTTCTTAACTAGCTGATCCTGCCAGTTTAAAAAAAAAAAAGGAAAATAGGGCCGGGCGCAGTGGCTCACGTCTGTAATCCCAGCACTTTGGGAGGCCGAGATGGGCAGATCACGAGGTCAGGAGATCGAGACCATCCTGGCCAACACGGTGAAACCCATGTCTACTAAAAATACAAAAAATTAGCCAGGCGAGGTGGCGAGTGCCTGTAGTCCCAGCTACACGGGAGGCTGAGGCAGGAGAATGGCGTGAACCCGGGAGGCAGAGCTTGCAGTGAGCCGAGATTGCACCACTGCACTCCAGCCTGGGCAACAGAGCGAGACTCCATCTCAAAAAAAAAAAAAGGAAAATAAAGTTTACCTTTTATATTAAGGCATATGATTAAAGAAGGCAGAATATGTATTTCTCTTGGTCTCCACTCTTATCCCCTCATGAGGAGCAATTTCTGGCCCCTAGATGCCCCTCAGAATATTTTGGTTAAGCAAATGCAACTATTTTAAAATGAAATTTTAAGGTGAAGCTATACAGTCAATGTAATACTCCTCATTAAGAACTTTTTATACAGACTAATGATGGATTAGAACTCTTAATGGTAGAAAAAACCTCCTCCCACTCACAGGTAAGCACCCAGAACAATTCAGTCGGGAACCTAGTGTCACAGACCATAAGATCCTATAGCCGGGCGCGGTGGCCCACACCTGTAATCCCAGGACTTTGGGAGGCCAAAGTGGGTGGATCCCCTGGGGTCAGGAGTTTGAGACCAGCCTGACCAACATGAAGAAACCCCATCTCTACTAAAAAATACAAAATTAGCTAGGCGTGATGGTGCAGGCCTGTAATCCCAGCTGCTCAGGAGGCTGAGGCAGGAGAATTGCTTGAACCTGGGAGACGGAGGTTGCGGTGAGCTGGGGTCATGCCATTGCACTCCAATCTGGGCAACAAGACCGAAACTCTGTCTCAAAAAAAAGAAAAACAAAAATTCCGATAATACCTTGACCAAAACTACTTTGTCTAAATAGTTCCTGCACACACACTAGCTAGGTTCCCCACAGGAAGCAATGCCATAGGCGGCAACTTAGCAGTAGACACTCTAGCAAGAAAAGTGATAGGGCTCAGAAAAACAAATCTGCAAAGTGAACCCTCAAGTAACAAAAGCAGCAAAGGAGTAGGAGGGAAGAGGACAGCATCATGTTTACAGCCTAACAAAGAGCAAGACGCCCTGGGACTGCAGCAACACAAGCTTTCACTAACAAAGTGACCCAATTTAGCTGGCACAGGAAATTCAAATTCCGGTTAAGGTAGGATCTCTACAGGACATGTAAATTTGCGGTCCTAGACTTTATGGGGACATTCTAAATGTTGCACTTTACTGGTGATATTAAATACTAATTCATGTACTCAAACCCAAAGTAAAATATCTCTAATTTGTTAGTGAAAAAGTTGAAGTACAATACTATAGAAAAACTAGGCTGGGCATGGTGGCTCACACCTATAATCCCAGCACTTTGGGAGGCCAAGGCACGTGGATCACCTAAGGTCAGGAGTTCGAGACCAGCCTGGCCAACATGGCGAAACCTGTCTCTATCAAAAATACAAAAATCACCCGGGCATGGTGGCGGCCACCTGTAATCCCAGGTACTCAGGAGGCTGAGGCAGGCGAGTTGCTTGAACCTGGGAGGCAGAGGATGCAGTGAGCCGAGCTCACACCACTGCATTCCTGCACTCCAGCCTGTGCAACAGAGCAAGATTCCATCAAAAAAAAGGAAAAAAAAAGTACAGTATATAATTTGTTCAATTATTCAATTGTTAGTAGTAATGTGCCCATTTTAAAGATGAGAGCCTCAGAGGCAGTAAGTAACTTGGCACAAATCAGTTTAGCTAGAAATGGCTAAAAAAATACTTCAACTGAGGTCGTTAATACTAAATCCATTATTCTTCCTACTGCTTCAGAAACCAGATAATTTTGGTAAAAGTATTTCTTAAATTTATAATGCCAGGCATCATGGTGCACACCTGCAGTCCCAGCTACTTGGGAGGCTGAGGCAGGAGAATTGCTTGAACCCAGGAGGCAGAGGTTGCAGGAGCCGAGATCACGTCACTGTACTCCAGCCTGGGTGACAGAGCAAGACTCTGTCTCAAAAATAAATAAATAAGCTGGGAACAACAGACACCAGGGCCTACTTGAGAGTGGCCCCAGTGAGGACTGAAAAACTACCTATCGGGTATTATGCTATTTACAAGGGTGACAAAATTACCTGTACACCAAACCCCATGACATGTAATTTACCCATGTAACAAACCTGTACATGTACCCCTTGAACCTAAAATAAAAGCTGAAAAGAACAACAACAACAAAAAATCTAGAGAGGTAGAGGAGCCTGATCATAGAGTCATTAGTCACACTGGAGATTTGGGGCTTTATTCTGTGTTAGAAAATTCTTGAAAGAATTTTCAAGAGTGTAAAATGATAATGGGTTTAAATTTTAGACATGGCGACAGAGGAGAGACGGGTTTAAGGGGAAACAAAAGAGAAAGAGATAGTGGAGAGGGGTAATGAGGGCCTGAATTAGTGACATGGTGGCAGGCAGGCGAAGGAGGGATACAGGAGAAGAAAGAGTGATGACACACTCCTTAGGAAGATGTTCATGTTGATGGCTTCAGTGACTTGGGTAACTGAAATAAGTAAGGAACAAAAGAGGTGCTTCAGGATTTAGGGAGAAGGGACTGAGGTCAGTTTTGTAGACACTGAATTTTGTGATTTCTGTGGGCATTGAACCAGTTATGTCCAGCAGGCATCTGGATAAAAGAGTGTGACGTGTAGGAGAAAATATTCGGATGGGATGGTGATGCACATTTGGCAACAATAAGCATAGAGATGACAGAGCCACAGGAATGAATGAAACCAGCTAAAGAAGGCATATGGAAGAAGAAGGTTTCAGAAACAATCAGGTAAACTGTAGCATTAAAGGGGTGAACCAGCCCAGGGAGGAGACTCCGCAAGAAGGAGCAAAGAGAAGCAAGAGGAAGATCCAAGAAATCTGGGGATGAAATATTTCCACATGTCAATGGCCAGCAGTGTCTCTGCAACAAAGTCATTCAGTTAGGAAAGGACTGAAAATGCATCCATCCCATTTCTCAGTGCCAAAATCATTAGTACACCTTTCAGGCTGGGTGCAGTGGCTCACACCTATAATCCCAGCGCTTTGAGAAGCCCAGGTGGCCGGATCACCTGAGGTCAGGAGTCCAAGATCAGCCTGGCCAACATGGCAAAACCCCATCTCTACTAAAAATACAAAAATTAGCCGGACATAGTGATGGGTGCCTGTAATCCCAGCTACTTCGGAGGCTGAGGTAGGGAGAGTTGCTTGAACCCGGGAGGCAGAGGTTGCAGTGAGCTGAGATCGCGCCACCACACTCCGGCCTGGGTGACAGAGGGAGACTCCGTTTCCAAAAAAAAAAGACAAAATCACTAGTACTCCTTCAAAAAGGAAGAAGAGGGAGAGACAGCATTTGTGTGGCGTGGCAGGGCTGGTACCCAGTAACTGTGGTAGAGAAGTGAATGAAAGGTGAAAGAGGGGAGCGGTGATACTTTCTTTCTCATAAGTGCCTGCCTGAGAATAGAGGAAACATGTTCAAAGTGGTTCTAGGATCAAAGCCCCAAAGTCAGCCATAAGACCACATGGCATTGATGGGGGCCAGGCTGACTCACCAACTGCACCAGCCAACAGCCTCAGGAGAGAAACGGTGAGAGGAAACTCACTGGGCAGTGCCGGGAAAGTGATGCAGCTGGACACTTCCTGACTGCCACGGAAATCAGATAGGAGGGGTAGGGAAGAGGATCCAAACAGAATGGGGCACTGGATTTGCATGGATTAGATGGGGGAAGAGGTGAAGGGAAAGTGAAGGAGGTGTCCGGGGTCCTCCAGGAAACAAAAATGTCAGCACATTCCAACATGAGCTAAGGGGACACTTCAGATAGAACTTCAGACTGTTGGTTCAGTGTGAGTAATAGGATTCAACACTATCAGCAAGGGCTGGGCTCAGTGGCTCACCACCTGTAATCCCAACACTTTAAGGAGCCTGAGGTAGGAGGATCGCTTGAGGCCAGGAGGTCAAGGCTGCAATGAGCTGTGATTGCAACACTACAACTCAGCCTGGGTGACACAGTGAGACCCTGTCTCAACAAACAAACAAACAAACACTATCAGAAAGGAAAGACACAGGTCTTTATCAGCATGCACTCCCTGACCCATTCCTGGCTGCCATTCCTGGCTCCCTCCCAGGATTCAGAGTTGCTGGGCTCTGCCTGCTTAGCACTCACAACCCTGCTTAGGTCTCCAGGGGCAATCAAATGGCTGCTTCCCTTTCCCTAAGTGAAAGGCCACGTCTCTATCTGCAAAGAAAGCCATTCCTCTCATCTGTTTGCTTCCCTAGGAATGTGTATGCAATAAGAAATCTGGGGAGTGTGCAAATGGTAAACAGTAATATGCAGGGAGAACTGAAGAATAGGAAATAGGAGTGAAATCTAATTTAAACTGAGGAAATTAGAAAAGAGAAACTATACCATGAATAAATACATAATATTAAAAATCTAAGGGAAAAAGATAAATAAATAACTCTTGCTTCCAGAATCTACTCTTTAGCCTGGTGCTCCTCAGAACATATCTGAGTCCTACATCTAAAAACTGTTAGTTCAAGCTCCTTCTTTTCACATTTCTTCCCCTCCTTTTCTTTCACACAGATCAGGGCTCAGCCAATAAAGGCAAGAGGGCAGATGCAGCCCATGACCTGCCCAGGAGCTAAGAACGGTTTTTACATTTTTAAAGGATTATAACAAATAAACAAAACCAAAGTAAAATACTCAACAGAGATTGTATGTAACCTGGGAAACCTAAATTAATTTGCTATCTGGCCCATTACAGGAAAACTTTGCCAATCTCTAAGACTTCGTGATGAAGACTCTGCTGGCCAGTAAGGCAGACAGCCTATACAGCTCTTCAGCAGCAGAGCTCAGACAAGAATCTGTTTCTCTTGGCTCTAAGTCCAGGGTACTTTCCCCACCACCACATCAAACATAGATGTGAAATAATTTCCACTTGAAGTAAAAAAAAAAAAAAAAAAAAAAAGGAGCCTTTAGGGCTTCCATAAGACCCACATAAATAAACTTTAAAATAAAGATTCTACTAATTTTTTTTAAGGACTCCCGGGAGAGTAATGTCAAACGGGAAGGAAATATTTAGTCATGTGCAGCACACACCTCTCCACTATCCATTCCTCCTCTCACCTTTCACTCTTAAAGTGTCTCCCGAAATCTGTTCTAGTCTCTGTCACCTGGAAAAGAATGCTTGTGGAAAGAGATGTCACGAAGCATGATCTGTTCATGCCAAGTGCCAGTACTCCACCCTTCCCACTCCCAATCACACATATAAAAGCAAACTGTGGAGTTATGTGGCAACCCACTGACATCTCAATCACACCACCTGCAGTTAAGGCTATGCCCAAAATGGTTTAACTGGTAATCCAAGTCAAAATGTCTCTATTTTAATACTTAGAGCAGCTTTATATGCAATCCAATCACGTAACCTTTGATGAAGTTATATGTCCTAATCAATATTCACCTCGAAACTTCCAAGGAAAATCCAAATGGTAATAGCCCCAGCACAGAACTTCCCATACTAACGAGACTATTCTCTATGCTAGCTCTCTACTTTGAATGATCATTCATTTAAAAACAAAACAAAACAAAACAAAACTCCTCTTGTGGCAGATATTGAATATCATTTACAAGGAAAGGGCAGTGATAATTCATCTGTCTTTATAAATCATAACACATTCCCCATCATCTCATCAGACATATCTCAGTGTCCACGGCCTTGTTCTGTCTTGGAGCTGGCTGGTGCTGACCCCAACTGTAACAATATTATTAACAACATCAACAATATCCTGAAAGGCAAGAAGTCAAAATAAGAAGATAAATACAAATGTCATATTAAATATTATTTTAGAATGTTACATTAAAATAGATTTTAGAAATATAGTTCAGTTTTTTTCACAGAAGTACTAAGACCTAATCTTAAATAACAGAACCCAGGTACAATGTCTTTATTGAGTGTTCCTTCTACGTCCTCCTAAGGAAAACTCATATAAGAATTTTTTTAGAAAATGAAGAGAAGGTGGGAGGGAAGAAGCAAAGGAAGAAGGAAAGGGTGAAATAATAAGAAAAACCCTCAGCCAAATGTAGTTCATGACTTTTCATTCCATTGTTGTTCCATAGCTTTTAAACGACGTAGTATTATTTTTGTTATTTGTTAGAGAGTTTCACTGGTCTTTTGGGATGATGCACAGTGGAGGTCCCAATAACACTGCCTCTTATAGGACACCTGCCACGTTTCTTGGTCTTCTAATAATGCACTTTGTTCCTCATACCTCACTGTTGAATCAATTCATTTGTAGGTTCTTGTGGATTTCTAGTAAATACATACATATATTTTTTGAGATAAGGTCTCACTCTCGCCCAGGCGGGAGTGCAGTGGCACAATCACGATTCTCCACAGCCTAGACCTTCCAGCCTCAGGTGATCCTTCTGCCTCACTTCCAGAGTAGCTGGGACTACAGATGTGCACCACCACGCCCAGCTAATTTTTTCTGTTTTTTTGTAGAGATGGAGTTTTGCTATGTTGCCCAGGCTGGTCTCAAACTTCTGGGCTCAAGTGATCTACCTGCCTCAATCCTCCCAACGTGTTGGGATTACAGGCATGACCCAGCCTAGGAAACATATTTTTAACCAATAACCAATTCTAAGAAAATTAACAATTAGTCTAGGGTGGCTATAGATATTATTTACAAAACCTAACAAATAAAAAAAAAGTAAAGTTTTTCTATTCTAAATAGAGCCTATTTATGACATCAAGAAATTTAGGTAAGTTTAGGGTAGGGTAGGGTAGAGTAGAGTAGGGTATTGCGTGGTATGGTATGGGATGGATGGATGGATGGATGGATGGATGGATGGATGGATGAATTGTGCATTTGTTTGTGGGTTTATTCCTAAAGTTCAATTTAACCAGTTAATTGACAGTTAATTTCTCACTGTTTTCACTGACGAGAAACAATCCCTTTCGAGAGCCTTTTATCTTTACCAAAGTGAGTAATTGTGCACAGTCACTAATATATTTTTCTGGCCATTATTCAACTCTCTGCTTCGCTAATAAATTGTAAAAACCATTTTCATCCTGGAAATATTTCAGGGCAGAAGATCCACTCTAATAACAAACAACAGAATAAAGACAACTTTCCTGTTTAAGATAAAGATTTGGTCCTATTTGCTTTTGGTCTGTGTCTTGTTATCACTCCATAGTTAATTACAATAAAGAAAAAAGTTTTGATCTCACAACTGCCTCTAGTGTCTCTCTGGCTCCAGGTGTAGAATGGAGGAGAGTGAAGAGTCTGTGTGAGCGTGCTTGCCCCTTCTCTCTCTAATTCTGCACATCTGTCTCTTTTGTCTATATTTTCTCTTTTTATCTCTTTATCTGTGTGTCTTTCTCTGACTTGCTTATTTATCCTGTTTCTATTTTCTACTCCTTCAATTCCCCATCCTTTCTACTGCACTTTTTCTCCTGATGGGCCCTTCTTATGGAAACAACTATACGTTTATAATACTTTTTAAAAAAATTTACTAGACAGAATCTGATGTCCTCTGTTCTTGGGGGCACTGAGTAAAAGCTTTTTGTTTTTGCCAAATCTTTAGCACTTTCTCCATAAGCCACATCTAGTCCCAGCTCTATAACTGAAATTCTTGGCTCCTTTTCCCCAAATCCCATCCTTTCTTCAAAGTTCACCATCATTTACCCAGCTGCTTGAGCCAGAAACCTAGAAGTCATCTCTGAGTTCTGTTTCCCTTACGTCTATTTCAAATTCACTGGCAGATCTATAGGCTATCAACCCAAAACTATCTACTTCACTCCATCTACCTTACCATCCCCCTCATAAAAGGCACCAGAATCTCTTCTGCAGTCACCTTAGTATCACTGCTTCTGCTCTTGCCTTCCTTCCACCGTGGCCAGAATGAAATCTGAAAACATAAACTTATGGCCCTCCTTTGCTTAAAGGCCTCCTGTGGCTTACCACTGCAATTAGCATCTAATCCAAACTGCTATACAATCACTCATCTTTTGGATCTCATATTTTTGTTCCACAAACATGTCAAGCTCCTTCCTGCTTTTGGCCCTGGGCATGGTCCACCCCTCTGTCTGGAATGCCCAGATCACTACATGGTTGGTTCCTTATTATCATTCAGGCCTCTACTTAAATATCACCTCTTCACAGCAGCCTATGTTGACTTACAATCTAAAGTAGTCTCTGGAGGCAACTCTATCATACCACCCTATACTAAGGTTTCTACAGAGCCACTACCAAATATTTCCTGTTATATAAACTTTTTGTTTATTGCCTTGCTCTCCCAAAAGAATGTAAGCACCTTAGCACCTTTGAGATGGAGTCTGGCTCTGTCACTCAGGCTAGAATGCAATGTCGCAATCTCGGCTCACTGCAACCTTCACCTCCCAGGTCCAAGCAATTCTCCTGCCTCAGCCTCTCAAGTAGCTGGGATTACAGGCACGCACCACTACATCTGGCAAATTTTTGTATTTTTAGTAGAGATGGGGTTTTGCCATGTTGGCCAAGCTGGTCTTGAACTCCTGACCTCAAGCAATCCACCAGCCTCAGCCTCCCAAAGTGCTGAGATTACAGGAATGAACCACCACGCCTGCCGACCTTCCTATCTTATGCACTACCCCATGCCCAATAACCAGAGAAGTTCTAGGAACTTAATAAGCTCTCAATAAACATTTGATAAACGAATGGATGAATGAAAATCCCACAGTTTTCCCTTACCAATCTACCCTACAAAGATAATTTTCCTTTACAAATTTGCAGCATTAATTTTAATGTCTTGCAACATCTCTTATATAGCTCATAGCTGCTTTAAATATTATTTAACATTGCATGACGTCGCCACCAACCACAAATACTAAATACATATCTCCTAGAGTTGAATGAATAAGGGCAGACAACACACACACAAAAATGCTTTTATCAGAAAGTTAATTAGCCCATTTACCTGAGTGCTCTACCTCAATGGGATCCTTGCATTTCTGGGTGTCATATTGTATAGCTGCCCGGATGATTAAAAATAAAACTATTTGTGTTACATTCTCTCCAGAACATCCAGGTGGGTCCTAGGCAAAGTAGTATTACGTGCAAGTTGTTGTTGAAATGAAATAATTTGAACAAAAAACAGGGCCAGGAGCAGGGGCTCATGCCTATAATCCCAACACTTTGGGTGGCCAAGGTGGGAGGACTGCTTGAGGCCAGGAGTTCAAGACCAGCCTGAGCAACATAATGAGACCCCCATCTCCACACACACAAAAATCAGTAATAAATAAACAAAAGACAGTCATGCAGGTATTTCATTTAATCTAACATACAACTGGAGTAAAAGAGAAAGTGATAGATCTGATGTAGCTTGAGAAACCATTTAGAATTTTGTTTTTAGGGAGAAAGGCATTGCTTCTCTAAACGTTTTCAGTTGCCTTTGTTAATAATTAGGGTCTGGTGTCCTGGTTACTGGTCACTAAAGGGAGGGTGTCTTTAAAAGCAATGAATATTTTAGGTATCGTCACCTTGCTTTGCCACTGAAACAATCTGCTGAAGGGAGAGGGGCCTTTATTTTGTAACTCTATCTTCTAGAAAGCTGACCTTCCTAATGAGTTGGCCAGCTATCACCATTTACCACAGCACATACAATACTCAAGTTCAAAGTAGGTTCCATAAAAGTGGGAGCCACTCTTCAGTTTATAATCAGAGCCTATCTGATAAACAAAACAAGAATTCTTCATTGCCCATGCAGTAGCATGCACGCGTGCTGTAACAGCACTGCAGAAAAAGTAAAAATTATGTAGCACTTCCTGGCAGATGTGACATCTGATCTTTGGATTTGCACCATAAAACACCCTTAAAACAAGTAAAAATCTGGTGCAGTTTAATATCTGATCGTGTGTACTTGGTTGCCTATAAATAATGTAAAATAGAATATATGGACATCAAATTTAGAATTGTTTAAATCATCTCTGGAAAAAGAAATACTATTTTATGGGCCAGAACACATGACCATCTTTCCAGAGGTAAGCAAACACTACTATTTTGAGATAACCCCTTATAGTTCAGTTTTTTTTAACCACCATTTCTTTTTTTTTAAAGTTTATTTATTTATGTATTTATTTTCATTTATTTATTTTTAGAGACAGGATCTCACTATGTTACCCAGGCTGCACTTGAACTCCTGACCTCAAGCGATCCTTCCACTTCAGTCTCCCAAGTAGTTGGGATTATGGACATGAGCCATCACAAATGCCACCACCATTTCTTTTAACATTGTTCTGAAATGTATTATAATATATGAAATGCTCAGCTAATAACACATATTGTAAGCCATTAGAAAGCAGTATTTCTATGTTGCAATGTTCCTTATCCTGTCACATATATCCCCCCTCAAGCCATTCTTCTAATACTCACGTTCTGATCAATCAAATTATTAAACTGGTCCAATGGTAAACCTATACTTGCCTTCTGTTGTCAGAAAAAAGACAAATCTGCTACTGCATGGTTTTCATTGAAGTTTTTTACAATTTTAAAGACAAAGAAAGAAGATTAAAAGAAAAAACGACTATGCCAGGCACAGTGGCTCATGCCTGTAATCCCTGCACTTTGGCACTTTGGGAAGCTGAGGATGTGTGGGTGGATCATTCGAGGTCAGAAGTTCAAGAACAGCTTGGTCAACCTGGTGAAACCCCATCGCTACTAAAATATAAAAATTAGCCGGGCATGACAGCACACAACTGTTGTCCCAGCTACTCGGGAAGCTGAGGCGCAAGAATGGTTTGAACCTGGGGGGCAGAAGTTACAGTGAGCCAAGATCACGCCACTGCACTTCAGCCTGCATGCCAGAACAAAACTCCATCTCAAAAAAAAGAGAAAAGAAGAAAAAATTATTAGGAGGATGTTAGAAATAAGTTTGGTTTTGACCCTGATAAAATAAACATCCCCTGAAGGGAAAAAAATACAGAATGACGATTCAAACATGAAGCAATTAAAAATTTTTTTGAAATCTTCCTTCCAGAAATAAAATCAGAAAGGAGACATCTTTTCATATATACCTTTAGAGTCAGTCATAACCTTTGGTATACACAGTGAAATGAAAAGCCTATTTGACCTCATTCTAAAGTTGCTTTAGGAAAACCTCCAGAGCCTGGTGTCTGGGACAGCACAGTGCCTTTAAATGGCCTCCTCTTCCCTGGCAGGACACACCGGACTCCACATAAAAGGCACCTTCAACCAGCAGCCAAGTGTCTGCAGACTTCGTTTCCTGAACATCCCTTGCTCAGCATTCCTTGTTCTCTTCTGTGGACCCGCGGTGCTCTCTGAGAGCTCCATTTGTGGATTATTCGCTTATAACTTTGGCCTGATAAATAATCCAGTCTCTCCCAGATTCCTCCAAGCCACCCTTTTGTATAGCCTTCTTGGTTGAACACACTCCACTAACTGCCTCCAGGGTGAACTCTCTCTGCTCAACCAGGCTGAGAGACACCCTTTCTCCATCTATTTCATCCAAGGGTAAAACCGACCAGGCATATCCTGATCTCCCAGATGAGAACTGGTCAATGGAGACTCAAGGGAAAAGGGAAACTTGGAGTCTGTTTATGAATAAAGGGGCCAGGTGCAGTGGCTCACACCTGTACTTCTAGCACTTTGGGAGACCAAGGTGGGAGGACTGCTTGAGCTCAGGAGTTCAAGACCAGCCTGGGCAACAGAGTGAGACCTCATCTCTACTAAAAATTAAAAATTAAAAAAAAATTAGCCAGGCATGGTGGCGCATGCCTGTAGTGCCACCTATTTAGGATGCTGAGGCAGGAGGATTGCTTGAGCCTAAGAGATTGAGGCTGCAGTGAGCTATGATCACACCACTGCACTCTAGCCTGGGTGACGGAGTGAGACTCTGTCTCAAAAAGAAAGGAAAAAATGGACCAAATGGTATCCTGTTCTGTACCTTTTCCTAAAAACCTAGTAACAATTTAGTAAATCAGTCAATACTCGTGTTTTAATCTAGATGTCAAATTCAGTACAAACATAAGCAATAAAAATAAATTAACTCACTTTAATTTCCTGATTCAATAGTCACAGGCTCTAGTTTCATGTTACTGAATTATGAAACCAATAAAACAACAATATTAAAGGAAATTCTTAAAAAGAAAAAAAAAGCATCCACAATTCTACAACCATAAAACACCAATGTACCACATGAATAAGTACAATTATTATCTGTCAATTAAAACTATATAATTATTTTTTAAAACATCAACTATTGATTTGGGGATATTCCTTTTCAGTCTTTTATCACATACGTATTCATTGTGAGACAAGATCTTTTCATAATTTGGTGCCTTTATGTACTTCTTTCCCACTTTTCATCATGCAAATTCCTGCACTCCTTTCAAAACCCAGCTCAAATATGATGCCTTCCCCAAATACCTGCAGGCAGAGCAGTTGCTGAGCTCTTAAGGTCTCACAGCAGTCTGTTCATAACTCTATTGCAGCAGTAACCCTGCTGTGGTAGAATTTATCTGTGTTCACAACTATTCTCTGACAAACTGTACACTCCATTAGAGTAAAAACTTTTCTTTATTCACCTTTATATCCCCAGGACCTGACATATTAGCTGCTGAGTCTATGTGCAAAGATGGAATGAAACAATTATGATCATGGTGAACATAAAATCTGGATTCAGCTTTAAGTTCATGTTATATCAAAAACATTATCTATTACCCATCTCCACCAACTGCTAGAAGGAAGAAGAAATTTGTTTGCATCACAGTCTCCCATAAGAGGTTACTAGGAAAATACAGAAGACTTGGACTTACGTGAGGCTTTTAGTAGGCAGCATTAAATCCTTTGGTAACAAGTCAAGGTGTCAGTTAATTACACACACACGTGCGCATATACATAATGATATGGTTTGGCTGTGCCCCACCCAAATCTCATCTTGAACTGTAATCCCCATAATGCCCAAATGTCATGGGAGGGACCAATGGGAGGGAACTGAATCATTGGGGTGGTTTCCCCCATGCTGTTCTTGCGATAGTGAGAGAGTTCTCAGGAGATCTGATGGTTTTATAAGCGTCTGGCACTTCCCCTGCTGGCATTAATTCTCTCTCCTGCCACCCTGTAAAGAGGTGCCTTCCGGCCATGATTGTAAGTTTCCTGAGGCCTCTCCAGCCATGCAGAACTGTGAGTCAATTAAACCTCTTTTCTTCATGAATTACCCAGTCTCGGGTAGCACATTTATAGCAGTGTGAGAATGGACTAATATCACACTGTCCAAATGTGAAGGGGCCTACAGCACGGTGCAGGGTGCAGATCCCACCAGCATGCTCTTACACTCAGAGATAAAACCATGTCCACTAGGACAAGTAATTAGGATGAATTAAGAAGCAGCATGTAGAGTTGAGAAATGACTGCATTTAGGTGTTTAAAAAAAAAAAAAAAACCTATGTTCAAGTTATTAGCTATATGATATTACTTGTCCATCAACAAAATATTTTTACACTCCGCTGGATGCTGGATATTCAGCGATGAAAGATAGGGTCCCCCTCACAAAACTGCCAGTCTGACAGAAGAAACAGACAACAAATAGGCAATCACAGTGCAGTATGGCTGGCACTAAGAAAGCACACTGGAGGGCAGAGAAGCCTCCTGAAGGAAGTTAGGTCCTGAAAGAATTTAGCAAAGAAAAAAATGCAACATGCAGGGGTAGGAACCTGTCTTTCCAGGCAGAGGGAATGACATGCATAAAGGCCTAGTGGCATGTATAGAATAGGAATCCTGTCTAATCACCTTACACAGCAATTCTGAGGTTCAAATTGTATGTTGATGTAGAAGCGTATATTCCTTTGCAAATGGTACTTATTCATAAGACTTTAACATTAAAAACCAGTTTTGCAATTCTTCAATAATTCAGAGAATCAGAAAGTAGAGCTGAAGTAAAAAATAATAATAATAAGGTAGTTACTCTACTTCAGTGCTTCTCAGCCTTTTTTCCATATTGCCTCTGTATCCATTTACAAGGGCTGCCATAACAAAGTGCCACAGAATGGGTAGCTTCAACAAGAGAAATGTATTTTCTGAGTTCTGGAGGCCACAGTCTGAGATCAAGGTGGCAGCAGGGTTCCTTCCGCTAGGCGTGGCTCCCTTTACCTTCATGTGGTCCTTCCCTCTGTATGTGTCTGTGCCCAAATTTCCTCTTATGAGGAAACAAGTTATATTGATTAGGGTCTGCCCATATGACCACATTTTATTGTAATGATTTCTTTAAAGGCCCTATCTCCAAATACAGTCACATTCTGAGGTATTTGGGGTTAGGATTTCAACATACAAATTTGAAGGGAAACATTCTCCCAGCCAAAGGAAGCTTTTTAGACTTTTTTTTCCTAATCAGCTCCCTTCCCCATGAAGTTTAAATCTCTCTTTGGGGTTACAGTAAGTCTGATCACAGCCACATGAACATACAGAAACTCAGCAAAATGTGAATGGATAACTACAGTGGGTTTACCCATATGATGGAATATTATTCAGCCATTAAAAGGAATGAAGCACTAATAAATGCTACAATGTAGGTGACACTTGGAAACAGGCTAAGGGAAAGGAACCCGTGGACACAAAAGACTTCATATTTAGATATTATACAATTCCATTTATATAAAATGTCCAGAATAGGCAAATTCCATAGAGATAGGAAGCAGATCAGTGGTTGCTAGGAGACTTGGTTGCCAGGGGCTTGGGGGAGGGAGTAACTGGGAGTGACTGCTAATGGTTTCTTTTTAGGGTGATGAAAATGGTCTAGAATTCACAATAAAAAATGATAAAGGGGATATTACCACTGATCCCACAGAAATACAAACTACCATCAGAGAATACTATAAACACCTCTACACAAATAAACTAGAAAATCTAGAAGAAATGGATGAATTCCTGGACACATACACCCTCCCAAGTCTAAACCAGGAAGAAGTCGAATCCCTAAATAGACCAGTAACAAGTTCTGAAATTGCGTCAGTAATTAATAGCCTACCAACCAAAAAACAGCCCAGGACCAGACGGATTCACAGCCGAATTCTACCAGAGGTACAAAGAGGAGCTGGTACCATTTCTTCTAAAACTATTCCAAACAATAGAAAAAGAGGGAATCCTCCTTAACTCATTTTATGAAGCCAGCATCATCCTGATACCAAAACCTGGCAGAGACACAACAAAAAAAGAAAATTTCAGGCCAATATCCCTGATGAACATAGATGCAAAAATCCTCAATAAAATACTGGCAAACCAAATCCAGCAGCACATCAAAAAGCTTATCCACCACAATCAAGTCGGCTTCATCCCCGGGATGCAAAGCAGGTTTAACATATGCAAATCAATAAATGTAATCCATTACATAAGCAGAACCTACGACAAAAACCACATGATTATCTCAATAGATGCAGAAAAGGCCTTCGATAAAATTCAACACCCCTTCATGCTAAAAACTCTCAATAAACTAGGTATTGATGGAATGTATCTCAAAATAGTAAGAGTTATTTATGACAAACTCACAACCAATATCATACTGAATGGCCGAAAACTGGAACCATTCCCTTTGAAAACTGGCACAAGACAAGGATGCCCTCTCTCACCATTCCTATTCAACATAGTATTGGAAGTTCTGGCCAGGGAAATCAGGCAAGAGAAAGAAATAATGGGTATTCAAATAGGAAGAGAGAAAGTCAAATTGTCTCTGTTTGCAGATGACATGATTGTATATTTAGAAAACACCATTGTCTCAGTCCCAAAACTCCTTAAGCTCACAAGCAAGTTCAGCAAAGTATCGGGATACAAAATCAATGAAAAAAAAATCACAAGCATTTCTATACACCAATAATAGATAAACAAAGAGCCAAATTATGAGTGAACTCCCATTCACAACTGCTACAAAGAGAATAAAATACCTAGGAATACAACTTACAAGGGATGTGAAGGACCTCTTCAAGGAGAACTACAGATCACCGTTCAAGGAAATAAGGGGGCCCCAAACAAATGCAAAAGCATTCGATGCTCATGGATAGGAAGAATCAATATTGTGAAAATGGTCATACTGCCCAAAGTAATTTATAGATTCAATGCTATTGTCATCAAGCTACCATTGACTTTCTTCACATAATTAGAAAAAACAACTTTAAATTTCATATGGAACCCAAAAAGAGCTCGTATAGCCAAGACAATCCTAGGCAAAAAGAACAAAGCTGGAGGCATCATGCTATCTGACTTCAAACTATACTACAAGGCTACAGTAACCAAAACAGCATGGTACTGGTACCAAAACAGATATATAGACGAATGGAACAGAGCAGAGGCCTCAGAAATAACAACACACATCTACAACCATCTGATCTGTGGCAAACCTGACAAAAACAAGCAATGGGGAAAGGATTCCCTATTTAATACATGGTGTTGGGAAAACTGGCTAGCCATATGCAGAAAACTGAAATTGGACCCCTTCCTTACACCTTACACAAAAATTAACTTAAGATGGATTAAAGACTTAAATGTAAGACCTAAAATCATAAAAACCCTAGAAGGAAATAGGCAGTACCATTCAGGACATAGGCATGGGCAAAGGCTTCATGATTAAAACACCAAGCAATGGCAACAAAAGCCAAAATAGACAAATGGGATCTAATTAAACTAAAGAGCTTCTGCACAACAAAAGAAACTATAATCAGAGTGAACAGGCAACGTACAGGATGGGAGAAAATTTTTGCAATCTATCCATCTGACAAAAGGCTAATATCCAGAATCTACAAGGAACGTAAACAAATTTACAAGAAAAAAACAACCCCATCAAAAAGTAGGCAAAGGATATGAATAAGGACTCTCCATTTCCTTACCTGCACAATGAAAATTTAGGACTAGAAAGCAGCTATTAACTGATAATAATTACAGAAGTTACTCACCCATTATATGAATAGACAAGTTTCAGAAGAAGACATTTATGCAGCCAACAAACATATGACAAAAAGCTCATCATCATTGGTCATTAGAGAAATGCAAATCAAAAACCAAAATGAGATACCATTTCACGCCAGTTAGAATGGTGACCATTAAAAAGACAGGCAACAACAGATGCTGGAGAGGAATGTGTGGAGAAATGGAAATGCTTTTACACTGTTGGTGGGAGCGTAAACTAGTTCAACCATTGTGGAAGACAATGGCAATTCCTCAAGGATTTAGAACTAAAAATACCATTTCACCCAGCAATCCCATTGCTGGGTATATACCCAAAGGATTATAAATAATTATACTATAAAGACACACGCAAACATATGTTTATTATAGCACTATTCACAATAGCAAAGACTTGGAACCAACCCAAATGCCCATCAATGATAGACTGGATAAAGAAAATGTGGCACACATACACCATGGAATACTATGCAGCCATAAAAAAGAGTGAGTTCACGTCCTTTGCAGGGACATGGATGAATATGGAAAGCATCATTCTCAGCAAACTAACACAAGAAGAGAAAACCAAACACCGCACGTTCTCACTCATAAACAGGAATTGAACAATGAGAACATATGCGTACAGGGAGGGGAACATCACACACCGGGGCCTGTCAGGGGGTGGGGAAACAAGGGGAGGAAGAGCATTAGGAGAAATACGTAATATAGATGACAGGTTGATGGGTGCAGCAAACCACCATGGCACATGTATACCTATGTAACAAACCTGGATGCTCTGCACATGTATCTCAGAACTTAAAGTATAATTAAAAAAAAAAAAAAAGAAAGAAAGAAAATGGTCCAGAATTAGATAGTGGTGATGGCTGCACAACTCTGTGAATATACTAAAAACCACTGCATTGTGCACAGTACAGGGTGAATTTTATGGTGTGTGAATTGCATCTCAACAAGGCTGTGTTTTTGAAAGGAGAAAAGTAGAAGATACATGATGGAATTAAAGCAAATTTTTGTCTCTGTTCTTGTTCATTACCAGACGTGAAGCAATACTGACAAAGCGAATCAGTCCTCTTTGCCATAAACCATCTTTTACTAGTGCATTCACTCAGTTTTAATGAACACCTTTACAGCACACAAGGTAGAAAGCCTTAGGTAAAAAGAATTTACGAGAGTATAAGGATAAACAGAAGCATAATTTATGTTTCTTATATTATGAACCTTAGCTAGAGTTCACACTTTATCTGGGCCCAAATGTCCCAATGCTGAAACTTTTATAAGTATAAAACAGATTGGCCAGGCAAAGTGGCTTACGCCTATAATCCCAGTACTTTGGGAGGCTGAGGTGGGCAGATAACCTGAGGTTGGGAATTTGAGACCAGCCTGGCCAGCATGGTGAAACCCTGTCTCTACTAAAAATACCAAAAATTAGCCGGACGTGGTGGCACACATGTGTAATACCAGCTACTCAGGAGGCTGACGCAGGAGAATTGCTTGAACCTGGGAAGCAAAGGTTGCAGTGAGCTGAGATGGCACCACTGCACTCCAGCCTGGGCATCAGAGTGAGGCTCCATCTCCAAAAAAAAAAAAGCAACCTGTGCTCACAGTAATTGCTAACATCACAACATATTAAGGTAGAGGATACATACCCCAGGTCTCCCACTGACAAGGCAAATACAATTTTAGACAGATAGAGCCAAGATAAAAACAAGAAGAATGATCATCCATTACTTTTACCACAGGAAATTGATGCTTTTCTGCCCATGAAGTAAGAAAGTGTCTATCTGAAAAGATACTGGTTACTGCAGGTACACTTCACTGTCACCAGTTTCTTTTTTGCAAGAAATCAATTTGCTCTTTTCCTGGGTTATCTTAAGTTTATCCTAGTGCAAAAATTTTAGGAGAATAAGTCTTACCAAAAGTAAGTTATTTGATTCTTAGAAGTTGTCAGTACAAATAGGGCTATTACGTCATCTATTTTATTTCAGATAACATGAGGAGGATCCAACTTTAAAAGCCTTCTTTTTACGGCAAGGTAGTCAATGATAACAAAATGTCAAAGAGGCCATGCCAGACACACACACAACCTCTGTCATCAGGGTTTTACCAGGGCAGCTGCTAGGCAAAAAAGACAGTTCTCTGCCTCTCCTCCTGAGAACCTAAAAAGGTATATCTGCCTGTGGGGACACACACACACACACGCACACACACGCACACACACGCACACAGCATAGCCCCTGGCATTCCTGCAGTATTTATCCAGCAGACTCTTTCTACACAAGGAAAAGTCTGCAGAAACGGCAGGCGGGCTGGAAGCTCAAAGTGTTTGACCCCCCATCACCACCCCAAGCAGAGTAGCTGTAGCACCCAGTGTCCTAGGAATCATGCTGGAGAATTTCAAAGAGGAACAGAGCTGTGTAGACAAGTCAGGAAGGAATTCTCAGGTGGTGCTAGAGCTGTTAAAATGGGCAAGGACTCAGATAGGCAGAGAGGAAGTGGAAGGAGTGTAGGCAAAGCTGGCCACCCTGAGCAGAGGTCACACCTGAGAGTGCTGGGTGAAGAGCATGGACCAGAAATGCACTGTGAACCAAGTAAAGAAGGTCTTAAGTGCCAAGCTAAGGACTTTGCTGATTTTTCTTTCTTTTTGTGTAGCTGAAGGGAATCACCATTGGCTCCAAAACATCTGACTCTCCTTTTCCTTATCTGCACAATGAAAATTTAGGATTAGAAAATAGCTATTAACCAATAATAATTACAGAAGTTGCTCACTCATTATATGCAGAGCTGTAGGCCAAGCTTGTAGAAACAGTATCACATTTAATTAAGCCCCTTCTAGTTCCGACCTGCTATGACTGTTTGAAAGAGTCCACCTCTCTAATTGATTCTCATTCCTCCTTTGATCTGGTATAGTCTCTTTTTTGGAGCACGGAAAGAGAAAGACTGAGACAGCTTCTTTGCTGCTCCAGGACTATTCTGGCAGCTTTCTATTGCTCATTCTTGAACAGGACAAAGGGTCCTCCCTATGCTTTCTTCTTTCCCTGATATATAATGTTCCCTGGGGGGGAAGTCATCTGAGGCTAGTTTAGAACAAGAGCTAACTGAGTGCCTTAAAAGTAGGAGCTCTCTAAACCCACACCTGATTTTTCTCCTTGATGCTCAGAAAGGGAGAAAGATTCAGTGCTTCCCGCCACACATCTGCCAGGATGAGTTCACGAGCTGGTCTTCCCTTATCACTGGCCCAATCTCTGCAGACAGGAGAGTCCCAGGACTGGCTTGATAAATTTATTCTCTTCTCTAGACACTGTCCCTGAGGATTTCAGCTGTTCTCACTTCTTTAAACACCGTCTCTAAACTAAAGACTCTCAATTTTGTATCCCCGGCCGAGATCTTTTCCATGAAATCCAAGCCCACTTGTCATTTCAACATCGACACGCCAATGTCTAACAGGTATCTGTATTAGTGTCCTAGGGCTGCAATAACACGTGACCACAAACTGGGTGGTTTAAACAACACAAGCTTATTCTCTCACAGTTCTGGAGGCCAAAAGTCTGAAATCAGGATGTCAATGGGGCCACGCTTTCTCCAAAGGCTCTAGGCGAGGACCCTTCCTTGCCTCTTCCACATTCGGTGGCTCCTGGCATTCCTTGGCTTATGGCAGCATCACTCCAATCCCTGCCTCTGTCTCCACACAGCCTTCTCCCTTCTATGTCTCTGTGTCCTATTCTCCTTTTACAGGGACACCAGTCACTGGATTTAGGACCCACCATAAATCCAGGATGATTCCATCCCAAGATTTTTAACTAATTATATCTGCAAAGACCTTACCTCCAAATATGGCCATATTCTAAAGTTCCAAGCGGACATGAGTCTCGGGGAGTGGGGGAGAGTCACTATTCAGCCCACTACAGCACTTAAACTGTCCCAAATCAAACTCCAGATCTTTATGCACTAAATCCATCCCCCACTGTAGTCCTACCACCACAGTCAGGGCAAAAACTTTAGCATCATCTTCGATTCCTCATTTTCTCACACCCCACGTCCAAACTGCAAGTAAATCCTATTGGTTCTAACTCCAAAATATGTCCAGAATCTGACCCTTCTCCATCACTGTTGCTCTGGTCCAAGCTGCCAGTATCCTTCTAAGTAAATGGTCTCCCTGCTCTTATGCTCCTTCCCCTAAAGTCCATTTTCAATACTAGACAGATCCTTGGAAAGTATGTCAGATCATGTCACTCTGTGCTTAAAATCCTCCAAAGTCTGCCTGTCTCACTGGAGTAAAAGCCAAAGTCCTTCTGATGGCCCTCCAGGCCCTATAGAGTCTGATCCTGGTTTCCTCAGACCTCCTCTCCTGCTGTCCCCACCATTCCCTACCCTCAGGCCACAGTGGCTCCCTGTTGTTGCTTAGATCTGGCAGGTAGGCTTGGCCTTGGCCCATTACACTTGCTGCTCCTTCCCTCTGAAATGCCTTTTCCCCAGATCACCACAGGACTTCTCGCTCTTCTACTGCCTGCAGCTCTTTGTTCGAATGTCAGCTTCTCAGAGATGCTGTTCCTGACCATCCTATCCAAAGCCACCACCACCACCATCTTCCCAACATCCTATGCCTGATCCTTCTTCCCTGCCTTTCTTTCCCCAACTCTGGGCCATGACCTAAAATATCATCTCTCTTATCCATTTGCTGCCTGCAACCTCACATACACACTGGAATGTGAGGTCCATGAGGGCAAGGACATCTCCAGGATCTAAAGTGACCTCTGGCCACATAATAAACACTCACTAAATATTTTTGAATGAATGAGAGAATGCAATGCAACCATTTGGTCTGAAAAATGAAGTAGACAGCCGGGCACGGTGGCTCATGCCAGTAATCCCAGCACTTTGGGAGGCCGAGGTAGGTGGATCACCTGAGGTAAGGAGTTCGAAACCAGCCTGGCCAACATGGTGAAACCCCATCTCCACTAAAAATACAAAAATTAGCTGGACATGGTGTTGCGCTCCTGTAATCCCAGCTACCCAGGAGGCTAAGGCAGGAGAATCGCTTGAACACGGGAGGTAGAGGTTGCAGTAAGCCAAGACCATGCCACTGCACTCCAGCCTGGGTGACAGAGCAAAAAAAAAAAAAAAAAAATGAAGTGGAGAAAACTAAACTTGTCATGCAAATGAAGTGCAGAACCAAGACCTGTTTTTCTGTTAGCTGATGAATGCTAATTAAATACATGGATCCATGCTAATAACAGGCTATCCCTCCCAGGCAAAGAATTAGATTTTTAAGAGGAACCCTTTAGAGACAGGTATCCAGATCCAAAGAAGTGAATCAAATGATGGAAATTTAAATATTATGCGGCATGTTTTGGGGCAGGCCAGATTCTTCAGCACAAAGTCACACTAGCTGCCCACAAGAGCTCCTTATCTGTGATACTCAGCCTTTCTCACCTTCCCCATCTCTAATAAATCCTCTTCTCCTTCTTCTGGATTTTCTATGGAGAAGAATCATATATCTTAGTTTTGTCTTAATTTTTTTTTTTAATCTTCTGGATTCCCATTTTCTATTCCTAATATTCTATAAGAAACAGAGGCTCCTAGATGAAGACTTCAATTCTTTTCTGAAAATACAAAAGGCTCTTGTATAATCTTGGGACCTAGGCAAGCCCTGTTCTATTTTGCAACTTTCCCTCTGAACCATCTTGGCTAATCATTTAAATTAAGAATTAATTAATTAACTTAAATGCATCTGGCTCTGATCTTTACTCTCCATTATCTTAAGCCATTTACTTTTCCCTGTTTTCTTCTATCACCATCTTCCTTCCTCTTCTAGGCTGTTTTTCAGTCACATGTAATACCCACCTACCCCATGCGCATGCATTCATTCATTCATTATTTCCTGCAGGATTCAGCATGCTATTTATATGGCCTTTTCCATGTGCACAGCACTGAGACAGGCCTTCCCTGTACTTTGTGTGCTGTCTGTGTGGTGTGGTGGGGAGAGCTAAAGGGTTCCAGGCAGACATATAGGGCCAGAGCAGAACAATCCTGTTTACTAGGGAGTGTCACCGCCACTATTCTCCACCTGCCACCTGCCTCTCTTCCCCATATGACAGAATGAGGACTGCAATTACAATTTTATTTATTTATTTAATTCATGTATTTGTTTATTTAGTTATTTCTGAGCCAGGGGCTCGCTCTGTTGCCCAAGCTGGAGTGCAGTGGCACGAACATAGCTCACAGTAGCCTCAAACTCCTGGACTCAAGTGATCCTCCAACCCCAGCCTCTCAAAGTGCTTGGATTACAGCCATGAGCCACCACACCTGTGATTTTAGATAAGCTTCTGACCACAAGCTATGATGAAAAACTCCTCGTGTAGAATGCTGAGTTTTGATGTACTTAGGAAAGCTCCAAAAAACCCTTAAAGAGAGAAGTAATAATACAGCTGTGAGATTTCTTATCTCTTGCTGGGGTATTCAAAACTAACCAACTGCAGTGGCTGCCCTGGGGTGTTACGGAGAGCCACAGCCTCTGCTCTGCAATGCAGAGCATCCTGGGAGCATCCTCAGAACGAGCTGACTGAAGCACTGTTCATAACTGATAAAAGGCAGAAACAACCCAAATGTCCATCATCAGATGAATATGGATAAATAAAATGTGATGTATCCATACAATAGAATATTATTCAGCCATGAAAAAGGAATAAAGTTCTGATACATGCTACCACATGAATAAACCCTGTAAAGATGATGCTATATGAAACCAGTCAGACAAAAGGACGTATATTGAATGACCCCATCTACATGAGGGAACCAAGAATAGGCAAATTCACAGACACAGAAAGTAGAATAGAGACTGCCAGGGGCTGAGGGGAGGGGATGATAGGTAAACCCATTGTTTAACAGGTATAGAGTTTCAGTTCGGGATAATGAACAACTTCAGGGATGGGCAGTGATGATGGTTAGACAACACTGAATATACTTAATCCCACTGAATAGTACACTTAAAAATGGGTAAAATAGTAAAGTTTATGGCATGTGTATTGCACGACAAATAAAAATAACAATAGCAACAATAACAACAACAACAACAAAAAAACAGTTGGCCATGAGTCCAGCAAGTGAACCAAGACGGTGAGTGCACACTTAGCTGAAGCTGAACTGGTCTACAATGTACCTCACTGGAGGTTGCAAATACTACCAAGGAATCAGGGCAAGGAGTCAGTTCCTGCATGACAACAAGGAAAAGGCTGAGGTACTTCTCCCAGAAGCCTCGCCCCACAAACAAGTAACTACAGAGGGCAGGTGGTGAATCTCGGAAAGTAACAGTCCCTGTGTGATCATAAAGACTCATGGTGACGGGCGCAGTGGCTCATGCCTGTAATCTCAGCACTTTGGGAGGCTGAGGCAGGTGGATCACCTGAGGTGAGGATTTTGAGACCAGCCTGACCAATATGGTGAAACCCCATCTCTACTAAAAATAGATGGTGGCATGAGCCTATAGTCCCAGCTACTTGGGAGGCTGAGACAGGAGAATTGCTTAAACCTGGGAGGCGGAGGTTGCAGTGAGCTGAGATCATGTCGCTGCACTCCAGCCTGGGTAACAGAGCAAGACTCCATCTCAAAAAAAAAAAAAGACTCATAGCAAGAAGTTCCAGAGGCATTTCCAAGAGTTCTAATCCTGCTGCACGTGGCTCTTCTCCTCCACCCACTGCCCCACAACCACAGCTGGTCATCCTGAGCTACAAGGCCAAAACTCTGGTGACTAGCCATCTTCAAGGGGGAAGAATCACTGCAGACATTTGAGACCTGCCCATGTCCAGATACAAATCACTAAGAGGGCGCTGTATTTTGGGGGCTGTGGGTGAAATTTTGATGAATCTGTAAGAAGCAGTTTCACTTCAAGATGAGAGAATGAACGAAACAAAGAATTAGTGGAGAATTTAAAAGTTAAGGTAGAGACTTGATGCTACACATGTGAATAATGTGTGAGGGAGTGAAAGAAAAAAGGAGTAAGATCAAGGAGTATTTTTTTAACAATAGGTGAAGCCTAAGGATATTTATAATAAAAAGGGAAAGAAACAGTGAAGAGAGGAGAGAATCTCAGACCACAGCTCCCTGAGAAGGTGGGAGGCAAGAAGGTTATGAGAACAAGCAAAATGTCTGACTTTGGAAAAAGGCAAATTTCTGAAGTAGAGAAGAAGACTTGGCTAACTCTGAAACGAGATCAGGTATATGAAAGAGCCTTGAAAAGTGCGCTGGTCCACCCAAATTCAAGGTATCATTATGAAGCCTACTTGAACAGCTAAGTTTGTGTTTGCCGCTTGCTTTTTACATTAATCCTCTCTCATATTCATGGATAACTAAATATTATAGTTAAGAAAACATGTGAACACTATCCAGACAATGAAAAGACAACCTACAGAATGGAAGAAATTTGCAAATCATGTAACTGGTAAGTGATTGATGTCCAGAATACATAAAGAATTCCTACAACTCGACGACAAATAAACAACCCCATTCAAAAATGGGCGAAGGACTTGAACAGACGTTTCTACTAAGAAGCTATACTTACAGCCAATAAGCACACAAAAAGATGCCAACACCATTAGCCATCAGGGAGTTGCAAATCAAAACCAAACTGAGACACCACTTCACATCCATTAGGATGGCTATTATCAAAAGGCAGGAAACAAGAATTGGTGAGGATATAGAGAAACTGAAATGCTGTGTGTGCATTGCTGTTGGGAAGGTAAAATGGTGCAGTTGCTGCACCATTTGAGGACACTTTAGTGGATCCTCAAAATGTTAAAATTACAATTACAATTACAATTTGATCCAGCAATTCCATTCCTTCGTATATATCCAAAAGGAGAGAAAGCAGAACTCAGATATCTGTACACCAATGTTCACAGCAGCATTACTCAGAGTAGCCCAAGGGTGGAAACAACCCAAATATTTATCAACAGAAAATTTCATTTTTTTTTAAAAAGTCATGCAATGGAATCTGATGTTACAACATGGATGAACCTTAAAAACATGTGACCTGAAATGAGACACACATTCTATGATCCCACTTATGTGAGATCCCAGTTATATAATAGGCAAATCCATAGAGACAGAAAATAGAACAGAGGTTACCAGGGGCACAATGAGGAGTTGTTGTTTAATGGGTTCAGAATTTCCACTTGAGATGATGGAAAAGGTTCTGGAAATGGACAGTGGTGATGCCTGCTTGACACTGTGAATATACTTAATGCCAATGAACTGTCCCCTTAAAAATGTTTAAGATGGTAATTTCTGTTATATATATTTTATCACAATAACAAAATTTTTTGGCTGGGCACAGTGGTGCACATCTGTGATCCCAGCTACTTGAGAGGCTGAGGCAGAAGGATCACTTGAGCCCAGGAGGTCCAGGCTGTAGTGAGCCATGATCGTACCACTGCACACCAGCCTGGGCAACAGAGCATGATCCTGTCTCAAAAAAAAAAAAAAAATTAACATCTGAAGGAAAAAAACAAGAATACTAGAAATGTAGACCTAATAAACAAGCCCAATATGACCTGTTAGCACAGTATCCAAACAGAACTTCTTTTCATCTTTCCTTCTTCCCTTCTTTCCTTCCTTTCCTTTCTTCCTCCCTTCTTTGCTTAAGTTCTATATAAAATAACTAAACTTTCTGAGGAAGACAGATGCCTGAGGGAATTATGATGAGAATTTAATTTTAAAAAGATAAATCACATTACGACAGGGACTGGCAGAGTGAGGTAATCTACAGCAGGGACTGTAAACAACAGCAGGCTGAACCAAAGGCCCAGGAGGTGTTTCTATCTTCAGCAAAAGGGAAAATGAAGAAAGAACAGAAATACATTTGCAAGCCCCAAATTTGTAAGGCATTCAGTTCTATAAAAATTCCTTGCAACCGTCTTCAAGGAGAAGATGAATTAAATAATTCAGGCAGGGCTAGTTTCACTGGCTGTGAACTCCCATCCAAGGAAACAAAGCAACATGACCTGGATTCCATGTCAGCAGAAGGTCAGAGATCACATCTTACGCTAGCTCAGAAACTACAGTCTACCACTATAGCTTCCCAACACTGTGGACAGAATTTGTAGGAAATCCATTTAAAATTTCACGTGAATAATCCTCAATGAAAGGTAAATCCAGTTTGCTCAACCTGGTATCTCACATAAAGAAAAAGCTGGTTTTAAGCATACTTTTCTACTGCTGATTACTGCTGAACCATTTCGTATCACCAAGACAAAGGTTTAGGGCCAAGGATGAATGTTCACATGGCTCAGCCTTCCACCTGATTCAACAAGAATCATCTACAAACCAAACTCTAAGACCTCAGGATAGACCCGGCTAATTAGTGATTCTTCTTAAAAAAATCATAATGACACTGTTATGATTATAAGAGGCAGAATGGTCTCTTAAGATGCATTCCAATTGTAATTAAAACAGGGCTGTCCCAGAGCTCCCATTTAATTTTAATTTATATTAAAATAACTTAGAAGAGCTACTTGATATATTGAACAACTGCCTTAAATCTGGTTGCTTAAATTGTCAGCATCTTCCTCCTTCCACAAGCCTCAAAATTTGGGATGAATAATGTGCTGAGAAAAAAGAAGTAGGATCCAAATTACCAACACAAGTGGTATTTTTTTCATGACACTGAAGAAACTGTTTTTTAAAATGAGATGATGCTGTACTTAAGCTATTTGAAAGATGGAAGTGCAAAAAAGATTCTGCCCGCCAACAACCATGTTGGTGGAACTAATCCAAACTGTAACAACTACATCTATTTGAAAACTGATTTTAATCAATGTTGAAGAGACTGAATTCCCATAGCTTTTCACTTAATTAGACCTACAATGCTGGATCTGGAAGAGATTCCAAATATTCTTGTGGCATCTATTCTATTCAAAGCACTCTGTGCTACTCTATCTAGAAACAGCACTACTTTTTACTCCATTCACCTGGCTTTACTTTCTTTATAGCACTTACCACAACCTGATGGTATATTATATACTTATGTATACATACACAATTTGCCACTGTTTATTCTCTCTCCCTCCCACCAGAACATCATCCCCACGGTGCAGGGATCCTGTCTGTATCCCAATACCCACAACAGTGACTCACGCAGAGTAACGTGGAAATTACTGTTATCTGCTTACTGGTCAACTAGATAATACTTGCCCCACTCTTTCACCTAATACATGAGATATTTGGGCCAGGCATAGTGGTGCTCATGTCTATAATCCCAGCAGTTTGGGAGGCCAAGGCAGGTGGATCACTTGAGCCCAGGAGTTCAAGACTATCTTAGGCAACATGGCAAGACCCCATGTCTACAAAAAAAACACAAAAACTAGCAGGCATGGTGGTGAGCACCTATAGTCCCAGCTACTTGGGAGGCTGAGGTAGGAGGATCCCTTGAGCCCAGGAGGTCGAGGCTGCTGTGCGCCATGATTGCACCACTGCACTCCAGCCTGGGTGACAGAGCAAGACCTTGCCTCAAGAGAGACAGAGAGAGAGAGAGAGATTTGATGCTCAGAAAAGTGGAGAAAAAGCCGGGCCTTAGAGCCAGGTCTCTTAACTCCTACTCACCCTTCAAAGTCAATGTGATTATGCTGCTCCCTGCTCTGATCGCTCTCCATTACCCAAGTGTCAGCACTGGTCTTAGTTTATACAGGCTGCTGTAACAAAATATCATTGACTGGGTGGCTTATAAACAACAGAAATCTACTTCTCACAGTTCTGGAGGCTGGGAAGTCCAAGATCAAGGAGCTGGCAGATTTGACGTCTGGTGAAGGTCCATTTCCTGCCTTATAGATGGTGTTGTCTTGCTGTGTCCCACACGGTTGAACAGGTGAGGGAGCTCTTTCTGGTCTCTTTTATAAGGGCAAGTATCCTGTTCATCAAGATTCCACCCTCACAACCATTATAATCACCTCCCAAATGCCCCACTTCCTAATACCATCACCTTGGGGCTTCGGATTTCAACATATGAATTTTGGGGAGACAAAAACATTCAGTCCATTGCAGCACTCTTCAGTCTTTTCAATCTCTCCAAATTGTTCCTGGCCCACTTTTCTAGTCTTGTCTCCTGCCTCTCCCCTCCATGCCTGACGTTCCTGCCACCTCACTACACCATAGCTACCATGCTTCCCACATTTTTGCTCAATCTGCCCCTACCTTTGGAATACCTCTCCACCCCGTCTCCATCTGTACATTTCTACTCCTTCTCCAAGTCCCAGCTCAAATATCACTTCCCCTGTGAGCTTCCTCCTGATCTCCCCCTATTCTACCCTGTCACCAGTACTCACTGCCTCCTCCGTGCTCTCACAGCACTTTGTTCACTGCAGTCCACTTGAAATTCAGCCCTGTCGTTCTTCTTTACTAGATGGACTATGAGTTCTTTAGTTTTACATTCTCTAGCAACTCCACAGTACCTGGCATCAACAGCTGGAGTAGGGAGGCGAGAAGGAAACAGGACACGCACCACTCCTCCACATTCAGTACGACTCCCAACATCCTAACTGACTGCCCCGGTAACCCAAAGGAACAAAATCTGATACTGCTAGAAAGGGGATATGTCATTAAACACGGCAGCCCATGAAATCAGCCAGCAAATTCTGAAAAAGCACACTTCATAATGTATTTGTTCGGCAACTATGCAAGAATGCCGTATTTTCTTTTTTTCAAGTTAGAAGTTACAGGCCAGGTGCAGTGTGGCTCACGCCTGTAATCCCAGCACTTTGGGAGGCCGAGGCAGATGGATCACTTGAGGCCAAGAGTTCGAGACCAGCCTGGCCAACATGGCAAAATTCCTTCTCTACTAAAAATACAAAAATTAGCCAGGTGTGGTGGCGCATGCCTGTAATCCCAGCTACTCAAGAAGCTGAGGCATGAGAATCGCTTGAACCTGGGAGGCGGAGGTTGCAGTAAGCTGAGATCATGCCACTGTACTCAAGCCTGGGCGACAGAGTGAGACCCTGTCTCAAAAAAGAAAAAAAAGAAAGCACAACAAAATACTTTGGGCTGAGACCTACCACTGTCACATTCAAGCAATCTGTACTTCTCCAACTCCTGTTCTTGTCATACTATGCCCATGGCACCCAATACATGGTATATGTTCAGTACAGGTTTGTTGACATGAGAGAAAATGGGTTTATCATGCATGGCTGAGTGGGATGTGGATGGACATGGAAATTTTCTTTTCTTTTTTTGAGACAAGGTATCATTCTGTCACCCAGGCTGGAGTTCAGTGGCACAATCTCGGCTCACTGTAGCCTCAGCCTTCCAGAGTAGCTGGGACCACACATGCACACCACCATGCCCAGCCAATTTGTGTGGGGGGGGGGGGGGGGGGGGGGGGGAGTGTTTGTTTTTTGTTTGTTGGTTTGTTTGTTTGTCTGTTTTATAGAGGCGGGGTTTGGTCTTGTTGCCCAGGCTGGTCTCAAACTCCCAGGCTCCAGTGATCTACCCACCTCAGCCTCCTGAGTAGCTGGGACTACAGACAGGCACCCCCAAGCCTCACTGGAAATCTTCATTAAACTTCAAAACAAAGGACACAGTTACTTATTTTGCCTGCTTGAAGGTAACCATTCAGAGATTGCTGTCTTGCTTTATTTGTCTATATCCAAGATCAACCGGGGTTGTTTGTAACAGACAAAAAAAAAAAAGAAAAATGATAATCTGTAAATATTTTTATAAACCAACATTCCTCCAACCTTCACAATGCACAGTGGCCCTTCTAAATAGACAAATTAATAAAGGTTAATATCTAGTATGGATTATGAAATTAATTGAAGTGTCAGAGGTTCCCTGACAAAATTGTTGTTCACTAGTTGTCACTTGGCCACTGATAACAAATTAAGTGACTTGGGACTCTGCATGGGCCAAAAAGAAAGTCTAGAGCAGAAGCTGCATAAAGTAAACATCTTTAAGATGCTAATCACTACAGTCACATCTGAGCTGCCTATGTTGATTAGGAAATAAAAATCTCAACTAAAAATAGCAGACAAAAAATTTTGATCATGAAGTTCTCCTCCTTTTTATCTTGCTAGTTAAAGACCATTATGCTCACAAAACTGACAGGAAGCCTACATTCTGAGGTCATGGCTTTTGCACCAGCCAACCCTGGCTATTCTTTCCAGATTGGAATGTCAGGAGCATCTGTGGTTAAGAAACAAGTCACTCACGGTTCATACACTTTCTTCAGAACACAGACAAACAACCTCCCTTCATCTCAGCTCTCCTCCTTTCAGAAATGATTCAGCCTGAAAGCATTGCTGCTTTGTCCATCAAGGCTATCTCAAAACTATCTGAGGCCAGGTGCGGTGGCTCACACCTGTAATCCCAGCACTCTGGGAGGCCAAGGAGGGGGATGGCTTGAGCCCAAGAGTTCGAGATCAGCCTGGCCAACATAATGAAACCCCATCTCTACTGAAAATACAAAAATTAGCCAGGCGTGTAATCCCAGGTACTCAGGAGGGTGAGGCAGAAGAACTGCTTGAACCCGAGAGGTGGAGGCTGCAGTGAGCCGAGATGGTGCCACTGCACCCCGGCACTGTGGCTCATGCCTGTAATCCTAGCACTTTGGGAGGCTCAGGTGGGTGGATCACTTGATGTCAGGAGTTCAAGACCAGCTTGGCAAACATGGTGAAACCCCATCTCTATTAAAAATACAAAAAATGAGCCGGGTGTGGTGGCGCACACCTGTAATCCCACCTACTTGGGAGGCTGAGGCAGGAGAATCACTTGAACCTAGGGGACAGAGGTTGCAGTGAGCTGAGACTGTGCGACTGCATTCTAGCCAGAGTGACAGAGTGAGACTCCATCTCAAAAAAAAAAAAAAAAAAAAAAACCCTATCTGAAATGCTCTTGGTAATAAGGAGTACATATGAAAGTGCTGACTTAAATAAGCACCATATCTTATTTACCCCTGTCACAACTGTTAATGTCTAATATTTTAATGCAGGACCTCTGACCAACAGAGGAAGGTAAAACTAAGCCTAAACATCAACATTATAAATAAACAAAGCTCTCCATGCTGTGTATGTGTATACACACACAACTGGCACAGTGAATATACACATACACACACACAACTAGTAAACACCTAACAGGCAATGGCTTAGGCACGTATCTTGCAACATACAATTGCCATGCACTAAATGGTCCTCTTGTGGTTGAGAGTTCCATTCTTCCTGAGCCCCCAACCTATTAGCAGGGAGAGACTACAGGCAATGAAAAGAATTCAGCTCAGTTACTTCACTTCTGAGCCTTAGCCTTCTCATCAGTAAAATGAGGGTGGGACTAGACCAGCACTGCCCAACAGAAACAGAATGCAAGCCACAAATGTCAGCCAAATATGTGATTTTAAATTTCTCAGTAGATAATATTTTAAAAGTAAAAAATGGTAAAATTAATTTTAACAATATTTTATTCAATCCAACATAGTCAAAACTATTACTTCAACATGGGATCAACATTAAAAAACTATTAATGCCATAGTTTGCATTCTCTTTTCACACCAAATGTTTCAAATCCAGTACATTTTTTTTTAAAAAAAAGAAAATAGAGACGAGGCTTTACGTTGTTGCCCAGGCTGGTCTCCAATTCCTGGGCTCAAGGGATCCACCTGCCTCAGCCTCCTAAAGTGCTGGGATTACAGGCATGAGCTACCGGGCCCAGCACTATTTTTTATTTTATTTATTTTATTTTATTTTATTTATTTTATTTTATTATTTTATTTTATTTTGGAGACAGGCTCACTGTAGCCTCAACCTTCTAATCTCAAGCAATCCTCCCACCTCAGCCCCAGGTAACTGGGACCACAGACATGCATCGCCATACCCAGTTAACTTCAGTTTTTCAGGGGGAGGGTTTTTTGTTTCTCTTTTTTTTTTGATAGAGACAGGGTTTTGCCATGTTGCCCAGCTGGTCTGGAATTCCTGGCCTTGGCCTCCCAAAGGCTGGGATTACAGGTGTGAGCCATAGCGCTGGCCCTAGCATGTATTTAAATTGACAGCACATCTCCATTCAGACTAGCCACATGGGACCAGCAGGACTGCATAGGGCAGCACAGGCCTAGGTGATCTCTGATATCTCTCTTAACACTAGAAGTCATTTTAATAAAAGGAATGGCAGATTTTCAGATCAAGGTCTACTTAGAAGAAGTATAAAGCATTTTCTTAAAATTTCTAGTCTGTTCATCCTCATTCAAAATGTGTTTTACTTTTTTAAAACTTTTTAAATTCAGTGGAATTGGATGTGTAAACAACTAAGTGGTCCGATCTACTGCTTTTAGCGTGACTGTTCTCACTGCCACAGTCACTGTACTACAAACCTCCAGGGAGATTAAGAATACTCAGAACATAAGTATGAGACAGCTCAAAAATCATAACTTGAAAAGACAACTGTTCAGATGAAAGTTCAACAGAAATGGCAAAGAAAAATATTTGATAACCGTGTTATCTTCTATCTATTAAGATAATGCTATAAAAATAATACAAATGTGCACATGCTTTTGGAATTGTTTCTCTAATTACTCAACATCTATGAGAAAGATTCAGGCTGCTGCTCCCACACTGTCTTGCTTATTAATGCCTTTGTGATCAATGATCTGCCTTCACCAGATGGCTGGCCTGGGTTAAGTAAGAGTACAATTTGCGCTCACAGAACAAAGCAAAGCTAACTGGCCTTCCCAAGAATTGAACCTGTGACCCTGACCTCATTAACTGTCTAGAAGACAGTTAACCCATCACAAACTTGCATGGCCAGCTGCATCATAAATAAAGCCAGGAAAGACCACTGCCTCTGTCACAATGACACTCTGGTGGAGAAAAAGTCATTCTAAATGTACTAAAAACTTTTCAAAATGAAGAAAAATCCTGACTGCAATCATTTAGGGCAGCCTGGAATTCAGCAGTGTCTTAATAGCCCTGCTGATCTGTCACAATCTTCCCTGAGAACATTAGCTGTGGCCCCCACCTGAGACCATAAATGGTATTGGAAATGGGGTTTGGCGTAATGATGCTTCCTCTTTCAAAAATGGTGATCTTGGCACTATGGTCTCTCCTTTTAATTTCTCCCAAGTGAGGAAACAGCCCTTTGTTAACAAAGGGTTAACAATTATATACTAGAATTTTCACAGATTATTCCTTGAATCCGGCTTATCCTAGATTTAAATAATAATCAAGTTTTCAGGTAACCTGTTTCCCCCTCCCTGTCTCCTTATCTTCCTTCTCCCCAGGTGAGTGGGGTGAGGCCAGTGGGCCTCCAGATAAGGTCGTTCTTACCTTCTCTGGTAATAACTTTTTAGCAAGTTGTCCTTCCTTTTTTGAATTCCTCTTAGCAGTTGCTACCTGCTCTTGAACACCATTCTAACAACCGTTTCTAGTGGACTAAGTATTTACTTCTGATTGAAATATTTTTTAAAGTGTTTCAGGGATGCAGTTTCTGTCTTTTCCTCACTTCATATTGAATACAGTACCAGTTTCAAAAGCAAGTTTTTTGACATTTCTTCTTAATCCCCAAAGTACGCCACTTGAAAAACACTAAAAACACCTGAAAGACCTGGTGAAGACGTTAAAATCTGACTGAAATATTTATGTTTCCATTTTTGACATTTTAAATGGTATCACTTTTTCACATATAAAAGCTTTTACATATGGTTGTTCTATTTGGCTTCTTAAATATGTCTGATAACATGTGACTATAAGGCTGATAACATGTGACTATAAAAACATCTCTTCAGGGTTGTTACTCAGTTTTTCTTTTCCACAAAGTTACTTAAAATGTATTTTTTTACTTTAGAGAAGAGTTTATAATCTGGTACTTCTCATATATATGTGAAAATCATACATCTAGGTAAACCTAAAATATGCATATGCACCTGCCTTAAAGCCACCAGAACAAATTAATATCTTCACATCAGGATAAAAAGGAGTCCCTGAGTGGCAGCTCATGCTTGCAATCCCAGCACTTTGGGAGGCTGAGGCAAGGCAGGTGGATCACTTGAACCCAAGAGTTCATGACCAGCCTAGGAAACAGAGAGAGAACACATCTCTATAAAAAATAATAACCAGATGTGGTGGCATGTGACTGTGGTCCCAGCTATTCATGAGGCTGAGCTAGGAGGATCACTTGAGCCCAGGAGGTAGAGGCTGCAGTGAGCCATGGTTACGTTACTGCACTCCAGTCTGGGTGACAGAGCAAGACCCTAATAAATAAATAAATAAAAACACAAATGAATAAAAGAATAAACAGGACACAAAATGTAAAGGTAGCCAAGTTTTGTATCTGCCTGAACATACAAATGACAATGACCATTCAATCGGTGGGCCATGTCCTGATGCTCACAAAAACTGTGACAATCCACTAAGGGTCAAGTGGTAGACAGAATTAATAAAATAAGCATAAAACACAGGCTTGCTGCAACTGTACACAATATCATTAGCTGCAAAGTAATATTTTGAGGGCCAGCCTAAGGATGAAATCTGATGTTCAAAAATAAATGCAACTATGTCTATATTTGTTTACATCACATCTTAATAAAAAATGACTGATGAACAGAAATATATGGCTATTCAAACCACATAAACCATGAAACTGCTGTTCTTTGTCTAACATATCATCATGATCTACACAAATTCAGATTTTTAAATTGTCAGCTTTGAAAACACTAACCTTAATTCAACAAATAAACTGTCTAAATAAATGGTTAAAAGTTTAAAGCCCCATGCACATAGGAGTATCCCAAGCTATAATGCAAGAGCAGTGACATATTTATACATTTTTAGGCACCTGGTAATCATGTCATTTATGAGTTACACTCCTACATATAATAGCAATAATGCAAACCAGACACCATAAGAGTTTTGATCTAGAATATATAAATACAAAAAAAAAGTGAAATTTGCCTTTATTATATAAAAGCATCTATTTGTACATTCTAAGTATTATTTATAAAATATATTTCCTTAAAAACACCTTAATTCTTCTTGACAATATGTTTCAAAGAGGGAAGTCCTAGAAATATCAAAATATTAAAATTAAAATACTGCTAGAAATATACATAGGAAACGTTTAAAGAACTGAAAAACCAAAAAAAAAAAAAAATGGTAATAGGATAGTTGGTGGTGGTTTCTTAAAGTACTTTACAAAGGAAATACTTTTACTGCCTTGTGATTTTAAGACCAATCAATACACTATAAAGTACTCTTTTGTAGCTCGTAAGGCTTCATTTTGTGCCTTAACAAAAGCTGACATTCATTCGTAATGAAGTCTTTTTATAGTTACACAGCTATTTCATGTCTCTAAGGAAGATATATTAAACCTTTGAGTGCTCAATAAAAATGACCAATTAATTGACTCTATCACAAAAACCTGAGAAGCTATTACAAAATATTTACATCAAAGACCAGCTAAAGCCAGAAAGAATTACATTATACTTCCTTAACTTCCCCAAGTTGAAAACTGACTTGAAATGAGTCATTTCACAGGAAACTATAAAAGATGTACCACAATGTAAATTCTCAATATCGACATTCAAATTTATGTTAAGGAAGGAATGAAACATCTTCAGAAATCACTATGAGGGAACATCAGAAAGCTGTGGGGGTTAAGAGGGCAGACAGGCTTTAGGATCATAGAGCACTCAGTTTGAATCTTTGCTTCATCCCTCTCTAAATTTAGGACCTTGGGCAAGTTAATAAAAAGCTCTCTGAGTCTTAATTTCAATTATCAAATGTAAACACAAGGCCTACTTACAGGGCTGTTGTGAGAACTAAATTAGATAACATATATAAATAGACTGCTTAGCACACAGTAACGTGACCATGATAAATACTCAATACATGATCGTAATTCCCAAGAAATTTTAAGAACCTATTTTTAAGTGTAATTTAGTATTCAAATTCCAACTGATATTGTAAACCATTCGAAGAAAAAAATATAAAGATTCAACAACAGAGTTTTCTTAAATGCACTTAACCTGATTATCCTTCATAAGTGCTTTTCAAAGTGTAGTTCCTGACCCATTAATGGGATGTGAAATCATTTAGCGATCTCCATCAGCACTTTTTACGTAAAATAGAATAAAAAATACAAGAATGCACTGCACATTCAAAGTCTAAGCATTACTTCATGAATTTTTAAATTACAGATATTTACAACGTATCGTATACTGGGTGGCAAAGTAAAATGCATCTCTTACTGTGCAAAAATAAAAGTTTAGGCTGGGCACAGTGGTTCACACCTATAATCTTAGTATTTTGGGAGACCAAGGCAGGAGGATCGCTTGAGACCAGCCTGGGCAATACAGTGAGAACTCATCTCTTAAAAAAGAAAAACAAAAACAAAAAAAGTTTAAAAGCCATTGCTTTACATTAAAATAATGAAAATAAAAATTAGCTGACACTGAGTGCTTAGTTTGTACTAAACATTGTGCTATGCCCACATTATTTTATTTGATCCTCACAAAAATGTTCCAAGTAGGATTACTTCTCCCATT
The DNA here is from genome assembly GCF_002776525.5 of Piliocolobus tephrosceles. NCBI lineage: Eukaryota > Metazoa > Chordata > Mammalia > Primates > Cercopithecidae > Piliocolobus > Piliocolobus tephrosceles. The sequence continues at coordinate 132,299,309 of NC_045436.1, forward strand.
TTACAGAGGAGGAAACTGAGGCTTAGATTAAATCACTTGTCAAGGATGCAGAGCTAGTAGCTAGTAAAGTCAATGCTCAAATTCAATCACCTATCTCGAGAACTTGTGTATTTAACCACTCCCGTAAGTACTAGGTTGTAAAATATACCTTTTCTTTAGGTAAAAGTTATCCAAAAGGTAGACTTTCTCATGAGGTCTAATTCCAGTGTGATTTTCTGGGGGTACGGTGTATCCTGGAGAAGGTTGTATGATTCATGGGAGAAAGCTCTGGGCGTGAGATCCAGCTTCTGTCCCTGGCATTGTTGCTTTAGTGGCAAGGAGCTGGCAAGTCATTTAATCTCGCCATGTCTGGATTTCCTCACCTACAAAACGGGAATGATAATATCTGCCCTGCCTCCCCACAGGCCATTGTGAGAAACTATATGCACATACAACAAGTGAAATGTTCTATTGTGCTACTCAGTTACCGGAGATGATTAAAAACGATGAAGAAAACCACCCAAGAGGCCCCATTCTTGGAAGAAACACACATCAACTATGACTGAAAAAGGAAGGTCACCAAGCTTTCATAAACTATATGTGGAAAACCTCTGCACAGTTCTCGGCACACAGTAGGCCTTCAGTAAATGTTCATTGAATAAAAAGAAATAAACAAATTCCATCTGTACACGTTTTATCCACTTGTATTTTTTTCACCTATTCATTCTTTCTTTCCACGACTACACGCTGAACACCTACTGTGTGCCATATCAGAAATATGGACCACAAAAAAAGACTAAAAGATTGTCTCTTGCCCTGGAGAATTTCAAATTAATGTCAACTAATTGGTCTGAAATTAGGTAAGAGAAAAACTGTAAAACACAGCTTCCTCATCTAGCGATAATAATAACTTCCATTTATTATAGTGCTTTGTAGTTTCTGAAGAACTATGAACTATTATGAAGAGCTAGCTTTTGTTTCTCACACCAATTGCCTATTGTCAAGTTGGTGTTAGCTTCCTCCTCCAAATTCAGTGGTCAGTAAGTACTGCTCAGTCTTTAGAGTGAAAGTTTCTCAATGTGTTAGAGATGACTGTAAAATTAAGCTTTTGAATAAAATGCATTTTAAATAATCAACAGTGGAAAGGGCGATCCAGTAGCACGATTTTTTCCCTGCCCACTTCTGAGTTGAAGTGATCTGTAATGCAACCATATTATATTTTTCAAAATGTTTCTTTTTCAAAGCTGCCTTTGAAATTTTTTTCATATAGGCAATTTTCTCTTGAATATACTGAACAAGGATTCCCTTTTCCCAAAGGATAAACGAGATAGTAGTGAAGGACTCTTTTCTTTGTTGACTTTTTAAAAATTACTCAAAATTGACTGTTTTATTCAGATTCCTGAGTCACAAACAATGCCAAAGAACTGTAAACCATTTTTTATATAATTCCACTATTACTATAGGTGATTTTAAAAGGAAACATTGATTTAACTCACCACTTAATGAATCAAAAATTTGCCACAGGATATTTACTAAGAATTTTTTTCTAAAACTGCCTTATCCTTTGTATTCTAACCACTCCCTGGCAGCCGCCACCACTTACCACCCCCAATACACACACATACACACACACACACACACACACACACACACACTCCCTCCCTCACCTACACCAGATCAGTTTCCCAGCCATTATTCCTAAAACCGTATTAAAATTTCACAACACATGGTCGTACTTACTAGGTTTTCTTCCCCATCCCCCTCCACTGAATCTATGTCTTGAAATATATTTCCTCTCTTAAAATTCAGAATTCAGAAAATGATTACGATGTCTCTAACTCAAGAACACATATTATAAAATTCAAAATCGGCTTCTGTTACTGACAATCATGGAAAAAAAAAAGCCATACCCCACCCACCGTATCCGTAGGGTTAGGAGGTCCAATCTCGCCACTACAGAGCTCTGCAAGAAAGGACGGTTATAGTGCCAGGAAAACCATCGCAACAAGCCCTGGGCGAAGATAAGGAAAACACATTTTACACCACGGGCAGCGCGCAGTCTCCTGGCCCCGGCTCTTGGTAAACAGGGGAAACCTTTGTCTTGCCTCAGCCATCAAACTGGCGGCTCATCAGAATTGGGGCAACAAGAGTTTGTGCGAAACGGTCTGGCAGAGGTTAAACAAAGCAATGCAGCTCTGGGGGCGGTGGGGAGAGGGCTAAGCCCGGACAGCGTCCGCGATCCCGGACGGCGAGGTCTGGCTCTGGCCCCCGCCGCGGTCGGGACCGAGCCAGGGACCCGGGGACAGGATGCCGAGGCGCGGTAAGGGGAGAAGGCAGGCGAGGTCCCATGTTCTCCGCAAGTTCCCGGGGCGCAGCCTGGCGGCAGGTTCCAAAGCGCGCAAGCCGCGCGCAGGTTCCTCGGGGAGGGTCTGCACCTCCCACGCTGGGACGCCGCCCTGAAGTCCACCGCCCGCCGCGCCGAGCCCACGCCCCCGGGGCCAGGTCCCCTGGAGTCCCGGGGCGCCGCGGGGGCCCGGCCCAGAGGGGCGCGAGTGGAGGGGAAAAGCCCGCCCCTGTCCCCATTGTCTGGCTCCGGCCGCGGGCCGAGCAGGCGCTCACCTGAGGTCCCTGCCTGGCGCTCCGGCTGGCAGAGCGGCTGGCCAGCGACCGGCGGTCCCGGGCGGGCGGCGGACTCGGCGGCACTGCGCGCGGCAGCCTCCGCATCAGCAGCCGCCGCGGCAGCAGCACCAGCAGCGCACCCGCCTCTCAGTCGGCCGTGGCCTCCATTGCTCTCCCCACTGCCGCCACCGCGCGGCACTGCGCGCCCGGCCCCGCGCGGCGTGGTCACATGCTCCGCCGGCGCCTCGGGCGCTCGGACCCGCGCCGCCGCCCCGCCCGGCTTATCCCAAGGACCGCTGAGCGGGAGGCGCCGGCTTCCTTCTCGCGCCCTCCGGGAGTGGCGCGCACCGGATGGCTCCCCTCCCTAGGGGTGCCCAGAAACTCGGAGCGGGCCCGAAGGAGGGGCGTGGGGTTGACCAGTGCCCCCCGGCTTCTGCAAAGCCTGACTCGAGGGAGGGCTGAACGCGTGGGGTCTGAGGTTACAGTGGTGGGTTCACAGCGAGGCTCATCCTGCGTGGGGCAAGAACATTGGACCATCAGTCACCACCCCGCGGGATGCGAATTCGGCCCCTGTTACCCGTAGTAGCCACACTAATAGGAGATACCAGGAGCCCAGGGGAAGTTTCACCCTGCAGAGTCCCAACCATAATAAATGGCACTGGGACTCCTGAGAGTTGAGTAAGTTGGAAAATGCCACCTAGAAATAGAAAGGCTAGAAATTGCATTGCCGAGTCGCTGTACATCTGAACGGCGTGACATTGACATTGGGCATTATTGTCCCCAGCCATAATGAAATTAAATATTGATTATTTATGCTTTAAGCAAAATAATTACTTATCTTCTCCTTTTGTGGGCTAACGAAGAAAACACCAATACTTTTCCTTCATACTTTTTGCTATCACTATGCCAATGTAACTACTGGAAATCAGTTTCTGGAGATCTCTTTAGTTTACTATGTATGCAAGGATGCTAAAAATAATTGAGTATCATTATTAAACAGGAAATTTTAAAGCAAAACGACTAAAGATGCAAAATACGAAATATAGCCCTAAAATATACCCAGTATTGAGCCAGATGTCCCAAATGCCAAAAACAGCACTAGTTATTTCTTTTTTCTTTTCTTTTTTGAAATGGAGTTTCTCTCTTATTGCGCAGGCTGGAGTGCAATGGCACGATCTCCGCTCACTGCAACTTCCGACTCTCGGGTTCAAGCGATTTTCTTGCCACAGCCTCCTGAGTAGCTGGGATTACAGGCGCCCGCCACCACACCCAGCTAATTTTTGTATTTTTAGTAGAGACGGGGTTTCACCTTGTTGGCCAAGCACTAGTAATTTTACTGCATGACTTAAAGGAGCAACGTTCAGACTGGGAGAATCTAGGGCATGTTACCTTATCCCACTGGCTTATTCTAGATAAACATTTAAATTAAATATCAGTATAATATATGAAGTTGTATTTTGGTGAATATAGCTATTTAGTTCAGTGCATACATATCCTAAACTATGTCTGCTTTATTCCCAATTAGAATAATGTAGAGTTTTAGAAAGGGTTGAACAGATTTCTTTTGATTTGATTCTAGTAGCGATAGAAGTTCCCAGAAGCTGGCCGGGCGCGGTGGCTCATACCTGTAATCCCAGCACTTTGGGAGGCCAAGGCGGGCGGATCACCTGAGGTCGGGAGTTCAAGACCAGCCTGGCCAACCTGGCGAAACCCTGTCTCTACTGAAAATACAAAACTTAGCTGGGTATAGTGGCGCATCCCTGTAATGCCAGTTACTCAGGAATCTGAGGCAGGAGAATCGCTTGAACCCAGGCCACAGAGGTTGTAGTGAACTGAGATCGTGCCACTGCACACCAGCCTGGACAAGAGAGAAACTCCATCTCACAATAAAAAGAAGAAGAAAAAAAAGAAGTTCCCAGAAGCCAAAAATCAAATCTACGCAGAACATATAGCTGGGATCATGTTCTTGATATATATTATGGTCTTGCTATCTACATGGAAACACACACAAATGTCCATATAAAAATTCAAATGTTCATAAGTCAAATGTAGGTCTACTATCTTTTCATTTTGTAGGACAAGACACCCCAATTCATATACACCCAAAAAATATTGCCGGAGTTCTGGAGAAATGATGCTCATATTAGAGCATTCTAACAACTAGACTTAGTGTCTCATGGGCCTCAGAAATTGGAATCAATCAGGCACCACTTTTGACAGGTGCTCTTTTCCCTCACTTTTCAAATACATTGGTTCATAGCAACTATATCCAGGGCTATAACAAGATTAGGTGGCACCCTAACTGCAAGTATCAGTCCACTTTTTTGATAGTTAACTGCCCACCAGTGGAAACATTTTTCAGAGGCCATAACACACACACAAACACACACACACACACACACAAAGATGCAAAACATCTAGAATTTTTTTTTAACACTTAACCATTTAACTGCTGTGTGACGCGTTATAGAAAATACGTCGGAAATAAATTTCATAGTTAGACCAGTAGTTTCAGCTCTAGGGATCCTTGCACTGTAGGAGACATTTGGCAGTGTCTTGGACACATTTTTGGTGGTCTACACTGGGGATGGCAGGTGCTACTACTGGGCTTCTACTGGGTAGAAGCCAGAGATGCTGCTAAGAATCTTACAATGCCCAGAACAGCCCCCACAACCAAGAATTATCCAGCCCCAGTTGACAATAGTGCTAAGGTTAAGAAACGCTGAGCTAGACCAAGGACTTCAAAAGCCTCTCCTTTCTGTAATCCACCATGTCTGTGTATCATCCCTTTCCATGACTTTCTGTCCCTCAGCATGAGTCCACTGGATAATTCAATTAACTTCAGATATTTCCTCAAATTAGTAAAATGGAAATAACAGTTCAATTTCACATATATTTTAAATTATCATTATTATTGTGTCTGAAAATTAAGTAATGGAAAAATATAATATGCAAATACTAACAGAAGAAAACATGGAGACAACTGCAAATCTTTATGCAAAATAATCAATTTGGACCCCAATCTCACTATATAAAAAATTAACTCAAATGGATCATAGATCTAAAGGTAAGAGCTAAAACTATAAAACTCCTAGAAGAAAACAAAGGCATAAATCATGTCCTTAAGTTAGACAATGGTTTCTAAGATGTGACATCAAAAACACAAGCAATGCAAGAGAAAAATAAACAATATCAAAATTTATAACTTTTTTTTTTTTTTTTTTTTTGAGACGGAGTCTTGCTTTGCCACCCAGGCTGGAGTGCAGTGGCCGGTTCTCAGCTCACTGCAAGCTCCGCCTCCCGGGTTCACGCCATTCTCCTGTCTCAGCCTCCCGAGTAGCTGGGACTACAGGCGCCCTCCTCGTCGCCCGGCTAGTTTTTTGTATTTTCTATTAGAGACGGGGTTTCACCGTATTAGCCAGGATGGTCTCGATCTCCTGACCTCGTGATCCGCCCGTCTCCGCCTCCCAAAGTGCTGGGATTACAGGCTTGAGCCACCGCGCCTGGCCTCCAAAATTTATAACTTTTATGTTGCACATGGTATCATCGAGTGAAACTATGATGCTTAGAAATGGGCAATACATTTACAAATCATATATTGTATCTAACAAGGGACTTGTATACAGAATACATAAAGAACTCATAACACTCAATAATAAGAACGCAAATAACCCAATATTATGATGGTCAAAGGATTTCAATGGACATTGCTCCAGTGAAAATACATAAATGACCAATAAACAAATGAAAAGATGCTTAACATCATTAACCGTCGGGGAACTGCAAATCCAAATCACGATGAAACACCACTTCACACCTAGGGTGGTCATAATAAAAAAGACAAATAACCACAAGTGTCCGTGAGGACATAGAGCAACAGGAAACTTCATATATTCTGATGGTAGAATAACCAATGACCCAGCAATTCTACTCCTAGATACATACCCAAGAGAAATGAAAACATATCCACACAAAAATGTATACGTGAGTGTTTATAACAGCATTATTTAGAATGGCCAAAAAGTGGAAACAACTCAAATGTCCATGAACTGATGACTGTATTAAACAAAATGTGGATATCCATGCAGTGGAATATTATTTGGCAATAGAAAGGAAAGAAGTACTGACTGATAGATACACACTACATGCATGAACCTTGCATGCAACATGGGTGAACCTTGAAAACATTATGCTAAGTGAAAGAAACCAGACTCTAAAGACCACATGTGATATGACTTCATTTGCATCAGTGTCCAGACAGTCGAATTTATAGAGATAGTAGTAGATTATGGTTGTGGGGAGGAGGAGTTGGGGTAAATGGAGAGTGACTGTTAATGGGTATGGTGGGTATGGGATTTCTTTTCTTTTCTTTTCTTTTTTTTTTTTTTTTTTTTTTTTTTTTTTTGAGACACAGTCTTGCTCTGTCATCCAGGCTGGAGTGAAGTGGTGTGATCTTGGCTCATTAAAACCTCTGCCTCCTGGGCTCAAGTGATGCTCCCGCCTCCGCCTCCAAGTAGCTGGGACTATAGGCACATGCCATCACACCCAGCTAATTTTTTTATTTTTCTGTAGACATGGGGTTTCTCTGTGTTGTCCAAGCTTGTCTTGAAATCCTGGGCTCAAGTGATCCACCTGCCTCAGCCTCCCAAAGTGCTGGGACTACAGGCATGAGCCACTGTGCCCTGCCAGTGTGGGATTTCTTTTGGTGATGATGAAAATGTTCTAAAATTGCAATAACAGCTGCACAATTCTGTAAATATACTAAAAGTCATCAAATCATGTAATTTAAGTGGGTGAATTTTATGGCATGTAACTTATATCTCAATAAAGTTGTTACAAAATAGAAGACAGCATAAGTTGCAATATTAGTGTCTGATAAAAGAGATTTCAGGGTAAAAAGTGTAAGTGCTAAAAGTTGCAAGCCAATAAAAAATATATAGCAGTCCTAAAATGTATGTATCTAACAACAGAGCTTTTAAATTACTGGCAGAGTGAAAAATGAGTGAATAAAAATAAAATTCTTGCTTTAATTAAAATTCCTTAAACAGTGAACAGTAAAATTAAATTCTTGTTTTAATTAAAATTCCTTAAATAGTAAAAAAAGTTAATAAAATTATTGCTTTAATAAACTACAGATAGTTCCCAACTTAGGATGATTGACTTATGTTGTTTCAACTTTATGATGCTATGAAACCATTCTGTTTTTCACTTTCACTACAGTATTCAATAAACTTCATGAGATAGCCAACACTTTATTATAAAATGGATTTGTGTTAGATGATCTTGTCCAACTAATGTGAGTGTTCTGAGGACATTTAAGGTAGGCTACACTAAGTTATAATGTTTAGTAGGCTAGAGGTATTAAATGCATTTTCAACTTAGGGATATTTTCTTTTTTTTTTTTCTTTTTTTTATAGTTTTAATATTTTTTTTTATTATACTTTAAGTTCTAGGGTACATGTGCATAACGTGCAGGTTTGTTACATATGTATACATGTGCCATGTTGGTGTGCTGCACCCATCAACTCGTCAGCACCCATCAATTCATCATTTATATCAGGTATAACTCCCCAATGCAATCCCTCCCCCCTCCCCCCTCCCCATGATAGGCCCCAGTGTGTGATGTTCCCCTTCCCGAGTCCAAGTGAGCTCATTGTTCAGTTCCCACCTATGAGTGAGAACATGCGGTGTTTGGTTTTCTCTTCTTGTGATAGTTTGCTAAGAATGATGGTTTCCAGCTGCATCCATGTCCCTACAAAGGATGCAAACTCATCCTTTTTTATGGCTGCATAGTATTCCATGGTGTATATGTGCCACATTTTCTTAATCCAGTCTGTCACTGATGGACATTTGGGTTGATTCCAAGTCTTTGCTATTGTGAATAGTGCCGCAATAAACATACGTGTGCATGTGTCTTTGTAGTAGCATAATTTATAATCCTTTGGGTATATACCCAGTAGTGGGATGTCTGGGTCATATGGTACATCTAGTTCTAGATCCTTGAGGAATTGCCATACTGTTTTCCATAATGGTTGAACTAGTTTACAATCCCACCAACAGTGTAAAAGTGTTCCTATTTCTCCACATCCTCTCCAACACCTGTTGTTTCCTGATTTAAAAAAAAAAAAAAATCAGGGATATTTTCAACTTACAATGGGTGTATCAGGACATAATCCCATCATAAGTCAAAGAACATACTATATTTAAGGCAAAAGCTGAAATAAAAGGAAAAGGAAACAACTCTACTCTCACAGTGAGAGATATTTTTTCTTGGAATTAACTTATCAAGTAGACAAAGATAATTATACAGAGAATTCACAAACTTGATATCTTTTAGCTCTTTAGTCCCAGCTGCTCCAGACACTGAGCAGGGAGGATCCCATGAGCCCAGAAGTTTGAGGCTACAGTGAACTCTAATCACACTTCAGCCTGGGCAACCAAGCTGGACCCTGTCTCAAAAAACAACAACAACAACAACAAAAAGATAAGAAGTGCATACCCAACAAATGAAAAATATGCATTTTGCACAAAAATTTTTGGAATGATCACAAAAGTTAAGCAAGTGTTAAGCCAAAACATAACAAATTTCAAAAAGCAAAATCCATACAGGCCACATTCCTTAATCAAAATTCAGTAAGTTAGAAAGTTGCGACAAAATCCTATCTACTTAAAAACTTTAAAACTTCCTTTTAAATAGATAACTTTTTTTATTAAAAATAGGGTGAACATACTTTCCAATTCACCCAGGACAGCCTCAGTTAACACTTATTTTCCTTACATAACACATATACTGTCATGCACTGCAAAATGGTATTTTAGCGAATGAAGAACTGTATATACAACAGTGGTCCCATAAGATTACAATACTGTATTTTTACTGTGCCTTTTCTATGTTTAGATACACAAATACCATTATATTATAATTGCCTACAGTATTCTGTACAGTAATATGCTGTACAGGTTTGTAACTTAGGAGCAATAGGCTATAACGTACCTACCCTAGGTGTGTAGTAGGCACCACCTAGGTTTGTGTAAGTACACTCCATGATGTTCACACGTGATGAAATCTCCTAATGGCAAATTTCTCAGAACAACAAATTTCCTGTAGTTAAGTGATGCATAATTTTATTTTGCTCTCCAAAGTGTCCCAATTTGGATGATAAGTTACATGGTGACCCCAATAAAGAATAATCCAGAACTGAAGTTGGAATCTACTTAGAAAGTAATGCCCAAAGGTAATGACCAAAAAAATCCTGTGGGGGTACAGTCCAAGAGGTTCTCAGAGGAAATTTTGCAGCCTTTAATGCATTAATTAGAAAATAATGGAGATTAAAAACAAACTGAACATATAACTCAAGAATGTGAACAAAAGAAAAAGAAAGCAGAAGGAAGGAAGGAATGAAAGCAGGAGTTAATGAAATAGGAAACAAATCAAACAGTAGATTTTACAGCAAAATTAAAAGTTGATTCTTAGGAAAACAAAACAAAACAAAAAACATAGCCAGGTGCAGTGGCTCAGGCCTGTAATCCCAACACTTTGGGAGATTGAGGCAGGAGGATTGCTTGAGCCCAGGAGTTTGAGGCCTGGGCTCTATGGGCAACATAGAGAGACCCTGTCTCTACCAAAATTTTTTTTTAAAAAAACAGGTGTGGTGGCACATACCTGTAGTCCCAGCTACTCGGGAGGCTGAGGTGGGAGGATCACTTGAGTCCCGAAGTTCAAGGCTGCAGGAGCCATAACCACGCCACTGCACTCCGGTCTGGGCAACAGCAAGACCAAAAAAGGAAGAAGAGGGAAAGGGGGAGGAAGGGAGGGAGGGAAAGAGAAAGAAAAAGAGAAAGGAAGGAAGGAGGGAGGGAAGGAGGAAGGAAAAGAAAGAAAGAAAAGAAAGAAGATTGACTTATTTCTGATCTATCAGTCAAGAGATACAAGAAATAAACATCTCACAAGAAAAAGATAACTAAAGTATGGATGACCTTTTAAAATGTACATTAGAAAATTTTCCAGAAAAAATTTAATTACCAAGCTGACTTAAGGAGGGGGAGAAAATCTAATTTGTAGAAGAAATCGAAAAGGTGGTCAGATAGTTTCCTCTAAAAAAGACACCCACCCAGGTGATTTTATGAGTCAGTCCCATGTAATGCAAAGAATTCCAGAACATGGGAAGAGAGAGATTTTACCATTTGTTCTTGGAAGCTAGGCTACTATGACATCAAAGCCAGACCATGCTGCTTGCACTCAACAGGAAACTGTAGGTCAGCCCCACTTCTGAGCATAGATTTTTAAATCTCAGTAAAGTACTAGAAAATAAAAACCAGTGGTGCATTAAAAATAATATTATAGTTCAGGCAATGGATAGTGGTGATAGTTGTACAACATTGTGAATGTAGTCAATGCCACAGAATAGTACACTTAAAAATTGTTAAAATGGTAAATTTCATGTATATTTTACCAAAATAAAAAATGTAACATTTTTGGGGGAAATTTTTCTACTAATCCTTGTTTCTGCATATCTTTTGAGCAAAGGCTCTGGCAGTTTTTCCTAGACTGTCTTTTCCAGAATATTTGTATAGCAAACAGTTTTAGGAGAAAGAGATAATGTCATCCCCAAACAGGGAGATTTGTTTGCTGTTTCCTCCCAGGGTAAAGTTGGGGCAGGTTTGCCTGCAGCCCCTTGTAGAAAGAAGGCTGAGGTTTCCTGAGTTCCAGTTCTTTAGCCTGTGATGTATACTCACTACATGGGCAGCATCCATCTAGGCTGACTTGCATTGTCCCTGTGGGATTTGGTGACATGAGGAACTGGTGCAAAACTCATGCTACCCACTGTGCAGTAGCAAGGAACTTTGTCTCTGACCCAGAAATCTTGGGTCTTCTGCTAGCATTCAGAAAACTGTGGCAGGCTACCTTGCTAGTTTGCAAGCAGGGTAGAATCTCAGATAGTTCTTTACCATTTTGGCAACACGGATAGGCTGCTGACAGAGTACTTGCTACTGAGAAGAGAAAGGATAAGGTCAGAGGATGTGGGAAGATTGCACAGGATCTGGTGGTGAGTGCTATTACCCAAGTGTTGGGTGAGGGGGAAGAAATAGGAATTCCCGACTGTCCTACCTGTTAATGAATGTTTAGAGAATGAGCAATGAGAGGAAGCATTGAAACAAGCTGCCTCATGGTGCTCTCCTCCTCAGACAGGGTAAGGAGGGGATTTTATCATGACAATGGGCAGCAAGCCCTGTGGCTCCAGTCAAAAGACAATATGGCTGCGTCAAGGGGTTTCCAAAGTGGAAATAAATGGTGCCAACAGTAAGAATATGAAATTTTGGGTTTGTTTGGTTGAGTCTGCACCGTTAACCATTGCCAGCCACTTGAAATTAAAAGTAAACACAGGCTGGACATGGTGGCTCACAACTGTAATCCAAACACTTTGGCAAGCAGAGGTGAGTGGACCCCTTGAGCCCAGGAGTTCGAGACCATCCTGGGCAACATGGCAAAACCCTATCTCTACAAAACACACACACACACACACACACACACACACACACAAATTAGCCAGGCATTGTAGCACGTACCTGTAGTCCCAAGTACTTGGGAACCTGGGATGGGAAGATCACTTGAACCTGGGAGGTTGGGGTTGTAATGAGCCAAGATCGTACCACTCACTGCATTCCAGCCTGGGGGACAGTGTAAGACCTTGTCTCAAAAAAAAAAGTAAACAAAAAACTTTGCTTACCAGGGAGGAGCTACCTTCTCCCACTGCACCAGAAAATCTCTCCCTCCTCTTTCCTGAGGTTAGGAAAGTCCTGCTACTTTAAGGAACCAAATGATTGGGTCTAGGTCTCCCTCTCCCCAGAGAGGACATACACACTGTATGAATATACTGAGGTACTTCAAGGAGGGGAGAGACTCCCGTTTCTCTGGCTTTTCTGGATTCAGGCAACCAAATCGCCATCCTACCGGGTCCAGTGGTACTCAGATTTAACTCATGGGACGTGGGTAGGGTTTGAGGTGAGGTAAGGGAGCTAACGTGACCTTATGGGGAGGACCTCTCGAATTCATTCATTCTACTTTTGTTGCTTGTACATCTGAACATATAATAGGAATTGATGTGTTCTATATTTATACTTCACATCCCATAAGTGCCCAAGAGGGTTATCCCAAGCAGGGAAGAGATAAAGCAGAGATGTGCTGCTGAGACAAACTCCCTGACATTTGTCGCCAGCACGTGATCATGAGTGCCTCTACCCTCTGATTTAAAAGTTTTTACCGTATAGTTGATGTCCTGTTGGTTGGTAAGTCAGAAGCCTCAGTCTCAGGCCAGGCACAGCTCACACCTGTAATCCCAGCACTTTGGGAGCCTGAGGCGGGAGAATCACTTGAGGCCAGGAGCTTGAGACCAGCCTGGGTAACATAACGAGATCTCATCTCAATAAAAAAAATAAAAAAATGTGCCAGGCATGGTGGTATGAGCCTGTAGTCTTAGCTACTCAGGAGGCTGAGGCGGGAGGATTGCTTAAGCCCAGGAGTACGAGGCTGCACTGAGCTATGATTGGGCTCCAGAGTGGGCAACAGAGTGAGACCCTCTTTTGTTTTTTGACAGAGTCTTGCTCTTTTGCCCAGGCTGGAGTGCAATGGTACAATCTCAGCTCACTTGCAACCTCCACCTCCTAGGTTCAAGCAATTCTTGTGCCTCAGTCTCCCCAACAACTGGGACCACAGGCGCACACCACCATGCCTGGCTAATTTTTGCATTTTTAGTAGAGACAGGGTTTCATCATTTTGGTCAGGCTGGTCTTGAACTCTTGACCTCAAGTGATCTGCCCACCCTGGCCTCCCAAAGTGCTGGGATTACAGGTGTGAGCCACTGTGCCCAGCTAAGACCCTGTCTCTTAACAAATAAAATAAAATAAAATAAGCTGTCTCAGTGCCCCTGGCTGGGGTGTTGCCATACCTACACCAGTAGAGGTGGCTGGTAAACCCCAACAACATTCAGAAGGTTGCTTGCCTAGTCAAGTTTCCTGGGATAATGTAGGCAGATTCATGATGCTTCTGACACCCAGGGAACAGTATTGGGGAGACCCTTATCTCTGGACCCCCAACATCAAAAAGGAGGCTCATCTCTCTATTGGATGTTTTTGGAGACAGTATGCGTCTCACTTGGGCATTCTATTTGGTCCTTTATATCAGCTAACACACAAATCAGCATTTTTTGAGCAGGGCACAAACCAGTAGCAATGAATGCTCTCTTTGTCCCCTAGATCCTACATTGCAGTCTGGCGACAAATCATATGGTCTGCCTGAGGCGAGAAACTGCAGTGGCAGGCAATCTGACCTGCTGCCGTATCTGTCATCCCTGTCCACGTGCTATGAAAACAAACTCATGTGGGTGTGGCTGCTCTTGAACCATTTTGCAGTACCTATTGCTGTTAATGGCAGCCCCCAAACATGGACTCCACCTTGTGCACGTACAGACACACAGACTAGCACAGTGTTTTTTCAGTCTGATGGATACAAATTCATATGCATCTCCTCTCTGCGGAGCAGCTTTGGGTGGTGCCATGTGTGACTATCAAGGCTGCAACTACTCAGTGACATAGTCCATGTGTCTTTGTCTTTTTTTTTTTTTTTTTTTGAGATGGAGTTTCATTCTTGTCATCCAAGCTGGAGTGCAGTGGTATAATCTCGGCTCACTGCAACCTCTGCCTCCTGGTTCAAGCAATTCTCCTGCCTCAGACTCCGAGTAGCTGAAACGACAGGTGTGCACCATCATTCCTGGCTAATATTTGTATTTTTAGTAGAGTCGGGGTTTCACCACATTGGTCAGGCTGGTCTCGAATCCCTGACCTCAGGTGATCCACCCACCTTGGCTTCCCAAAGTGCTGGGATTACAGGTGTGAGCCACCGCGCCCAGAAAGTCCATGGGTCTTAACCGGTCCATGATCCACAAAACCCAAACTGGAGTGACTGGTGACCTTTTGGGTTATATGTTTGTACGTGGGGGATACAGAGCCATGGACTCTCTCAACTGTGGACGAGTGCTGCTTTCTAGTTCATCTATTGTCTGCTTGTCAATGGCATCCGAGATTGTCAGGTCAGCCTAAACTGCATGCGTTATGATGGGTAACATATTGGCTTTAGACTACATTCTGGATGAATAAAATAACAGTCTCTGCTCTCGCAATGGTGGGTGTTCACAGTTGGCTATGTCTAGGCTCCTGGGAGGCATGAATGAAGCTAGTCTTGCTAGCTGGCCTCTTCTTGCTGCTTGGAATCCTATTGATATTCACCTTGATTAAATGCTGTATGAGACTGATTGAACAGGTTGGGTTCTAGCCTGTTGTTTGGATTAAGCAGGTGTTGAAGTCTTATCCTTGATGCTGGAGGTGCAGCTGGGTGGGAGGTGATTGGTTCATGGGGGCAAAGTTCTCATGAATGGTCTAGCACTATTTACCCCTTGGTTCTGTATAGTGAGTGAGTTCTCATGAGGTCTGGCTGTTTAAAAGTGTGTATCCCCTCTCTGCTCTCTCTCAGTCCTGCTCCTGCCACGTAAGAGGCCTGCTCTCGCTTTGCCTTCCACCATGAGTACAAGCTCCCTGAAACCTCCTCAGAAGCAGATGCCAGTGCCATGCTTCCTGCATCTGGCAGAACTGTGGCCAACCAAACCTCTTTTGTTTATAAATTACCCCATCTCAGGTATTTCTTTATAGCAGTGCGAGAACAGACTAATACAATGGTGGTACAATTCACTTAGCTGTTTAGTGTGACTTTGGGTTGTTTAAGTGGAGATATTGAATAGGTAATGATATGGTTTTGCTGTGTCCCCCACCCAAATCTCATCTCGAATTGTAATCCCCATGTATGGAGGGAGGGACCTGGTGGAGGTGATTGGTTCATGGGGGCAGATTTCCCCCATGCTGTTCTCATGATAGTGAGTTCTCACAAGCTGATGGTTTCAGAGTGTGTGGTACTGCCCTCTTTGTGCTCATGCTCTCGCTCTCTGTCTCTGCTGCCACCATGTGAGATGTACCTTGCTTCCCCTTCACCTTCCGCCATGATTGTAAGTTTCCTGAGGCCTTCCCAGCCATGTGGAACTGTGAATCAATTAAATCTCCTTTCTTTATAAACTTTCCCGTCTCAGGTAGTATCTTTAGAGCAATGTGAGAAAGAACTAATGCAAATACTTAGATATATGTGTCTAGAATTCAGAAAAAAAGGCAGAAACCAAAGAGATAAATTCTGAAGTTAACAAGATAGTAAGTAGAGATGAACTAAGACCCTAGGATACTCCTACATTTAAAAGTTGAGAAGATATTTCACAACCATGTGAATAAACCTAACACTACTGAACTGTAGACTTAAAAATGGGTAAAATGATACTCTGTATGGTATTCACCACAAAAAAAAAAAAAAAAACCTCATCAAATGAAAAAAAAAAGTCAGGAAATGTTAGTGAATATAATAAAAGAAACTGAAAAACCAGTAAGAAGAATCAGGATGGTTTGGTATTGGGGAGGCAAAATGAAGAATATGGTTTGTTTTGTTTTGTTTTTTTGAGATGGAATCTTGCTCTGTCTTGCCCAGGCTGGAGTGCAGTGGCGGCATCTCGGCTCACTGCGGCCTCTGCCTCCCGGGTTCAAGCAATTCTTCTGTCTTAGCCTCCCGAATAGCTGGGACTACAAGCGTGTGCCACCGCACCCAGCTAATTTGTATTTTTAGTAGAGATGGGGTTTCACCATGTTGGCCAGGCTGGTCTCAAACTCCTGAACTCAAGTGATCCACCTGCCTCGGACTCCCAAAGTGCTGAGATTACAGGTGTGAGCCACCGCATCTGGTCATTATTTCTGTTTTTGTTTTTTTCAGACAGGGTTTTGCTCTTGGCGTGCAGGCTGGAGTGCAATGGTGCGATCTCGGCTCACTGCAACCTCCACCTCCCGGGTTCAAGCAATTCTCCTGCCTCAGCCTCCCGAGTAGCTGGGATTACAGACACCTGCCACCACACCTGCCTACTTTTTGTATTCTTAGTAGAGATGGGGTTTCACTACGTTGGCTAGGCTGGTCTAGAATGTCTGACTTCAGGTGATCCACCTGCCTTGGCCTCCCAAAGTGTTGGTATTACAGGTGTGAGCCACCATGCCTGGCTAAAGAAAATTTTTTTTAAAAAATGGAAAAATCAGTGTGTCAAATGCTGCTGAGAAATGGAGTAAATAGAAGACTGATGATGATCCATCGGATTTGACAACATGGGGTTGGTGTCTTGATAAGAACTGTTTCACTGGAGTAATGGGAATGTAAGCATGATTGTAGTAGTTCAAGAAAGAAAGGTGGGTGTTAAGGGGGAGACGACATGAGTTAGATTAACTCTTTTCTGGGAATTTTTGCTATAAAGGGTACAAAAATGGAATGGTAGGGCCTGGGAAGGTTTTAAAATGGGAGATTAAAAATGGGAGGTATATATGCAAGTGAGAACAAGCCAATAGAGCAAAAATGACTCAGGAATGTGTGTGGTTTTTTTTTTTTTTTTTTTTTTTTTTTTTTTTTTTTTTAAATTTGAGACAATATCTCACTCTGTGTTCAGGCTAAAGTGCAGTGGAACAATCGCGGCTCACTGCAGCCTCAACTTCCTAGGCTCAAGTGGTCCTCCCACGTCAGCCTCCCAAATAGCTGGGACTACAGGAACACGCCACCATGCCCAGCCAATTTTCAAAAAATTTTCTGGATTAGGTCTCCCTATATTGCCCTGGTCTCGAGCTCCTGAGCTCAAGTGATCCTCCTGCCTCAGCCTCCCAAAGTGCTGGAATTATAGGCTGAGCCACCATACCTGGCAGAAGTCTTTTTAGTAGAAGAGATGGCTACTGATCACAGCTAGACAGAATGGCTAAAGGGTAGAGATGGTTCATGTCTTAATAAGAAGAAAGAAAATTAGATGGATAGAGAACGCATTGATAGATTTGGAGAGTGAGAAAGTTGTTTTCTATTGTTTCCATTTTCTCATAGTAAAAAGAGAAACAAAGTGAGAGAAGAATAGAAGATCTGAATAAAGAGGAGAATACTTGTTGGGGAGAGGTTAAGTGTGAATTGACCAGGACAATGTATAAGGATTGCCACACAGTGCTGTGGGTCTTTGATTTTCTGGGCCATAAATTTAAAGTAAAAAGAGTCAGTGAGTATAGACGCAAGCAGCTGGAGTAACTGGAGATAAACAGTATTTTTCAGATCAGAAGGACAAGAATTTAGGGGATGTGCAAGGACAATGATGTCTATGCTAAAGTAGAAAGTGAGGGTGATGGGCCAGGAGTGGTGGTTCATGCTTGTAATCCCAGCACTTCGGGAGGCTGAGGCGGGTGGATCATGAGGTCAAGAAATTGAGACCATCCTGGCCAACATGGTGAAACCCCATCTCTACTAAAAATACAAAAATTAGCTGGTTGTGGTGGTGGGCACCCGTAGTCCCAGCTCCTCGGGAGGCTGAGGCAGGAGAATGGCTTGAACTCAGGAGGTGGAGGTTGCAGTGAGCCAAGATCATGCCACTGAACTCCAGCCTGGCAACAGAGCGAGACCCCATCTCTAAATAAATAAATAGACAAACATTAAAAAAGAAAGTGAGGGTGATGACATTATAGATAAGGGACAGATGATAGAATCAATTGTCTGAAGAACCTAGTGGAGTCAAAGAATTGTTGGTATAGGCATAATCAAAACAGTAACCTAGAAAGAGGGGTGAGTAAGATGCTAGAAACTGAGACTTTGGAGGTGATGACAAGATCTAAAGCAGTGTTCTTCAAAACCACATGTTAAGTACCATTAGTGGGTCATGAAATCAATTTGATGGATCAGTCTCTTAAATTATTAACCCTGCTGAACATTACAGTCTTCTAGAGGACCTTAAAAACACACACACAAACAAACAAAACCACCATCCTGTCATTCTCAGTCACATGGAAGGTGGAGGACATTGTTAATTAAGTGAAATAGTGAGAAACAGAAAGTTAGACACTGCATGTTCTCACTCATATGTATAAGCTAAAAAAAAAGTAAAAAGTAGAATAGAGGATAGTAGAGGCTAGGAAGTGTAGGGGGAAGGGAGCGATAGGGAGAGTTTGCTGAAGGATACAAAATTATAGCTAGATAGGAGGAAGAAGTTCTTAGTATTCTCTACCACTGCAGGGTGACTATAGTTAATGTATGGCTTCAAATGTCTAGGAAGAGGATATTGAATGTTCTCAACACAAAATGATGTTTTAAGGTGATGGATATGCTAATTACAATGATCAGATCACAATACATTTTATGTATTGAAACATCACTATGTACCTCATAAATATGTACTTTGTATGTCAATTTTTTAAGTTAAAAATTTTTTAAAAGACCGCACTTCAATTGCAGATTTTCTGATGTATTTGGTCTGATGTAGGGGTTCAGATATCAGTTTTTTGTTAAAATTCTCCAGATAACTACAATGTGCAGGTATGGTCAATAACCATTGGCCCAAGATGATAATGACATAAAAAGGCTGATGACAGAACTAATGGTAGAAAGATAGTAAGCCACTTGCTAAAATCTTCTAAGAATTAGGGAGAGAAGTATGAGATCACTTGTATGATGAATTACAATAAGGTAGGGTAACAGGTGTCATAGTCTAATGGGAGTCAATGTGCTCAACAAAGAGTATTTGCAAGTGAGAAGACAGTATATTCATACACACACACGTTGAACCATTTTGTGGACGGATAACGAAAATAAACTTTGACTTCATTTCTTATTATCTTGAACTAAATGGAAATAAAAGTCAGTTAAGAAAGGTGCCTGGCACCTACGTTCAGGGATTTGCCCATGATAAAGTTTGATTTGAATAAATTTTATTTAATTTTAGAATTAAGAATATCGCTAATATAAAATTATAAAAACCTTATTTGTAAGAAAGAGAAAATAAATTGACTAGAAAGTTTATTGGCAAATCTAGGTCAAGCTCCATAATTTAAAATTATTTAAAACAAAATTAAAAACATCTATAAAAAGTCAGAACATTCAGTATTTTAAGATAAAACTGTTTTTCAAAAAAATATCATGGTTATGAAAACAACAATTTGGCAGACTATACATTTTTAAATTATAGAAAACATTAAAAATAAAATATCTAACAAAAATGTCTTGCTGTTGTTTTTGGGGAAAAGGTGGGGACAAATATTTTTTATTTTATTTACATATATTTATTAAAAGATTTCCATATGGTATTGCAAACAGTCCCACGTCTCTTGTATTTTGCTATAATATATGAATTCACACAAAGGAGATGGGATACATAAAATTACAAAGGCGGTAGAAAAGCAAACCAGCCCACATCCTAATACACACTAAAAAGGTCATAATTCAGATATATACGGTATATTAGTTTTAGAAAAAGAGCACTGCCCACCCCCAGGTACACACACACACACACACACACACACACACACACACTCTTTATTAAACCACAAGAGGAAACAAAATATATCATAAGTAACAGATCTTTCACTTTCCTATGTTAGTTTTTATGTTTTTCAATCATAATGAAATATATTAAGAACATTTTCTTCACGATTCATTTTTGTATCTGACATTCTTTTTTGTACTTCTGTTGTTTCATTAACATAGGTATACACCCAAATTCTTTAAAATTACAACTTTGAAAATTAATTATAAAAAGCTATTTTCCACGTATATGCCACAGTTTGGCGTTAAAATGCCATTTTGGGGAACTGGTAAATTATAACACACAGGTTTAGAAGAAAAAGAGTGGTATCACTGAATGTATATTAGAATTTAACAAAATGTTTTACTGTATTCGCCCCATGTACTTTTTTTTTTTTTCTTTCTGAGACAGAATCTTACTCCGTCCCCTAGACTGGAGTGCAATGGTGCAATCTTGGCTCACTGCAACCTCCACCTCCCGGGTTCAAGCAATTCTCCTGCCTCAGTCTCCCAAGAAGCTGGGATCACAGGCGCCCGCCATAAAGCCTGGCTAATTTTTGTATTTTTAGTAGAGACGGGTTTCACCATGTTGCCCAGGCTGGTCTCAAACTCCTGACCTCAGGTAATCTACCCACCTTGGCCTCCCAAATTACAGGTGTGAGCCACCGCACCCGGCCTACCCATATACTTTTATACTTTGAAACCTTAGATTAATACACTGAGGAATTTTATTTCCTAGAAAAATGCCCCAAATTTCCGTTCTATTGTTTTACACAAAACTCTGTATATAGCTTTTAGTTTGCTCTTGATAGAATCTGTGTTACACAGAGAGTCCATGTGATGATAGTTAAAATAATATTTTACATAATGTATCAATGTTTCTTTCTCATCATAGTTCTTCTAGATGGCAATAACACATTATATATGGTAATCATTATTTTACCAAGACCTCTGCTATTATAAGAAGACCGGACCTGAATATATTCCCCTTGACAACAGACAGTAAATCTATGAAATAATTGTAAGAAAAAGTTAAGCATGACAGCATAGCATCAAAGTTGATCATTCTTTGTGAATACATTAAGATATGGGCTAAACATAGGCATGAAAACTAAAAACAAGTACTGTAAGAATATTTACATACATATATCATGGGTTATCAAGAAACAGATTATTAAAGAATAATGTGAATACATTATATTAATTCACAGTATAAACATACTTTTAGTAATTTAATTCATGAATAATAAAAACATAGATATAACATTAGGCACTATTAATATATATTCTTGTTCTGTCATATATATGAAAATATACATATAGATATAGTTCTTTTAAACCAAACTTTAACATATTCACTGATTTAAATAAAAGTTGACAGAGGTAGAATTTGTGTCCATGTTCATGATTTTCAGCAACAAATACTTCAAATATTTCATTACTGTTCTGTTCTTCTAAAAATCCACATAGGAACTCATTGAAAACCATTATTCTGAAAGGCAGGAAATTGAAAAGTGGGTTAAGAGAAAAATGATGAAGTTATTCAACATATTCATAAAAAACTGAAATTCAGTAATGTTTTAAATGAAATTATAGAATCTAATAAAACTCTGTGACCCAAATCCAGTTATATTTAAGAAGTACTGTTCTACTTCTTAAAATTCAAGTACTGTTTTATTCATTGTACTTTATTTAATTTATTTATTTAGAGACAGGGTCTTGCTGTGTTGCCCAGGCTGGAGTGCAGTGGCATGATCATAGCTCACTGCAGTCTTGATCTTCCATGCTCAAGTGATCCTTCTGCCTCAGCCTCCAGAGTAGCAGGAACAACAGGTGCACATCACCATACTTGGCTTCTTTTTTTGGTATTTAGTAGAGACAAGGTCTTACTATGTTGTTTAGGCTAGTCTCAAACTCCTGAGCTCAAGTGATCTGCTCACTTTGGCCTACCAAAATGCTGGGATTACAGGTGTGAGCTACCCTGCCTGGCTTATACTTTTGTTTAAAAAAGTGATTTCTGTTTCTTTATTTATATGTCTCTGTATTTTATGTTTCCTCCGTGAGTCTGTGTGATACTGCATTATAATAAGAAATACAAACTGGGTGCAGTGGCTCATGCCTGTAATCCCAGCACTTTGGGAGGCTGAGGCAGGAGGATCGCTTGAACCCAGGAGTTCAGGACAAGTCTGGACAACATAGTGAGACCCAATATCTATTAAAACAAATACAAAAATTAGCTGGGTGTGGTGGCACACACCTGTAGTCCCAGCTACTCAGGAGGCCAAGGTGGGAAACTGCTCGAGCCCAGGAGTTCAAGGCTACAGTGATCTCTGATGGCACACTGCACCACTTCAGTCTGGGCAACAGAGCGAGACCGTGAGACCTTGTCTCTTAAAACAAAACAAAAAAAAACACACAGAAATATGGTCATATGTTCCATAATGATATTTTGGTCAATGACAGACTTCATAAAAGACTGTGGTCCCAAAAGATTATAACAGAACTGAAAATTTCCTATTGCTTAGTATTTAGTATGTTATGCTTTTAATCATTATTTTAGAGTGTACTCTTACTCATTAAAAAATAAAAGTGAACTATAAAACAGCCTCAGGCAGGTCCTTCAGGTAGTATTCCAGGAGAAGGCACTGTTATCACAGGGGAGGGCAGCTCTGGAAACATTATTTTCCTTGAACACCTTTCAGTGGGGCGCCATGTACAGGAAGGAGACAGTGATACTGATGATCCTGACTCTATGCGGGCCCAAGATAATGTGTGTGTTTGTGTCATTGCTTTTAGCAAAAATCGTTAAAAAGTAAAACAAAAGATTAATTTCATAAATAGAAAAAAGCTTATATAATAAGAAAATAAAGAAAAAACATTTCTGTACAGCTATGAAATCTGTGTTTTAAGCTAAGTGTCACTATAAAAGGGTCAAAAAGTTAAAAAAAATTAAAAAGTTTATAAAGGAAAAAAGTTATAGTAAGCTAAGTTTAATTTATTATTGGAGAAAATTAAAACAATAAATTTAGTATAGCTAAGTATACAGTGTTTATAAAGTCTATAACAGTAAACAGGAATGTCCCAGGCCTTCACATTCACTCACCACTCACTCACTGACTGACCCAGAGCAACTTCCAGTCCTGCAAGCTCCATCTGTGGTAAGTCCCCTATATAGGTATACCATTGGTTATCTTTTAAACTGTATTTTTACTGTACGTTTTCTGTGTTTAGATGCACACATACCACCATGTTACAACTGCCTACAGTATTCAGTACAGTAACATGCTGTACAGATTTATCGCCTAGGAGCAAGAGGCTATACGATATAGCCTGGGTATGCAGTTGGCTATATACCGTCTAGGTTTGTGTAAGTACATACATTCTATGACATTTGCACAATGAAAACACCTAAAACAAATTTCTCAGAACATATCCCTTGTTGTTAAGCAATGCATGACTGTATATATTGGGTCTCTGCCCCTGGTTCTTGGTCCACAGTTCCTTGTAATCTCCACAGTGATAACTGTGTCTTTTGCAAGCAAATGAGATGACTGGTGGCTAGGGGCCCCTAGACAGCTTCAGGACAGGAGCTGATCACCACAAAGCCCAAAGCATGATTAGAGAATTGGGCCACTGACCCCACACCTCAACCTCCAAAAAGAGGAGAAGGGCTGAAGGTTGAGTTTATCACCAATGGCTAATGATTTAATCAATCATGCCTACTTAGTGATACTTGCATAAAACCTCCAAAAACTGGGTTCAGGAACCTTTCAGATAGCTAAACACTTGGTGATGCTTAGAGGGTGGTGCTCTATGAGAAGGCACAGAAGCTTTGCGCTGCTTTCCTAATAATTTGCCCTATGCATCCCTTCCATTTGCCTGTTAATCTGTATCCTTTGTAATAGCCTTTTCAATAAGCAGGTAAATGTAAAATGTTTCCCTGAGTTCTGTGAGCTGCTCTAGCAAATTAATAGAAGGTGATGAGGGGGTTGTGGAAACCTCATCAGTCAGAAGCACAGATCACAACCTGGGACTTGCGATTGGCATCTGAAGTCAAGGGGAAGGGATTTGTGGGACTGAGCTCTTAATCTGTGGGATCTGACACTATCTCCAGGCAGATAATGTCAGAATTGAGTTAAATGCTGAAACTGAGATCAGTTGGTGTCTGCTGGAGAATACGGTGTCTGAAGTGGTGTGCTGAGTGGTGTACGAGAATCGGAAAAACACTTTTGTTGGTTTTTCCTACTCAAATAGCATGCATTAGATATGATAGTCAAAAAAGAAAGAATAAAAGTTGGATTATATATTTTAACTATTAGAGAGACACTAATCTGAGATGGCATTTTATAGTTGAGCAATTCATTTTTTTTTTCCTTGAGCAATTCATTTCTGAGTGCTTGGGGAAATCTCTTAAAATTAGTTTTGGTGACAATATTTAGAAAATATGAGTGGAAATGGATTAGTAAATAACAATCTCAATATACCTCAAAAATTAATTGCAAATTATTACAAAGTTATAAATTATGAGTTTGTTAATGGTTATAAGTTTTCTAATCCGCATGTACTAGAATCATTGAAATTTTTAAAAATGGAAAATAACAAGTGTTGCTGATGATGTGGAGAACAGGAACCCTCATGCATTGTTGGTGGAAATATAAAAGGGTGCAGCATGTGGAAAACAGTTCGGCAGTCCCTCAAAAAGTTTTAACAGAATTGCCATCTGACCCAGCAATTCTAGTCTTAGGCATATACCAAAAGATTTGAAAACAAGGACTAAAACAGATACTTATACACCAATGCTCACAGCAGCATTATGCACAATAACCATATGGTAGAAACAACCCCAGGTGTCTTTAACTGATGGAAGGATTTTTAAAATGTGGTATATCTGACATACGGATGAACCTGGAAAATATTAATTCTAAGTGAAATAAGCCAGATACAAAAGAACAAATGTATGATTTCACTTATATGAAAATGTAAAATAGGCAAATTCATAGAGACCAGAAAAGTAGATTTGAAGTTACTAGGAGCTGGGAAGGTGAGGTCAGGGGATTGGAGAGTGATTGTTTAATGGGTACAGAATTTCTGTTTGGGGAGATAAAAAAAGTCTTAGAATTAGATAGTGGTGATGGGTGTGGTGCCTGTAGTCCCAGCTACTCCCGAGGCTGAGGCAGGAGGATTACTTGACCCCAGAAGTTTGAGGTTTCAGTGAGCTATGATCATGCCACATTCTTCCAGTGGCAGAGTGAGACCCTGGCTCAAAAAACAAAACAAAAATGCAATGTCTAATTCATCACGGTTATAGGGATTGCAGGAATCTACGTTCCACATCAGTAGTTCTTAAAGTGCAGTCTGGGGATCCCTGAGAGTCCCCAATACTCTTTCAGGGACTCTACAAAGTCAAGCTTATTTTCAAAAAACCAAGGAATTATTTGCCTTTCACTTTTATTTTCTTATAGGTCTACAGTTGAGTTTTTCCAGAGCTACATGATGTGAAGAGACAGAAGTACATATTTTAGATTTGTGGGCCATGGGGTCTGTCAAAACTACTCAACTCAGCCACTGCAGTAAAGCAGTCTTAGACAATCTGTTAACAAATGGGTGTGGTTGTGCTCCAATAAAGCTTAATTTACACAAATAGGCAGTGGTATGGATTTGGCTTGCAGATCCTAGTTTACCAACCAACCCCTGATCTAAACTGCAGCTGTGAATCAAACATGAGAAAATGTCTGTGTCACACTCTTACAAGGCTTTGTAACAAGAAGGTGAACCACCATCTGATCACATGAAAATAACACAGCAATTCAAGAAGGACACAGTGACTACAGTGAACACTGAGAAGTGGTCCTCAAAGTGAAAGAGAAAAATAAATGCCTTAATCAAACACAAAAGCAAAAGCAGAGCAATCAGGAATCATTTAAACGTAGGCTCTACAAACATGAGGGCATCAGTATGTTAAAGAACAGCACATAACTAATGTTCACAATGAGGATTCTGAGTCAGAGGAAATGTTTAATTATCTTCTATATATTTCTATTAAAAGAGGCAAAGAAATGTATCAGTTTAAACAAGACTGGCGTAACTATTTCTGTCAATGAGTATGCATTTTCACAGTCACTACCTGTCAAAGCCTAGGTCTGACTCACGTTTCTTTCCCATTCATTCCCATCTCTAGTGAATCAGCACATCCCTTTGATCCTTCCTCAGTCAAATGCATCCTAGCACTTTACAACTACTTTGGAAAACAGTTTTGCCATATCTACTAGAGCTTGAACATACATATATCCAGTGATCCATCCATTTCACTTCTAAGTATAATCATAGCACTATCTGTAATAGCCCAAACTGGAAACTACCAAATGATTATCAAGAGGAGGAGGAGTAATTGGATTGTAGTAAGTTTCCATAATGGCATTCCATACACAGCAACAAGACTGAACAATCTACAAGTACACACAACAATACGTACTGCTGAGAAAAAGAGGCCAGGAACATGATTTCATTTATAAAATGTCTAAAAGTAAGCAAAGAGAAATCTACACTTTTAATAGGACAGTTACTTTTAGACCAGGGCTTATGACTGACGCCCAAGAGAGGTTTGTTTTGTTTTATTTCGTTTTTTTTGAGATGGGGTTTTGCTTTGTTGTCCAGGCTGGATTGGAACTGGGCTCAGGCAGTCTTCCGACCTCAGTCTCCTGTGCCAGGCTTTATATTTTATTTTTTTGAATGGAGTCTCACTTTGTCACCCAAGCTGGAGTGCAGTGGCGCGATCTGGGCTCACTGCCACCTCTGCCTCCTAGGTTCAAGCAATTTTCCTGCCTCAGCATCCCGAGGAGCTGGGACTACAGGCGTGTGCCACCATGCCCAGCTAATTTTTCTATTTTTAGGAGAGACAGGGTTTCACCATGTTGGCCAGGCTGGTCTTGAACTCCTGACCTCAAGTGATCCACCCACCTCAGCCTCCCAAAGTGCTGGGATTACAGAGGTGTGAGCCACCGTGCCTGGCCTGTTGTTTTTTCGATTTTCATGCAGGTTACCTGGATGTGTTCAATTTGTTCACTGAAAAACTTCATTGAACTATGTATCTATGATATGGTACCTTTCTGTATATATATCATAGTTTACTTTAAAAATTCAGTCCTAGTTTTCAATATTATTATACTAATCCTGAACTATTATACTGCTTATTTCATACCACTTACTGGACTCTCTACCTCTAGTTCCTATCCTTTCCAATATGGTTGAAAGACAGGTGTGAAATTAATCTACCAGAAACAGTTCTTTCATCTTGACCCTTCCCTTGTACCCATCCTATACATAGAGGACGGACCTTCATGGTTTCCCTTGACTTACAGAATAAAGTCTACAATCTCTAATTTAGCTTCACATTCAATATAATACTCTATATATTCTACTCTAACTTCCAAACCTTTCTTCCTCATTATTCCCCCACAGCCTGCCCTTCCTGCCAGGTTGGGACTACTGTGCCATGTGTACTCCTGTTTCTATGCTTTGTCTACATTTTTACTACCTATTATTTGTAGCTTGAATTTAGCCCTTCATCAAAGAATACCCTGTGATAGCTCATATTGTCATTTAACGTTATGCTGTAGATGTCTTCTCTTTTTAAATTCGGGTATAATTTACATATGATAAAATGCATGGGCCAGCCTGTAGTCCCAGCTACTCAAGAGGCTGAGGTGCGAGGACTGCTTGAGCCTGGGAGTTTGAGGCCAGCCCAGGCAAGATACTGAGAACCCTGTCTTTTTTCTTTTTTCTTTTTCTTTTTTGGAGATAGCGGCTTGCTTTGTCATGCAGACTGGACTGTAATGGTGCAAGCATAGTTCACCGCAGCCTCAGCCTTCTGAGTTCAAGCCATCCTCCTGCCTCAGTATCCTCTCCCAGCCCCCCAGCAGCTGGTAGCTGGCGTGTGTCATGCCAGGCGTGTGTCACCATGCCTGGCTAAGTTTCATATTTTTAGTAGAGATGGGGATCTCACTAGGTTACCCAGGCTTGTCTCAAACTCCTAGCCTCAGGTGATCCTCCAGCCTCAGCCTCCCCAAAGTGCTGGGATAACAGGTGTGGACCACTGTGTCTGGCCGAGACCCTATCTCTTCAAAAAAAAAGCACACACTGTAAATGGTCAGTTTTATGAATTTTTACAATTGTATATACCCACATAACTACTATGACCTAGATACAGAACTTTTCCATTACTCCAGGAAGTTCCCCTGGATGCCTTCCCAGGAAATCTCCCCTCTCCCGATGAAGAAAACAACTTGCTGAATTTTCACAACCACAGATTAGTTTTGCCTGTCCTTGGTGTTACATACATACCTTTCTGATAATTACGCATTTATACGTTCAGGAGAATGTGAAGGAGACCTCAGAGTGGAACTAAGGGGTGGTGTAGGAAGACCATGTCGACGCATCTCTTGGATTGCTCGTTCTCTATTAGTAAAGATCAAACAAGAGAGAGATATATGCAAGCACCAGGAAAAATAAAAAAGTAGTATACAAATATAATAGTTATTAGCAAATTTGTAATAAATTATTTAATTAGTATTACTATTAAATTTAAATCCTATGTTTTTATACAATTTTTAAGTAGTGGATAAAAGATTTCAATTAAAAAATTAAGTATTATATGTATAGTGAGGAGCATTTTGCTTCTAAGGTATTATTTTAAAGACAGCCTGCTATTCTGACATGGTTACAACATAATGGCTTTGAACAATCTCTTATAGTACATATTCTTTAAATTGAAATCTTTTATCCACTACTTAAAAATCATACAAAGACATAGGATTTAAATTTAATAGTAATACTAATATACTAGTTACACTAATTATATATATACTAATATACTATATACTATACCATATACTATAACACTAATATACTAATTACATATAATATATAAGATAATATATAATACATATGTAAATACATTATAAAATATATAATACAATATAAAATATATAATATACTATATATTTTATAATATATTATATAATTGCTTTGCACAATCTCATAGTACATATTTTAATTGAAATCTTTTATCTACTTATATATTATATGAGATATATTTTATATATTTATGTATTATATAATATATATTAGTATATTATATATGTTATGTATTATATGTATCATATATTATATATAATATAGATTAGTATATTATATTATATATTAATTATAATACATATTATATATAGTGAAAATAAATAGGATACCAACTGAACACACAGACACACACAAACACCAGATGACGAGATGTTAAACTCAAAAAGGCTAATGGTGACTATGGAGGGCAGAACTTACAGATAAATTTTCTTCTTTATACTTAAAAAATTATAACAAACCTGTTTAATGTGTTCTTAAAAATTAAATGCTTACATGCTAGGCCCTTCTGTGGGATTTGGTTCTGGTAACCACCCTTGGCTTTCATGACACTACATTTCCTGGTTCTCTGTCTACCTAGATGATCTTTCCTCAGCTGTGTTACTGGATCCTTTTCTCCTGCCTATACTTTGATGTTCCCCATAACTAGGTTTACTCGTTCTTCTCTTGTTTTTTTTTTTTTGTGACAGGCATTTGCTCTGTTGCCCAGACTCAAGCACAGTGGCACAATTATACCTCAAACTCCTAGGCTCAAGTGATCCTCCCACCTCATCCTCCTGAGGAGTTGGGACTACAGGTGCACACCTTCATGCCCAGCTAATTTAAAAAATGTTTATAGAGATAGGGGTCACACTATGTTGCCCAGGCTGGGCTTGAACTCCTGGCCTCAAGCGATCCTCCTGCCTCAGCCTCCTGAGGAGCTGGGACTATAGGTGCGCACCTTCATGTCCAGCTAATTTTTAAAATGTTTTTAGAGATATGGGTCACACTATGTTGCTTAGGCTGGTCTTGAACTCCTGGCCTCAAGTGATCCTCCTGCCTCAGCCTCCCAAAGTGCTGGGATTACAGGCATGAACCACCATGCCAGGCCTACCATATCATCTTGCACATATAGCTAGCCCTCTCCCATCTTCCTGCCTCAAAATTCCCAAAAGTCAGATTGGAAAGAATCTATTTTCTCTATTATGCTTGCCTTCCCTGTGTCTGGGTCTGTCCCCACCAAGAATGGGGATTATGTTGCCATCTCCTTTGTGGGCTATTTATAGTCTCTGGACTAGACTCTTTCTGCCTTGAGCTCTTCAGTGTCTGAGATTTCTAATTAGTTCGGTGCTTCTCAAGATGTCTTCATTACTACTCTCCCAAAGGAACTTTTCTAGACTTTTTCCTCCCCAGATTATCCCTCCACCCCATGAAATTTTAATACACTGCTTATGTCCTGTGGCCCTTTGGAGGCACATAAACCATTCTACTAACTTATACTACCTAAAATTTTTTTTGCTACCTCTATCCCCTACCCCCAAGAAACAATTTCTTCACTTGGAGGACGGGAGGTAATATTGCACCCATGAGAATGTATGATATAGGTGGATAGTAAAGAGCACGAAAGACATGGTCATGAGGCTCAAGGTTTCATTGAGGCCTAGAGGCAAAGAAAAAGGGGAGGAACTGTGGGGAGGTCTATAATCCTGGGCGATAGTGAGCTTGGTTTAGGACTTCTGATTTGCAGAGAATTTAAGTTATCACTAAGAAATGGAAATCATTATATATGTACAGTTTAGTACATTCAGAAACTAGATCTTCTAAATTACAAGAAATTATCAATCCTGCTTTCATGTCTCTGCTGCTACCTAAGGCTTAATTTTTTGTTGGTTTGTTTGTTTTTTGAGACAGGGTCTCACTGTTACCCAAGCTGGAGGGCAGTGGCACGATGACAGCTCATTGCAGCCTCAACCTCCTGAGCTCAATCAATCCTCCCACTTCAGCTTCCTGAGTAGCTGGGACTACAGGCACCCATCATCATGCCCCAGCTAATTTTCAAAAATTTTTTTGTAGAGACGGTGTTTTGCCATGTTGCTCACGCTGATTTCAAATTCGTGGGCTCAAGTAAATCCACCTGCCTTGGCCTCCCGAAGTGCTGGGATTGCACAAGTCCTTTATGAAATCATAAATATTGATTTCATAGCACATTGTCTCCATACTTCAAATAGCAAATCACCATAAAGTTCTGATGTAAATAGGTAAGAATAACTCAAAAACTGATCTAACAAGCAATTTGGCCACTATTTGAGAATGAAATCTCAGGAATGCAGACGTCTATGGTGTTAACATAGTAGGAAAGAGTAATGGAAGAAAAGTAACTTGGCAATTGATTTGCAAGTTAGACTTTGATTTAAAGCAGGTCTCTTTCCAGGTTTGTAACACTTGGGAATTAAATTTTTCAACATAAAGCAAATGAACCAAAATATGAGTGAATATGAAAATTACTAAGCTGTAGGGAATACATTGGAGAGGTTAAGGGTACAGGTTTTAGAATTAAAACCTGTTTGGTTTTACTTTTGGTCCTACCATTTACTATTTATATGATCTCAGTTTCCTTTATGTAGGCATAATAATAGATTGTTGGTGGGATTAATCAGACACTTATATAGTGTCTGGCCCACATCTGTTAACTGCTGTTACTATCTTCAATATCATTATCTTTATTATGATTTGTATGTGGAACATCCTACTTGAACCATACATTTCGGAGCTCTTGTAGGGATTGTTGTTCCTTCTCTACTCTCTTTGAAATAACTGTGGGCTCTAATTTTGCCCTACAGAATGCTATAGGAAATATTTATACAACACTTGCTATTTTACCTTATTTTTCAGATTAAACAATTTTATTCAATAAATATTTATAAAGCATCCGCTATGTAATACTTGCTATTTTAGTTACCGTAGAGCTGTTATCATCCCCAGTACTTGTTGCCTTTTTTAAAAGGAAGAATTGCCAAAGAAATGTACTTTATGTATTAGCTTTTTAAAAAGTTTGCTATTTGTAAGCCATATTAAATACTTTCTGAAGTACAATAGAGAACACATAAAAACACTGTCAAATGTTTAAAAAATTTGTCTTACCGTTCATATCTTTCAGTTGAGATCTGCCTTTTCAGGGCATCATAATCTGTTTGTAACTGTGCCACTTTAGATCGAAGCATGGTGTTTTCCCGGCTTTGACTAGTTCTTAAAAACAAATTTAAAAATCCAGAAATAAATGTTCTGTTTTGTAAAGTCAAGTGCTGTGGTTTTTTAAATTAATAAAGAGAAGATCAAGACCTTTCAACAAGAATTCTCTAAACTTGTAGGGCTTTTATCACATTTTCTTTTTCATTCATTTATTTAGGAAACATTTACTGAACATCTATTACATACTAAGCACTAAAGCAATGATAGGAATGCAAATTTGAATGGGACATAAACTGTAATATCAAGATGTAAAGTGTCGTCATTGGCTCTTTCTTGACGCTTGCCTTGGAAAGAGAAATATTAGTATTTTTAATACCTTTCAAAAGCTCATTCTTCCATGCCTACTCTACTCTGGGTTTCCTTCCCTCTGCCTACAAATATGTCTAAATCCTTCTATTGTAAAAGTATGACATCATCAATCTCTCCCAAAGTAATCAATACACGTAATGTGGGTCAAATCTCATAGCCTTTTTAGAGTCCTTTTTCCTAATCTACAGCATAAAACACAGCCACCTCTTCTTCTCTTCTTCTCCTGAGAACGCTCTCTCTTCACCGACTCCTCTGTCCATTCCTCAAATGTAGGTACTTTCCTAACGTTTTCTCTTCTCATTACTCTGCCACAGTACCACTTCTGTAGTGAAGATATACAGGTCTGCACCTCCCAACACGATGTTTCTCCCGAGCAAGTCTCCTAAATTTCCAAAAGCAGCAGACATATAAGCCAAATATTTTGGTTTTGTACACCCTTCATATGCTTTTTGTTTGTTTGTTTGAGACAGAGTCTCGCTCTGTCGCCCAGGCTGGAGTGCAGTGGTGCAATCTCGGCTCACTGCAACCTCTACCTCCTGGGTTCAAGTGATTCTCGCACCTCAGCCTCCTGAGTAGCTGGGACTACAGGTGTGCACCACCACACCTGGCTAATTTTTTTTTTTTTGTATTTTTAGTAGAGATGGGGTTTCACCATGTTGCCTGGGCTGGTCTCAAACTCCTGAGTACAGGCAATCCACCCGCCTTGGCCTCCCAAAGTGCTGGGATTACAGGTGTGAGCCACTGCACTTGGCCTATCCTTCATACTCTCATCCTTTCCTCCACTTCAAAAAAATTAAAAAATTATCCTTCGCAAGCAATTGTCTTTGCATAAATTGACTTAAGACACTTACAATTTGCTTTCAGAAAGGGTTAACTTCTCCTTAAGTAGCTGGATTTCTGTATCCTTCTCATGGGAGGTTAAGTGAGAATGAAATTCTTTATCTCTGTTTGTAGCCAACAATGATTCGAGGTTTTTAACTGTATGTCTCTCATTTGACAGTTGTTTTTTCAATAGGTCTGATTCTGACTTTACATTTTCTAATTCCACTACAACCTACATGAAAAACAAAGTAAGATTACTTCAGTACAATTTAAACTTACTCTGAAAAAATTATGTATATGACAATATAGCTCTGTGGAACTAGTCATCCATCACTTGTTTCATTTTGGGTATTGGTTAAAGATTATGAACCATTTCTTTAAGTATAAGAAAGACACTTTATTTTCAAAATAATCTTTGTTATTTTTACTATGGGCTTATTTGGCTATAGGATCTACTCCAATCCTCAGTTTTCAGTCATGGTACCTTGTCAAGAGAGGGTCATTAAGATAAAATCATAAGGGCAATGAGATCCTTCTGGTTGAATATGCTTACTCTGACTACATAATCAAGTCAGTATTGTAGCTTCTCAGTACTTGAAAATAAGGATACTACTAGATGAGTGAAAATTGAAAACAACCATGTTTGAAAACAAACACTAGGTTATTTAAAGTAATGCCTCTGTTTGGGAATGGCAAATTCTAGCTAAATAGACTTGTTTAATTAAGATTTAAACACCTTGAGATTTTTATCGGGAAAAATATTCTATTTTGGAAGCACTGAACCGTTCAATCCTTCATTCAAGTCTTACTTTTTTTTTTTTTTTTTTTTGAGACAGGGTCTCACTCTGTTGCCCAAACTGGAGTGCAGTGGCACAATCTCTGCTTACGGCAGCCTCAACATCCTGGGCTCAGGTGAACCTTCCCTGCCTCAGCCTCCCAAGTAGCTGGGACTACAGGCACATGCCACATGCCTGACTAATTCTTTGTATTTTTTGTAGAGACGGGATTTTGCCATGCTACCCAGACTGGTTTCAAACTCCAGAGCTCAAGCAATCTGCCTGACTTGGCTTCCCAAAGTGTTGGGATTACAGGTATAAGCCATCGTACCTGGCCTCAAGTCTTACTTTTAAACAGAGAAAGAATGTAGTAGGATATGCTCCTAATTTATAATCAGAAAATTCATAATTTCCTAAATAGCCATCTATTCCAAAACAGCACCCACTTTCATCACTACGTTTGCCTGAGAAATCTTGCAAAGAATCAAGCAGTCAAATCTGGTTGTCAAAATCCTGTAGTCAAAAGTAACTACTGTAGGCCGGGCACAGTGGCTCACACCTATAATCCCAGAACTTTGGGAGGCCGAGGCCGGCAGATCACCCGAGGTTGGGAGTTTGAGACCAGCCTGGCCAACATAGTGAAACCCATCTCTACTAAAAATACAAAAATTAGCCAGGTGTGTCAATGCCTGTAATCCCTGCTACTCGGGATGCTGAGGCAGAAGGATTGGTTGAACCCAGGAGGCGGAGGTTGTGGTGAGTCGAGATCGTGCCACTGTACTCCACCCTGAACGACAGAGCAAAACTCCATCTCAAAAAAAAAAGTAACTACTCTAAAAGGAAACAAATATCTGCATGGTGTGGTGAATGCTAAAGTAAAACAATTAGAGTAGGGCTCAATAAAACAATTTGCCAAGACAATTTCTCTTTCTTACCCTCTCAAACTCAAGGTTTTTGGAATTCAATTGCTGGGTCATAATATCTTTGCCTGAATCAAGTTTAATGCAAAGTTCTCTAAGAGATGACAAGTCATTTAATACTGTTGCTTTCTCATCTTCTTGATGTCTCAGCTCTTCTTCTAATCGAGACATGGCTTTTGCCATTGATGAGATCTGAGATTCATAAGCATGATGGGCATTTATGTGCTGAAAAAATAAAAAGAAACAAGTAAAAAGTTAAAATAACCCAAACATTTTAAGAACCTGAATGTGTACAGCCAACAATCTCACTTTAGAAAAATATGACAGTCAATTTTTGCTTATTTTAAAATACTCTCAGGAAGCTGCCTACTATTTAAAGATGACCTATTTAATGCTTAACAAAAGGAATTGTGTATAATTATTAATCATGGTAACTGTGTACCTCATGTGTATATTTATATATTTGGAAGATGTAAAAAAGAAAGTTATTGAGTCACGGGGTTGTGGATATGAGGAATTTTTGAAATTGCATTAAATTTTTCCTTTATAAATTATTTTTGTTATAATAATGCCATTTCAAGAAAAAGTAACATATATACATATCACTCCTCAACTGTCTTC
This sequence comes from Piliocolobus tephrosceles, assembly GCF_002776525.5. NCBI lineage: Eukaryota > Metazoa > Chordata > Mammalia > Primates > Cercopithecidae > Piliocolobus > Piliocolobus tephrosceles. The sequence goes on from NC_045436.1 coordinate 132,334,936, forward strand.
AGTTAAATTCTAAATTCCAAAAATGAGGTTTATTTCAAAACTAAATACCTGAAGAAATTTAAATTTAACTTAAATAATAGTAAATAACTTTTTAATATTTTAATAATTGAAATAATGAAAAAAGTTTCAAATACTGATACATTTTTTTAGGAAGAATCCACATTTGAAATTTCTCACAATTTGAATTATGAATAATAAATACAAACTGATATAAACTCTACTTCTGGGTTTTGGGAAGAATTCTGCATTTGAAAAATAAAATTATTGCAACAGGCTATTAAAATGGCTGGGTACAGTGGCTCACGTCTGCAACCCCAACACTCTGGGAGGTTGAGGTGGGAGGATCACTTGAACCCAGGAATCTGAAACCAGCCCAGGCAACATAGTGAGAACCTGTCTACAAAAAAATACAAAAATTAGCTGTGTGGTGGCACATGCCTACAGTCCTTGCTATGTGGGAGTCTGAGGCAGGAGATCACCTGAGCCCAGGAGTTCAAGGCTGCAGTGAGCTATGGTCAAGCCATTCCACTCCAGCCTGGCCGATGGTGCAAGACTCTGTCTCTTAAAAAAAAACTCCACGAATCTACATTGAAAATCTAATATTGTGCTGTGAAGATTCAATCAACTTCAACAATTGCAGAAAAGTATTTAGATTTTTTAGTGCATTACTAAAAGCTAACCTAAACAAATATAATACTTCAGTATTGTATTGTGAAATTGGCTTATACTTTAATAAAAGCTAATTTCATATACCACATAAGAACACGAACAATAATAAAGAACAAAATAATTGAAGATTATTTGAGAATAGTTGCTGAAAAACTCTTCTGAAGGTTGAAAGGCATTCCTTTAACTAGTTATTATACTCTTCTTAACAGAAAAACTTTTAGAGACAGTGTATTAGTTCCCTAGGGCTGCTGTAACAAACTACCACAAATGAGGTGTTTAAAAAAAAAAAACAGAAATTTATCCTTTCACAGTTCTGGAGGCTGGAAGTCCAAAATGTGGGTGTTGGCAGGGCTGGCTCCTTCCAGAGCTTCTGTGGGGGAATCTGTCCCATGCCTCTCTCCTAGCATCTGGTGGATGCTGCCAGTGCCTGGTGTTCACTGACTTGTAGACATACCACTCCAATCTCTGCCTCAATCTTCATACAGCCTTCTCTGTACATACTGTATCTAAATTTCCCTCACCTTTGAAGGACACCCATCATTCTCTGGGTTAAGACCTGCCTTAATCCAGCACAACCTCATCTTAATTTGTTCATATTTGCAAAAACCCAGTTTCCAAATAAGGTCATGTTGACAGATACTGGGGGTTAGGAGTTCAACGTATCTTTCTGGTGGACACAATTCTCCTACCCTCTGGTCCCCCAAAATTCATGTCCTTTCCATATACAAAATACATTCACTCCATCCCAACATTCTAGTATCAACTCTAAACCCAAAATCTCATCTAAGCACCATTTGAATCACATATGGGTGAGACTCTGAATATGGACCACATTGGGACAAAATTCTCCTCCATGTACAGACCTATGACGCTGGAAAACAAGTAAACTGCTTCCAAAATAAAATGGCAGGATAGGCACACAATAGACAGTCCCACTGTAAAAGGGAGAAAATAAAAGGAATAAAGGAGTTACTAGTCCAAAGTAAGTCTGCAACCAAGCAGGCCGAATCCATTAGATTTCAAAACCTAGTAATAATCATTTGTGCCTTGTTTATCTGGTGCTCTGTTCTCTGAGCCAGCCAGGGTGGCCCCACCCTGTGTCCCACAGGGGCAGTGGCCTTGCCCTCTGAAACCAAGGAGACAGACAGTAGCTCCATCATCTGGACCTGTGATGTCTGGGCTTGTGGTGGTAGCCACAGCCCCACCAGCCTCTGAGCTGCCCTTGGTGGCCTTGCTGGTCTCTGAGCTACCCTTAGAGTCATTCTGTCCTTTTTTTGAAGGTGAACTTGCAGCCAACTAGCTGTTGGTCTGTTTTCTGCTAGTAGGATCCCAGAAGACCAATAGCCTTCCTTCATTTCATCCCATTTCTGCTCCTTTCAGTCAAAGCTGGCAGTGATTCTGCTGAGATGACTGATTGGATTCATGAGTCACATATCTAATCTCTTCACCAAGAGGTTTTCTAGTCACACTCTACAACATGCTGTCTGGATAGGCTAAGAATTTTCCAAAATCATCAAGTTCTGGTTTCTTTCCTTTTTGTTTTTTTGAGACAGGGTCTCACTTTGTCACCCAGGCTGGAGTGCAGTGCCACGATCTCGGCTCACTGCAGCCTTGACCTCCTGGGCTCAGCCCCTCAAGTAGCTGGGACTACAGTCACGTGCCACCACGTTCAGTTAATTTTTTTGTATTTTTTGTAGAGACGGGGTTCTGCCATGTTGTCCAGGCTGGTCTCGAACTCCTGAGTGTAGTTTTTTGGTGAATACAGGTGAATTGCTTGAGCGATCTGCCTGCCCTGACCTTCTAAAGTACTAGGATTACAGGTGTCAGCTACCACGCCCGGCTTCATGTCTTGGTTTCTTTTTTGCTTTTTAGTTCCTTCCTCCATTTCTCTCTTTCCTCTCACATTTTACTACAAGTAACAAGGAGAAACCAGGCTGTCTCTTCCGCACTTTGCTTGGAAATCTTCTCAGCTAAATATCCGAGTTCATCCCTTACAAATTCTACTTTTCTCCCAACAGCAGACCATAACTTAGCCAAGTTCTCTGTCACTTTATAACGAGTAACATCTTAACTCTGTCTGAGACATCACCAGAGGAAACATTCATATTTCTGGCAAAATCCATCCATGACAACATATGTATTCTGTAAATAACAGAAGTTTTCTTTACAGCTCTCACTTCTTCTGAGTCTTCATCACAATTGCCTTTAATGTCCGTATTTCTACCAATGATCTCTTCAAGGCAATCTGGGCTTTTTCTGTCAAGCACTTCAAAACTCTTTCAGTCTCTACTCATTACCCAGTTCTAAAGCCACTTTAATATTTTCAGGTGTTTGTTGCAGCAGCAACCCACTTTCTGGTGCCATAATCTGTATTAGTTTCCTAGGGCAGCTGTAACAAACTGCCACAAATTGTGTGGCCTAAAAAAATAGAAATTATTCTCTCATAATTCTGGAAGCTAGAAGTCCAAAATTCAGGTGTTGGCAGGTATGGTTCCTTCTGGAGATTCTGAGGCAGAATCTGTTCTTTGCCTCTCTCCTAGTTTCTGATGGCTACTGGCAGTCCTTGACATTCCTTGACTTTTACACATATCACTCTAATCTTTGCCTCCATCTTCATGTGGTGTTCTCTCCTGTGTCCAAATATCCATTGTCCTATCCACTATGACCTCATTTTAACTTGATTCCATCTGCAAAGACACTTTTTCCAAATAAGAGACTAGGGGTTGGTACCTCAATATATCTTTTTAGAGACTATAATTCTATCTGCTACAGATAGTCAATACTTTCTCCTGAAAGATAAAAATTATAAGACTACACAAAACAAAAATGATAATAATGGCCAACTATTGTATATCAATCTAACCCTGGGTCCCTATATTTTAACTGAACTCACATTTTTTATTATGAGATTTTTATAGACTGTCTTTATGACAAAATCTTATTTAAATCTACATGCAAAAAAATAATGGTGGGCTCTTACCTTATATCATTTGTAAAAAATAACTCAAAATGGATCAAAGACCTGAGTATATGAGCTAAAAGTATAAAACTCTTATTAGAAAACATAGCGGAAAAGATTTATGACACTGGAGTTAGCAATGATTTCTTGGATATGACATCACAAGTATAGGCATCAAAAGAAAAAAAATAAATTGGACTTCATTTAAATTGAAAACTTCTGTACATCAAAAACTATTGAAAAGGCAACCCACACAATGGGAGAAAGTATTTGCAAACCACATATACACTAAGGTATTAATCTCCAGAATATATAAAGAACTTCTACAACAATTTAAAACAATCTGATTATAAAAAATGAACAAAGGATTTGAATAAGCATTTCTCCAAAGAAGATACACAAATCGTTAGTAAACAAATGAAAAGATGCTCAACATCACTAACCATTACGGAAATGCAAACCAGAAGCACAAGATACCGCTCCACTCCCATTACGATGGCTCTTATAAAACAAAAAATTAAAAAATTACAAGTATTGGTGAGGATGTGGAGCAACTGGAACTCTCATGCATTGCTGGTAGAAATGTAAAATGGTGTAGCACCTATGGAAAAACCACATGGCTATTCTTCAAAAAAATTAAATACAGAATTATCATATGATTCAGTAATTCCACTTCTGGGTATATACCCAAAAGAACTGAAAGCAAGCACCTGAACAGATATATTTGTATACCCATGCTCACAGCAGCATTATTCACAACAGCCAAAAGGTGGAACCAAATCAAATGTCTATTGGCAGATGAATGGCTAAACAAAAATGTGGTATATACATACAATGAAATGTTACTCAGCCTTAAAAAAGGATGAAATTCTGACACATGCTACACAATACGGATGAACCCTGAGGTAAAGTAAACCATAAGGCTAAGTGAAATCAGTCACAAAAGGACAAATATTGTGTGATTCCACTATATGAGGTACCTAGAGTAATCAAATTCACAGAGACAGAAAGCAGGGTGACAAATAATGGTGACAGTTACACAACATTGTGAATGTACTAATGCCATAGAACTGTCTACTTAAAAATGGTTAAAATGGGAAATTTGATGTATGTATCTTTTACTACAAAAAAAAGTAATGGGGCTTGTATGAAAATTAAGAGAATGACAGAAATTTACCACTGAACTTGATTTTATCAATGTTTACGACCTCAGGTCAATAAAGTATCTTTGAGGCCGGGGTGTGGTGGCTCATGCCTGTAATCCCAGCACTTTGGGAGGCTGAGGGGGGGGGGGGGTGGATCATTCAAGGTCAGGAGTTCGAGACCAGCCTGGCCAACATGGTGAAACCCTGTCTCTACTAAAAATACAAAAAATTGGCCAGGCGTGGTGGCGCGTGCCTGTAATCCCAGCTACTCAGGAGGCTGAGACAGAAGAATCGCTTGAACCCAGGAGGTGGAGGTTGCAGTGAGCCGAGATCGTGCCATTGCACTCCAGCCTGGGTGCGAGTGGGACTCTGTCTCAAAAAATAAATAAATAAATAAAAATAAAAATAAAGTATCTTTGAATGTTTTCTGTTTCACTAAATAACATCTTTACAAAACAAATAAATGTATTACCTCTTGAATTTCTTTTTCTAATAGCTCCACTCTTTCTCGAAGATGTCTCCTCTCAGTGTCAATAGAAAGAAGTTCCAGTCGAACTGAGCTGCTTTCTCCCTCCGCTTGGTGGGCTTTGACCTCCCAGTCTTCAGCACGGTTATGAAGCATCTGAAATCTATCTAACAAATCTTGATTTTCTTTTTCCTGGTTTAATCATAATAAAATTGTTTCTAAATTAGTAACTGTCACTTACTGGAACACCCATGTCATAAACACATACACACACAGAGCATTCTGTTCTAATTTAGGAAGCATTAGTTATCTGTGCAGGTACCACACTAAAATCTATGGGAAAAATAGAAAAAGGCAGTAGGCAGGATCTCTACTTTAAAATGTTCAATATCTAATTGTAGAGGCAGAATAAACCAACATGAAAAAGTTAAAAAAAGAAAAACCCTCAGTCTTAAATCCAACCTAAATAGCATTTTTCACCTTGGCAGCCATTAAGCTCTCCCATCGTGACACCTCTGTTATGTATTTATGAACTCTGCTCTTCATTTCTTCTTTTTCTTGCACTGCTGCTTCCAATTCCAATGAGATTTCCTACAAATAAAAAAATTAAAGACAATCTAAAATGAACACAACACCAAATAAATTTTATTTATATTCAAATAATTCCTTTGGAATTGGAGAATAAGATAGAGTAGGACAAAAGGAAAACTGTTCCTAAGTGTTATTTTCACATATTTTTCCTGGCAGATCTCATCTTTTTAAAATTTTTCAGACAGAGTCTCATTCTGTCACTCAGGCTGGAGTGCAATGGCGTGATTACAGCTCACTGCAGCCTTGACCTTCTGGGCTCAAGCAATCCTTCCACTTCAGCCCTCCGAGTAGCTGAGACCACAGGCAAATGTCACCATGCCAGATAATTTTTTAAAAATTTTCTGAGATGAGATCTCACTATGATGTCCAGCCTGGTCTCAAACTCCTGGGCTCAAACAATCCTCCTACTTTGGTCTCTGAAAGTGCTGGGATTATAGGCGTGAGCTACCACGCCTGGTCTGATCTTGAATTTTTAACCAAACTTTATCACACATTTCCCATAATAGTTCTGATCATGTATCTGGTATTTACACTAAGGGCTAGCTATGATCAGGGGCTGACATTAAAAAAAATCATATTTCATCAATATGCTTTATGCTGAATAATACTGAAAACAATTTTTTAAAAACATAGAATATTTAAAACAGGAAAATCACTGGTTTTCTCAGTATAATCTGTTAGGAAACAAGCACAAACAGAACCAATACCTTTCAGTATTTGCCATTCTAAAACACTCACTCATTTAACTACATTTCAGAGCAGACAGAAGTAAGCACAACTAATTAAAACCTATCCTGAGTCTTTAAAACACAGAAACTTTGCTCTGGGAGTGATGCTGATGTCCTCACCCAGTAGGGTGACAATGATTTCTGACATACAGAATTTCATACTCTCACCTTAGGTTTCCTTGCAACAAAGACCAAAATGGTGAGAAGATCAGTTGCACCCATTAGACACCCTGTGATATATAGCAGCATTCTAAGCAACTTTATTTTTTTAGACAGAGTCTCACTCTGTTGCTCAGGCTGGAGTGCAGTGGCGCGATCTCGGGTCACTGCAACCTCCACCTCCAGGTTCAGGTGATTCTCCTGCCTCAGCCTTCCGAGCAGCTGGGATTACAGGTGCATACCACCACGCCTGGCTAATTTTTGTATTTTTAGTAGAGATGGGGTTTCACCATGTTGGCCAGGCTGGTCTCAAACTCCTGATCTCAAGTGATCCACCCACCTCAGCCTCCAAAAGTGCTAAGATTACAGGTGTGAGCCACTGCGCCCAGCCTAAGCTACATTTTTTCATACCCTGATAAACACCATTGTCCTTAATGAATTATTTATGTCACTTATTTTTATGTCATTAAATTTTAGAAAAAAAAATTAGAGCTTTAATATTTAGCAAACAATGGATAGTATAAAACTATCAAAATTTATGCATTGTGTTCATACTTGGTTTTCTCTTGCCATCGTAGCCAGGTCATCTTGCAATCTTCTGTTTTCCTTAAAAGCAATTTCTCTAGATCTTCCTACTTCATCGAGTTCTTTGTGAGCTGCATCAACCTGGCGCCGGAGGCTGTTTATCTCACGATCTCGATTAACTAATGTTTCTTTTAGCTGGCTGTTAAATGAGTGATGTGAAAATAATAAAGAAAACTTTTAAAAACTGTAGTTCATTTAAAAGAAAACTTATAGTCTAAGTATACTTAGAATACATATATACTGTGATTGTAAGAAATTATAACTGCTGCATTAAGATACCTATTAATTAGGTAGAACAGACATTTTAGAGCTCTACCAATAATTACATGCACATGAAGTAAAAAAAATAAAGGTATTAATTTATTTTTACCAACAGTCAAGTAAACACAGAAAACTTTCAAGTGTTAAGAGTTGAATAGCTTGAGCCCAAGAGTTCGAGACCAGCCTGGGCAATATAGGGAGACCCCGTTTCTACAAAAAAAGTTTTTTAAATTAGCTGAGCATGGGGGCACATGCCTGTAGTCTCAACTACTCAGAAGGCTGAGGTGGGAGGATCACCTGAGCCTGGGGAGGCCGAGGTTGCCGTGAGTGGAGATCATGCCACTACACTCCAGTCTGGGCAACAGAGTGAGACCTTGTCTCAAAAACAAACAAAAAGTAAAGCACAGATTGAATTGGCAAATATTTATTAAATGTCTATATCCCCACTATTATATAAAATATTAAGGGTATGTAAAATAAATATAATAAGCAACTTTTTTCTTGAAGTGGCTTACAATCTGTCTGGAGAGACTAGACATTAAACGTAAAATTTTGTGACAGCGCTCAAGATAGGTTTAGATGGAGAATAAATTCAAGATTGGCTACTAAGTAATTTAAGTTTTAATGATTAGGCTCCAAGTGGCATAATTACAGCAAAAATAAGGAACAAGTAGGTATATAGAAGAACAGTTAATAAGACATAAGTGTTTATATGTGGATGACAGAAAAGGAGAGGTTAAAGAGGATAACACATTTTCAAGCTGGAGACTGAGAAAATGATGCTACAATTGACAAAAATGGGGAAACTGAAAGGGAAATTCTTCTATTGCTACATTGCTACTGAATAGATAAAGCTGTATTCACTTAAAATCTCCTAAAAAGCTGGATGTAATTTCATTAATGACTTACTTCACAGCTGATTCACACTCTGAGATCATTAGCTTCATTTGAGCAACAGTTTTCTCCTATAGAAATTACAAAAATGTGTAAGATTTTAAACCAAAATGTCTTTAGCTAAATTTATATAACTTGTCATATTCACATAGTTCAAATACGCAGCTCAATTATATAAAGTATGCCTGAAACAAAGCTCCAAGTGAACATATCTCCGTGTCCCAATCGTACTTCACATACTGGCGTGTTTTGACCTACCCTTGAATAGTTTTCTTGAGTTTGCTTTAATGAGATCTGATAAAATCACATTCTAGAAATAGATAAAATTACATTTTGAAGATTAACATTATTTGAAAAAAATGATATTTAAACATTAGAAAACATGGTCCTGGGTCTTAGAAACTTCTACCTGGCCAATAATAATTGCATATTTGGGAAACTTCTGGTTCTAAGATGGTGGTGTAGTCACAAGCTGACTTCATTCCTCACAAAGAAAACCAAAAATAAATATACAATGTTAACATTATCATCAGCACTATCCCAGGACTCAAATACAAGGACAAGTCAGTTCCTGGGCCACAGAGACATAAAAAACCTCTGAGCACACAGTGACAGAATCAAATTTGCACATCTGTGATGTCCCTTCCCTCAATCTGCCTGGCACCAAGTACATGGAAAATCTCCTCTAATTCATGGTTTCTACACTGGAAAAAGTGAGATTGAGGTGGACAACCAGCTTTTCTACTATCTTGCATAATTTGGCAGGAGACCTGTTCCATGCCTCAACACACAGGAAACATCATGGACACCTGAAGGGAGACCTGTCCCTGAAGACACCCAGAGACAAAGCGGGGAGGTAGGACTACCTCCTCATCCCTGGAAACTCTTCTCTGTTACTCGGCCAAAGACAGCAAATCAGAGTGGTAGTTCAGTAACACCATGCTATAGGAGGTACATTCCACAGGTCCCCTGGGCACAAACCCTCAGCCAGCCCTTCGACACTGCTGGGACATCCCCTTTGGCAGGATGTCTGAGCATTCACTAAAGCCATCCCAGATAGGCAGGAGTCTGAGCATTCACTAAAGCCAAGGCAAACTTGGGCTTTAGCCACCATCTAGTGACAAAAAGGAGGCAGCAACCTATGAAAGAAAGTATAAGAAATTCAATAAAGTTTGAAGAATCTCTAAGCAAACATAACCAATGAAAACCAAAACAAGCCAGGCTGGGTGTGGTGGTTCAGGCCTGTAATCCCAGTACTTTGGGAGGCGGAGGCAGGTGGATCACCTGAGATCAGGAGTTTGAGACCAGCCTGGCCAACATGGTGAAATGCCATCTCTACTGAAAATACAAAAATTAGCCGGGTGTGGTGTTGCATGCCTGTAATTCCAGCTACTTGGGAGGCTGAGGCAGGAGAATCGCTTGAACTTGAGAGACAGAGTTACAGTGAGTTGAGATCATGCCACTGCACTCCAGTCTAGCTGACAGAGCAAGACTCTGTCTCAAAAAACACAAACAAAAACAACAACAAAAAAACAAGCCAGACAGAGAAGACTGGAGTAAATAACTAATCCTTTGAAGACACAGACATACGTCCACAAGAAACAACAGCAAACAGGGAACCATGAACTCTTCAAATGGACAAAGCAAGGAACCAGTGATTGATACTGACAAAACAATGACACCTGAGCTCTCTGGCCAAAAATTAAAAATTGAGGTATCAAGGAAATTCATTTATCTCTAGGGTAACACAGAAAATTCAGAAATTTATCAGAAAAAAAATTTTAATATATATTTTTTTGAGACAGGTCTCATTCTGTTGACCAGGCTGGAGTGTTTGGAGTGCAGTGGTGTAATCACGGCTCACTGCAGACTCAACCACCTAGGCTCAAGGGATCCTCCTGCCTCAGCCTCCCATGTAGTTGGAACCACAGGTGCACACCACTATACTTGGCTCATATCAGAGAAATTTAACCAAGAGATTGAAATAATAAAAAATGGCAAACAAAACTTAGAATTGAGAAATACATTTCCTGAAGAGAAAAATTCACTGGAGGATCTCAACAGGAGAATGGATCAAGCAAAGGCAAGAATCAGTGAGCTTGAAGACAAGCTATTTGAAATTATGCAGTGAAAGGAGAACAACAACAACAAAAGAATAAAAAGGAACAAAAATTGCCTACAAGACATAGAAAAATACAAAACCAAAGGATTACTGGTGTTCAAGAGGGAGTTTAGCAAGATCAAGGGGTAGAAAGCTTACTCAAAGAAATAACAGAACACTTTCCAAAACTTGAGAAAGACAAATTTCCTGGTGTAGGAAGGTCAGAGAACACGAAAGAGATTCAACCCAAAAAAGACTGCCCCAAACATATAATAAACTCTCCAAGGTCAAGGACAAAGATAGGATCCTACAAGCAGGAAGAGAAAAGCAAATAATACATAAAGGAACTCCAATTCATCTAGAAACAGACTTCTCAAAAGAAACCATACAGGCCAAGAGGAAGTAAACTATCATTTTCAAAGTGCTAAAAGAAAAAAACTGCTATACAAGAATATGTTATCCAGCAAAAGTGCCCTTCAATAAAGTCCTTCCCAGATAAACACAGGCTAAGAGAATTCACCATGAACAGGCACATCTTAAAAGAAATGCTAAGGGAGTTCTTCAATTTGAAAGAAAAAAACTAATGTGCAAAAAGAAAACATTTAAAGGTATAAAACCCACTGGCAAAATTAAATACAGAGACAATCCCAGAATACTCTAATACTGTAGTTGTGGTATACAATCCACTTATAATTCTAGTCTGAAGCCTAAAAAACTAATCTATCAAAAAAATAGCTACAGCAAGCTGTTAAGAGACAGGCAATACACAAATCTGTAAATTAAGACAACCATAGGTCAAAATGCGAGGGAGATAAAGTGTAGAATTTTTTTTAGTTATTTCTTTGTGGGTTTTTTGTTTTGTGTTTTTGTTCGTTGTTTGTTTTTTAGAGACTGGGTCTTGTTCTGTCACCCAGACTTGAAGTGCAACGGTGTGATCATAGATCACTACAGTCTTAAACTCCTGGGCTCAAGTGATCCTCCTGCCTCAGGCTCCTGAATATCTGGGACTACAGGTACCACCATGCCCAGCTAATTTTTTTATTTTGGTAGAGATGGGGTCTCATTATGTTGCCCAGGTTAGTGTTAAACTTGTGGCCTCAAGCAATCTTCCCATCTTGGTCTCCCAAAGTGTCGGGATTAAGGTGTGAGCCAACATGCCTGGCCTTCTTTGTTTTAATTGTGTGTGTGTAATCTAAGATAAGTTGTCAGTTCTTTAAAATAACTTGTTATAAGATATGTTTTGTAAGCTTCATGGTAACCACAGTGTAAAAAGCTATAAAAAGCAATTAATTAAAACATACTACCAGAGAAAATCACTTAACCACAAAGGATGACAATAAGTGAAGAAAGAGAAGAGTTATAAAACTCTTGTTGATCATGTTGACATAAAATCAACAAAGAAACATTAGAGTTAATCTGTACACTAGACAAATATGCCCAACTGACATTTGCAGAACATTTCACCCAACTGCTACAGAATAAATTCTTTTTATCAGCACATGGAACGTTCTACAGAATAGACCATAGCTCATGTCACAAAACAAGTTTCAACAAATTCAAGAAAGTAGAAAGCATATCAAGTATCTTTTCTGAACAAAACGGAATAAAACTAGAAATCAATAAGAGAAACACTGGAAACTACACAAACACATCAAAATTAAACAACAGTTGCTCTCGAATGACCAATGGGTCAATGAAGAAATGAAAAAGGAAATTAAAAAATTATTGAAACAAATAAAAAGGGAAATATAATGTACCAAAATCTATGAAATACCGCAAAAACGAGCTAAGAGGGAAGTTTATAGCAATAAATGTCTGTATCAAAAAAGTTGGGGCTGAGCATGGTGGCTCATGCCTGTAATCCCAGCACTTGGGGAGACTTAGCCAGAGGACTGCTTGAGCCTAGGAGTTGGAGACCAGCCTCGGAAACATGGTAAGACACCATCTCTACAAAAAAATTAAAAATTAGCTGGGCATGGTGGCACACATCTGTAGCACAAGCTAATTGGGAGGCTGAGGTAGGAGGATTGCTTGTGTCTGAAAGGTCAAGGCTGCACTGAGCCATGAACTTGCTACTGCACTCGCCTGGGCAATAGTGAGACCCTGTCTCAAAAAAAAAACCCAACAAAAAAAACCAAGACTTCAAATAAACAACCTAGTGATGATGTACCTCAACTGGAAAGACTTCAAATAAACAAACTAGTGATGATATACATCAACCAGAAACTAGAAAGGAACTAGAAAAGCAGGAACAAACCAAACAAACTAGTGGTGATATACGTCAACCAGAAACTAGAAAGGAACTAGAAAAGCAGGAACAAACCAAACTCCAAATTAGTAGAAGGTCAGAAAGAATAAAGATCAGAGCAAAAATGAAGGAAATTGAGATGCAAATATAAAAGATCTGCTGGGCACGGTGGCTCACGCCTGTAATCCCGGCACTTTGGGAGGCCGAGGTGGACGGATCAGGAGGTCAGGAGATTGAGACCATCCTGGCTAACATGGTGAAACTCCATCTCTACTAAAAATACAAAAAGAAATTAGACAGACGTGGTGGTGAAATATAGTGAAACCCTGTCTTTACAAGAAATAACTTAAGGCTGGGCACGGTGGCTCAAGCCTGTAATCCCAGCACTTTGGGAGGCCGAGACGGGCGGATCACGAGGTCAAGAGATCGAGACCATCCTGGCTAACACGGTGAAACCCCGTCTCTACTAAAAATGCAAAAAAAAATTAGCCGGGCATGGCGGCGAGCACTTGTAGTCCCAGTTACTCGGGAGGCTGAGGCAGGAGAACGGCATGAACCCGGGAGGTGGAGAGTGCAGTGAGCCGAGATTGCGCCACTGCACTCCAGCCCGGGTGACAGAGCGAGACTCCATCTCAGAAAAAAAGAAAAAGAAAATACAAAAGATCAATGAAATGAAAAGTTGGTTTTTTAAAAAGATAAACAAAAATCAACAAACCTTTAAGGCTGACTAAGAAAAAAAGAGACAAGACCCAATAAATAAAATCAGAAACAAAAAAGGGGACATAACTGTGACCATAGAAATACAAGGAATCATGAAAGACAATTATAATCACATGCGAACAAACTGGAAAACCTAGAAGAAATGGATAAATTCCTGGACACTTACAAGCTACCAAGTTTGAACCATGAAGAAACAGAAAACTTCAACAAACCAATAACAAGTAATAAGATAGAAGCTGTAATAAGAAGTCTTCCACAAAAGAAAAGTCCAGGACCTAATGGCTTTACTGCTGAACTCTACCGAACATCTAAAGAAGAACTAATACCAACTCCTGCTCAAACTCTTCAAGAAAATTGAAGAGGGTGGAATACTTCCAAATTCATTCTACAAGGCCAGCATTATCCTGATACCAAAACCAGACAAAGACACAACAAAAAAAGAAAACTACAGGCCAATATCACTGATGCACATAGGTGCAAAAATCCTCAACAAAATACTAGCAAACTAAATTCAACAATACTTTTTAAATAAATCAAAAAGATCATTCACCATGATCAAGTGGGATTCATCCCAAGGATGCAGGGATGGTTCAACATGTACAATCAATAAATGTGATACACTAACAGAAGAACAGAAGCCATATAAATCATTTCAACAGATGCTGAAAAAGCATTCAATAAGTTGCAACATCCCTTTATTGTAAAAACCCTCAACAAAGGGTACAAAAAAAAAATACCTCAAAATAACAAAGGCCATATATGACAAACCCTAGAGTCAACATAAATTAAACGGGGAAAACTTGAAAGCCTCTCCTATAAGATCTGGAACAAGCCAAGGATGCCCACTTCCACATTTTTATTCAACATGATCCTAGAAATCCTGGCCAGGGCAAATAGTCAAGAGAAAGAAATAAAGGGCATCCAAATTGAAAAGAAGAAGTCAAATTAGCCTTGTATGTGGACTACATGATCTTGTATTTAGAAAAACCTTAACACTCCACTAAAAAACTATTGGAACTGATAAGAAAATTTAGTAAAGTTGCACAACACAAAATCAAGATTACAAAAATCAACAGCATTTTTATACTCCAACAGCAATCTGAAAAAGAAATCAAGAAAACAATTCCATTTACAATAGCTGCAAAGAATAGAAAACACCTAGAAATCAATTTAACCAAATATATGAAAGAGCTATACAAGGAAAACTACAAAACACTGATGAAAGAAATAGAAGAGGCCATAAAAAAATGGAAGGATATTCCATACTCACGGATTGACAGAATTAATGTTGTTAAAATGATAATAACACCCAAAGCAATTTACAGATTCAATGTAATCCCTATTAGAACACAATCAATATTCCTCACAGATACAGAAAAAAAAAAAATCCTCAAATAAATTGGAACCACGAAAGACCCCAAATAGCCAAAGCAATCCTGAGCAAAAAAATAAAGCTGGCGATCACACTAACTGACTTCAAAATATACTATATAGCTATCCAATCAGCATGGTACTGGCATAAAAACAAGACACACAGACCAACAGAACATAATAGGGGACCCAAATATAAATCCACACATTTAAAGCCAACTCATTTTCAACAAGATGCCAAGAACATACAATGGGGAAAGGGCAGTCTTTTCAATAAGTGGTGCTGGGAAAACTGGATAACCACATACAGAATAATGAAACAGGACCCCTATCTCTCACCACATACAACACTCAAATCAAAGTGGATTAAAGACTCGAATCTATGACCTGGAACCATGGAACTACTAGAAGAAAATGTTGGGGAAATGCTCTAGGACATTGGTGTGGACAAATACTGTTTGTGTAAGACTTTAAAAGCACAGGCAACAAAAGTAAAAATAGACAAATGGGATTACATTAAGCCAAAAAGCTTCTGCATAGCAATGGAAACAATTAACAAAGTGAAGAGACAACCTACAGAATGGGAGAAAATATCTGCAAACTATCCATCTGACAAGGGATTAATAACCAGAATATACAAGGAGCTCAAACGACTCCACAGCAAAAAAACCCAAATAATCCAATTTTAAAATGGGCAAAGATTTTCATAGATAGTTCTCAAAAGAAAATATACAGATGGCCAAAAAGCATGTGAAAAAATGCTCAACATGACTAATTATCAGAGAAATGCAAATTAAAACCACAATGAGATATCATCTCACCCCAGTTAGAATGCCTTTTATCAAAAAGATGGGGAATAACAGATGCTGGCAAGGATGTGGAGAAACAGGAACTCTTGCACACTGTTGGTGGGAATGTAAATTAGTACAGCCACTATGGAAAACAGTGTACGAAGGTTCCTCAAAAAACTAAAAATAGAACTACCATATGATCCTGCAATTCCATTACTGAGTAAATACCTGAAAGAGAGGAAATCAATATATTGAAGAAATATCTGCCCCCAGTATATATACACAGGAAATACTATTCAGCCATGAAAATGAATGAAATGCTGTCATTTGCAGCAACATGGAAGGACCTGGAGGTCATGATGTTAAGTGAACCATGTCAAGCACAGAAACACAAATATTGTTTGTTCTCGCCCATATGTGGGTGATAAAAAGTGGATCTCATGAAGGCAGAGAGTAGACTGGTGGTTACCAAAGACCAGTAAAAGGATGAGGGAGGAGGCGTGAAGAGAGGTTGATTAAGGGGCACAAATATACACTTAGAAGTAAGAACTGGTGTTCGAGAGATATCAGTAGGGTGACTCTAGTTAACACTAATCCAGCGCACATTTCAAAACAGCTAAAAGAGTATAATTCACACATTCCTAGCATAAAGAAAAAAATAAAGTGATAAATATCCCAATTACCCTGACTTGATTATATGAATGTCTCAAATTATCACATGTAACCCAAAAATATATACATCTCATATGTACCAATAAAAGTATATAAACTATTTATTTATTTATTCATTCATTCATTCATTCATTTAGAGGCAGAGTCTTGCTCTGTCACCCAGGCTGGAGTGCAGTGGCATGATCTCAGCTCAGTGCAATCTCCGCCCTTGGGCTCAAGTGATCCTCCCACCTCAGCTTCCTGAGCAACTGGGACCACAGGTGCACACTATCACGCCTAGCTATTTTTTTTTTTATTTTTGGGAAAGATGGGGTCTCACCATGTGGCCCAGGCTTGTCTTGAACTCCTGAGTTCAAGCAATCCTCCCGCCTCAGCCTCCCAAAGTGCTGAGATTGCAGGTGTGAGCCACTATATCCTGCCAAAAGTAAATAAACCTTTAAAAAAAGAAATGCATACATGAAAATACAATAATCTTTTTGGGCTAGGGGTAGTGGCCCATGCCTGTAATTCCAATTGCTGAGGTGGGAGGATTCCTTGAGTCCAAGAGGTAGAGGCTGCAGTGAGCTGTGATCATGCCACTGCACTCCAGCCTGGGCAACAGAGTGAGATCCCATCTCAAAAACAAAAAAAAATCTGTTCTGTTTGGATGCTGGAAAATTATATTAAATGATCACATACTTTATTAGCTAGGTTTTCTTGCAAATTTGCAATCTTTTCTGTCTTCTCATCTACAGTCTCCTGGAGAAAGTCTTTTTCTTTATCAATAACACCAATGGTCTTTTTCATTACATGAGCCTCCTCATCCTGTGAAGTCATCTTAAGGTTTAATTCATCTACAAATGAAAAGAAATGTTTGTTAGATAAAGTATATCAGGATTAGCAGAAACAAAATTTTAAAACATTTACCTATTTTTTCCTCCAGTATTTTAATTTGTGCTTGTGCTGATTCAAGTTCACCTCTTTTAATGGAAAGTCGGTGCTGATAGTCATCAACTGACCGCTGTAGCTGCTCATTTACTATCCTGAAGAATCAACAGACAAAACAAATGGTATTCTTTCTCTCTCATAGAAATACTTTTAAAAAATGAGATTTCTTAAAAATATTTTGATGTCTTAAAGTTTTTGTTATTTTTTATTTTAAAGCTCTTCCAGTATAATCTATGGCATTATATATTATTTCTAGCTGTGCACTACTCTCTAAAATGGTTCCATCTTCCTAAAAATAATATAATATAAAAATCAAATTAATTGTGTGTTCTTTTCTAGAAGCTTCTTGGTAGTTTTAAAGCTCTTCTTAGTTTCCTAATGTTAACCCCTTTTCCTTTAAATCTTTTTCTAATAGTGGAGGCAAAGGAAAAATCCTGTTCTTACAGTATGACCTGGCATTTCAAAGCACTATCCATAAATTCTAACCATCCCAACCAGTGAGTTCTTTTTTTTTTTGTTTGAGACAGAGTCTCCCTCTGACACACAGGCTGGAGTGCAGTGGTAAGATCTCAGCTCACTGCAACCTCCGCCTCCTGGGGTCAGGTGATCCTCCTACCTCAGCATCCCTAGAGGCTGGGACTACAGACGTGGACCACCAGACCTATCTAATTTTTCTATTTTTAGTAGAGATGGGGTTTTACCATGTTGCCCAAGCTGGTCTCAAACTCCTAAGCTCAAGCAATCCATCTGCCTCGGTCTCCCAAAGTGCTGGGATTACAGGCATAAGCCACCATTCCCAGCCCTGACCTGTAAGCTTTTAATATTGCTTCTTATTCTGACTTTTTGGCCAGGTAGTCAAATGGAGTCACAGAAAGCAGGGAAAGTAGGCATTTCCCGCAGTACAATGGGGATTTAAGATTAAAGACTTTGTTCAGGGAGCAAAAGAAAGGATGCACAGAGGCCTACATGGTTAACAATAAAGATGGTTTCAGAGAAATCTGTTACTGATCAGTAGGATTATTTTTCAGAAGTACTGTTCCTGGAAGGTTTAACAGTAAAAAATCGCTTTCATGTCATGCAGTCTTCAGAACACTTTTAGCCCTGATATGGGACTTCACAATCCTGCCTTGCTGAAAAGACATGGCTCTCATCTCAGAGTATTTATCAGGAATTTCCATGGATTCCTTTTAGGTTTCCTTTGAGGAATAAGACATGGAAAAAGATACTGAGGAGAGCTTAGCTTAGAATCGCCTAAAGGAAAGGAGGTTTGAATTCCAAAACCACTAATAAGATGGGACATCTTTATAGAAATGAAGAAGTTTTACTTGGCAGTATTGAGGCATTCTGAAAGACAAAACACATGACCCTGACTGTTCTAATAGCAAGTGAATGATGATCAAGAGGTAGGGAGGAGAGTCAAGTTGGGACTGATTTATTTAGACTTGCAAAACTAAACCAAACCAAATTAGAAAGACACTAGGTTCAAGCAATCTTCCTAAAATTATGTGTGAGGTTCAGGTTCAGGTGACTGCACTGTATTCAAGCTATTCCTAAAAGCTAGAACTGCTGTTCCATGGGATATAACAACAGAGAGTGGTAATTTGTACATATTAGCTCATTTATTCCTAGAACAGTACCATAATTAGGACGGTTCCATAATTAGAAGTATTATCCCAATTTAATACAAACAACGAAAAACTTGTCCAAGGTCACTCCAAGCAAGTAATGGCAAAGAAAAGATGCAAATTAAGGCTACTCTAACACTATAACGATGTTCTTCTACTACATCATAATGCCTTATTTGCAGAATATAGGAAGGCCAACATCCTCTATGTGAAAGAGAAAATGCCTGCCAGGAAGCTAGATGGAGTCCTTTCAAAAACAGAATGGCCCGCAGAATCCCTAATGAAGGACACTGAGCAGTTGGCAGTGCTTGAAATTCCAGGTAGAAATGTAAAGACTGCTTTATATCTAACTTCATAAAGCGGGTTGACTTCCTAATG
Source organism: Piliocolobus tephrosceles (assembly GCF_002776525.5). Lineage (NCBI taxonomy): Eukaryota > Metazoa > Chordata > Mammalia > Primates > Cercopithecidae > Piliocolobus > Piliocolobus tephrosceles. The sequence goes on from NC_045436.1 coordinate 132,354,226, forward strand.
AAAGTGGGGTTGACAAAGGCAGGATCACATCTTGATATACATACATATAAAGGAAGCCCTTGGGTGAGTCCTAAAAATAGCTTTGTTTTTTTATATTCTAGTGTAGAAAGAAAAGAAGACGAGACTTGATACCAGACCTTGAATTTAACTTTTCTGACCAAAGTTTTGCTAAGATAAAGGTTCTCTCAATGAAACAGTTGAAGTGTAAAAGTCACAGGAAAGAAGAGTTGAGTGACTGCCGTTATTAGTTGTTCATAATGGTGTTTGGAAAGGAAATTTTGAGAATCAAGTTAGGAAAAATGAACCAGTTTCTTAGCTTCGAAAATGCTATAAACGTAGCAAAGGGAAGTAACAACTTTTCACCAGAGAGTGAAGCAATAAAAATGAACTTAAGTTCTGGCTCTTCACTTAGCAGATGTGACTGGGTAGAGGTCCATCTCTTTGAGCTTCAAATTCCTCAGTTATATTATATTACATGGAGCTATGCATGATCTCATTTTAGGGGACAAAAGTAATTATTTCCATCATGATGTAGTAAATTTTAAACAAAGACAGCATCTTAAAGGATCCTCTGTTCCTAAGAAGTGTTCAAGTTCTAAAATGGAGCTAAAGCACCATCTAAGGTAGGTTTGGAATTTTAACGACCTATTAGAAAAAAAAAAAAGAGAGAGAGAGAGAGACTGATGTGGTACCCATGTTTTTATTTTAGATTTCTCCCAGTAGTCTATGGTTATAGCCTACCACTAAGAAAGATGAGTAAGTATCATCTCTTGATCAGTCAGAGAGGGAAAAGAAATTAGGCATGGATTTTCTTTTAGATTTCTTCATGGGGATGATGGTTGTAACTGGTGGCCCTAGATCCCTTGACCCTTTAAATTCTAGATCCACAAACTCAGCTGTCCTCACTCAGGGCTCTGGTTCCTCTTTCTTTCCTGGTAGAAAAAAAAAATGTTAGGAATGCCCAGAAGACAGTTCTTAAGAATCCCAGGTAACTTATGAGTCTTCTTTCCCTTATCTAAAATGGTTCTCTTGAGCCCAGGAGTTCAAGAACAGCCTGGGCAACATTGTGAGATCCTGTCTCCACAGAAATTTTTAAAACTTAGCTGAGTGTAGTGGTGCATGCCTACAGTCCCAGCTACTCAGGAGGCTGAGATGGGAGGATTGCTTGAGCCAGGAGGTCAAGGTTTCAGTGAACCATGATTGTGCCACTACACTCCAGCCTGACAGAGTGAGACCCTGTCTCAAAATAAGTAAAATAAAATAAAATGGTTACAAATTACCTTAACAAATAAATACTTCTCATGGCAGACTAGTTACATTTGGTTTTCTGAATACAGCTAAAGAAATCCTAGTAAAACAACTAATATATATGGGCTAGAGTTTATGGGTCATTTCCAAGAAAATCTGTTACAGCATCTATTTGATCCTAGATAAGACTATACCCTCTGGTTTTGAACAAATGTAGATAAAGACTAAGGTGAACTAAGAACAGTCTGACAGTATTTTCAGCTGTAGGATTCTCATTGTGTAGAGCCACATAGCTGGCAGTTGTGAGGCTTAAGGATGTTTACTAGGGGGTTGACTGAGAAAAGTGAGTTGTCTAACTGGGCTGGAAACAATTTTTCCTTGAGCAGGGGTTGACAAACTACAGCCGGATGCCAATTTCTGCAAGGCCTGAGTGGTATTAATGATTTTTACATGTTTAAATGACTAAAAAAAATTTTCAACAGAAAATTATTATTTAGCGACATATGAAAATTATATGAAATCCAAATTTCAGTGTCCATAATAAAGTATCAGAATACAACCATACTTTGTTTTATATATTGTCTAGGGCTACTTTCAAGCTACAAGGGCAGTGTTAAGCAGGTGTGACATAAACTATATAGCCCACACAGTCTAACAGGGTGTCCAAGCGAGATAATAACAGTCACGGGTTCTTAGGTTCTGTTTCTGGTTGGGCCAGTAAAGTCTCTTCCTCATCCCTGTTTCGCTTATCACTAGAGAGAGACTAAAAACCATGGCTTCAGGCTGCTGAAAGCCTAAAACAAAACAAAAGAGACAACAACAAAATACGGTGGGTTGGATAAGCTTGGTCTAAAATACTGACTCTTGTCTATTTACAAAAAAAAAAAAAAAAGACTGTTGACCTCAGCTCTAAAGACTGGCTAACATGCTCCGGGAGACAATCCTTCCTGGGTAGACAAAAGTTCCTTTACAGCATTCTGTAGCTTTGATCTAGGGTATAAAATGCCAGATCTCATTAAATGCTGCAATTAAAGGGAGATGACAGTAATTTAACTTTAAAATGTGGCTAAAAAGTGAGATTTTATATTATGTGCTCTGAAAATAGACAAAGAAACTAGACAAAAGATTCTCTATTTGGACAATTAAACTATGCTTAGGCCAGACGTGGTGGCTCATGCCTGTAATCCCAGCACTTTGGGAGGCTGAGGCGGGTGCATCACCTGAGGTCAGATGTTTGAGACCAGCCTGGCCAACATGGTGAAACCCTGTCTCTACTAAAAATACAAAGATTAGCCAGGCATGGTGGCAGGCACCTGTAATCCCAGCTACTCAGAAGGCTGAGGCAGAATTGCTTGAACCCGGGAGGTGGAGGTTGCAGTGAGCCAAGATCGTGCCACTGCGCTCCAGCCTGGGTGACAGACCAAGACTTTGTCTCAAAAAAAAAAAAAAAAAAAAAAGATGATGCTTGATATAGAAAAGCCTGTTTGTTGGTAATAAAATTTGGTGGAAAAGGCCTGACACAGGAAGGTAAAAAGAAGATGGGTATCTCAGGGGGATGGAAAGGAACATATGCCTTATTTATCTGAGATAGTCTCACTCTGTCACCCAGGCTGGAATACAGTGCATGAGCACAGCTCATTGTAGCCTTGAACTCCTAGGTTCAAGCAATCCTCCTACCTCAGCCTCTCGGGTAGCTGGGAATATAGGCACATGCTACTATACCTGGCTGACTTTTGTATTTTTTGCAGAGATAAGGTTTTACCACATTGCCCAGGCTGCTCTTGAATTCCTGGGCTCAAGTGATCCTCCCACCCTGGCCTCCCAAGTGTTGAAACTATAATCCCAAAGTGTTGAAATTATAGGCATGAGCCACCATGCCTGGCCCTGACTCTCAGCTTCTACAATGTCTTCATGTCAAGGAAAAGAGAACATAATGTGATCAAAGGGGTAGCAAGAGCTCTATTAATCATATTGAAAGTGGCAAAAGGTTTGGATAATGTGGTTTTACTTCCCAAGAGTGCTGGGTATGATGGTTTGTATTTGGTTTTGCTTTGGACTTGGATTCAATCGTTTCAACTCACGGTTCTACCAATACTCACTGATATGGAGAATACGATTGATACACTTTCCTGAGAGACAAGATAAGTTATATTTTTCTATTACAGCAACACAGTTATGAAATAATGTCATATCCCCAGGTTATACAAGGCAACCTGGTAGAAAGGTAGACAAAAATTCTCACTATGGCCCAGGGACTGAATTACTCCTCGGTGAGGGAAGAGGCAGATTGAGCTCATAAGAGAAAAGGATATTAGTATTAGTACAAGAAGTAAAACTCCAAAGGAGCTATAGGCTAGGTTATCCAAGAGAGGGCACTGAGAGCTCTGCCTTCTAAGACTGGAAAAAGCCTCCTGTGAGGAAAAGAGGTGTTTCGGCTATAACCTCAAGGAAAAACAAAATGGATGAAATGCTAGATCCAGTCAGCTGGACACAAAAGTGAAAAGTAAAATTCTGGATGACAAGAATATACCATGTTATCTGTACTTCGGAACTGAATCCAGACATGAGCCAGAAGACATACTGGTCCATTCAGCTCTCCTCTTACAGAAAAAAGCAAAGAAAAAAGCAGTATCTACTTTAGTTCTTCCTGAGGTCTAACCTATCAAAACTATCGTCAGAGAAGCAAAAGAGCAAAACTGGAGATGCTCTTTATGAGTCACTAATATAGTATTCCTTAATTAACTAGACAAACCCAGTTCTTGGTCTTATTTCATTAAGTCATTAGATAATCAGAGAACTCTTATGAACTACAGTCTCAGACTTTTCCTAATTCTTTTGATTCTCATATTTGCTCTGTTTACTATATACTTCTGTGATTCCTAGTTTTTTGTATATTGGATCTATGTCTTTTTTCTCATCATTTATTTTTGTTCTTTAGAGTTCTGGGTGACTTTCATGGGTTTGTTTTTTCTATTTCACCAACTCAGTTTTCTGCAATATCCAATGCCATTCACTAACTTTTCAGTTTTAATTTGTTAAATCTTTTTTTAAAAGTGTCATTACTATATCCTTTCTGATCTCAAGTTGTCACTGTTTCATGACTGTTTCACAGATGTAATGTCTTGCTGACATGTGAAAATCTTTTCCTGATTCTGACTGCAAATGTAATTTAGAGAGAGGTGTTTCCTCAGATTCTTCAGAGTGGTCCCCTTTTTCTGACCTTCAGTATCTTTTTAGTTATTGCAGCTACTCTGACAAGAAAAAAAGCTTTGTTTGCCTTTTGTTTCCTTGAGTCTTCTGTATTCTAAATTAATTAATGACTAACAAACAACCCAATATGCTAAGGTAAATGTTCTACTTATTGTATTTCTCAGCCCCATGTTAGTCATCTAAACCTTTTGATTTTATGTAAAAAGTGTTTCTTAAATTTAGTCTCTGTTCTTTGAGTTCATTACCACTGCTTCAGTCCAGACCCTCCTTTTTTTGCCATCAATCTCTAAGACTTGAAATCCATGTTCCCATATTTCCACCAAAGTTAGCTTTCTAAAAGGAATATTATTCTTATGTCTTACCTTCCTACTTAAAAATTTCTGTTTCTAAGTCAGAAAAGGCTAAAAATAGGAGATAAATTCTCTGACTTTACATTTCACTGAAACAGGCAAGAAAGAGAAAGAAAATGGCATAGGTAGTAAACAATTCTGTAATTTCCAGTGATCTTACACTATGGAATACAAATGATCTTAAGTATTTAATAGGATTTCAAAAGGAAGGAGGTTGAAAAACTTTGCCTGCGATCATAATAATCTGTGAAATTTCTTTTAAAAAACACAGACACCCAAAACCTACCCGAGTAGATTCTCACTGAATTAGAACCTCCCAAAATCAGCCCCTTAAATTCATACTTTTCAAAAGTTCCCAGGTGAGTCTGCTGCAAAGCCAACTTCTAAAACTACTGCTCAAAGTCCCAGTCCAAAATGCTATGGTTATAAACCTTACATAACCACAAACGCGTTCCCAGAAATGAAATTAGAAAATTTTGAATAAACTTACCTAAGTGAGTTCACCTCTGTTTTCTGATGAGATGAGTCACCAGCCACATGGCTAAATTTTTGAGCTTGGACTTTTAATTTGTTCTCTAACGACTCTATTGTTTCTTTCATTATTAACACTTTAGACTTTAATTCATATTTTTCGCTTTCAAGCTATAATTTAAATTAAAAAAATAGGTATACATCTTAATATGTTAATTATATTTTTCTTAGGCACTCTTTAATAATATTTCTGGAAGAAAACTAAGAACAGATTTTTTTTTTTTTTTTTAATTTTAGAAGTCATGTGTACACTTTAGGTTCTAGGAGTCAGAATGGGTGTAAACTTTCTCTTTCCTCACTATCATTAAAGATACAAACAAAATATAAAAAGCATGAAGAGAAAAGAATGTATCTGTAACAGCAATGAAACAGGAAGGGAAACCACTGGCAGTGTGAAAATTTTGGGGAATTTCTAAAACACAATAAGTAAATAGGACTGAATTGAGGGGAAAAAAACACAGCATGAAACATTGTAACCCAAACACAAAGTGGGCAAGATTTATGTGAAGAAACAGCATAAATATCCTGAAGAGCACAGAACATAACCTGACATAATGTAAAGGCACATAGTGTTTCTTGATGGGAGCACAATATTGTAAATATAATAAAATGTCCTCAAATAATAGTAAATTCAATGTAATTCCAATACTAATTCTAACACATCCTTTTTAAAAACAGAGATGGCTTAGATTTGATTCTAAATTTATTTACCAAAAAAAAAAAAAACAAAAAGAAAAAACCGGAAAAATTTTTGGAAAAAATACAAGTATACTTGCTTTTTGAGATATCAAAACAAACTATAAAGTTACTATATGGGAGGCTGAGGTGGGGGATCACGAGGTCAGGAGATGGAGGCCATCCTGGATAGCATGGTGAAACCCCAACTCTACGAAAAAATACAAAAAATTAGCTGGGCATGGTGGCACATGCCTGTAGTCCTAGCTACTCGGGAGGCCGAGGCAGGAGAATCGCTTGAACCCGGGTGGCAGAGGTTGCAATGAGCCGAGATTGCGCCACTGCACTCCTGCCTGGGTGACAGAGCGAGACTCTTTCTCCAAAAAAAAAAAAAAAAAGTTATTATAATTAGAACAGTGACAATTTCACATACAAATGCACAAGCAAATTTATGAAAGTGAAAACAGTAAAAAAAAAATGTACAGATGTAAATTTAGAAAAGATAGCATTTTTGGGAAGTAGGAAAAGGATAAACTTCAAAAATAAGAGTAGTGGGCTGGGCATGGTGGCTCACACCTTTAATCCTAGTACTTTGGGAGGCCAATGCAAGAGGATCACTTGAGGCCAGGAAGACTGCTTGAGGCCAGGAGCTCGAGACTAGCCAGGGAAACATAGTGAGATCCTGTCTCTACAATAACATTTTTTTAAAAATTAGCCGGGCATGATGGTATACCTGTAGTCCTAGCTACTAGGGAGGCTGAGGCGGGAGGATCACTTGAGCCCAGGAGTTGGAGGAGGCAGTGAGCTGTGATCATACAACAGCACTCCAGCCTGGGCAACAGAGCAAGACTCTGTCTCTTTAAAATAAATAAGTGTGGGGACAAATACTCATTGGAAAACAAACTTAGCTGGATTTCTTCTTTATTTTACATACAAAAATAAATTCAAGATGGGAAAATGATCTATATTTAAATTTTAAAATCAGTAAATATTAGTAATAAATGTAAGTCTTCCAGTTAAAACTGTGTACTGATCACACATATTTTATCTCACCTCCCTCTAATACCACTGCTAAAATGACAGTAAAGGAATAAGAATACACAGCTCTAGAAGCGAGGTTTTTAGAAGAAAAAAACTGAAACTGATGTTTGTATATTCAAAACATATTTAAAGGCATAAGTCAGAGACATTGGAGCTCTTGACAAAAATTAGCAATAGGGTCAAAGAAAACCGGTAACACAAAGCAAAGCAAACCAAAACAAAGTCAATTACTAACTAAAGGAAAAAAATTTACAAGAAAAAAGGCAGTTTTGCCAGCCTTATGATCAGTCCCCACTACACCATTAGGCACAAAAGCAGCCACAGACAATATACAAATAAATAAGCAAAACCGTGCTGTAAAAAGAGACTTGAGGCTGCATTTGCCCTGGGGATCATATTTTGCTGAGCTCCATCATATCCAGTACATATCTAGAAAGGGAATTGCTGGCTCATAGGGTATGCCTTTGCTAGATAATACCAATTTTTTTGGAACAGATATGAAGTTTGCACTCCCAGGAGCTACACACATTTGCTAATACATGTTACAACTTGTTAATTTCTAATGCCTTGATGTAAAATGATTTTACTGTTTTAATTTACATTTCTCCCATTATTGAGGTAGAATTATCTTTTATGTTTATTAGCCATTTGTTTTTCTTCCTCCGTGAAGAGTTTATTCATTCACATCTTCTGTTGAGACTTTTTCAGGGGAGGGGGATTAAAAGTGTAACAAATTGTTCTATCAGTGGCTTGTCTTTTCGATTTATAGTTAAGTAGAGAAACAAAGATGTTTTTGTCAATGTGGTCCCACTTATCAGTGTTTTCCTTTAAGGAATAAACTTATTCGTGTTTGTGTCTTGTTTAGGGGCACACATGCTGGCACCAGACACCTGCTAGCTGTGTGATCTTAGGCAAGGTTCCCCTCTGCCTCAGTTTCCTTATTTGTGAAATGAGGACAATATTAGCATTTACTTTATATGACTGTTGTGAAAATTAAAATAATTGGGTATAAAATGTTGAGAAAAGTATCTGAAACATAGTGAATGCTATATAAATGATTGATATTATTATTTCTCCAAGGTCAAAAAGATCTTTTCCTGTACTTCTTTTAAAAATGTAGTAATATCTTGAACATTCAAGGCTGCAAGTAACCTTTAACTGATTTTTGGGTATGGCATATTTGAGTTAGGATTCAATTTTTTCCTTCTAAAATATGAATAGCCAATAGTCTGAGAATCAGTGAATAATCATTCCTTTTCCCATTGATCTGAGTTACTTCACAGATCAAATTCTTAAATTTGTGGGTTTGCTCTCCACTGGGTTTGATCAGTTTCTCTCAATCCCTGTTGTTTTATTATTTCTTCTTCTTCTTCTTTTTTTTTTTTTTTTTTGAGACGCAGTCTCGCTGTGTAGGCTGGAGTGCTGTGTCACCATCTTGGCTCACTGCAAGCTCTGCCTCCCAGGTTCACGCCATTCTCCTGCCTCAGCCTCCTGAGTAGCTGGGACTACAGGCGCCCGCCATCATGCCTGGCTAATTTCTGTATTATTTTTAGTAGAGACGGGGTTTCACCCTGTTAGCCAGAATGGTCTTGATCTCCTGACCTTGTGATCCACCAGCCTCAGCCTCCCAAAGTGCTGGGATTTCAGGCGTTAGCCACCGTGCCCGGCCTTTTTTTTTTTTTTTTTTTTTTTTCCTCCTGAGACACGGTCTTGCTCTGTCACCCAGGCTGAAGTGCAGTGGCATGATCTCAGCTCACTGCAACTTCTGCCTCCTGGGTTCAAGTGATTCTCCTGCCTCTGCCTCCCAAGTAGCTGGGACTACAGGCGTGTGCCATCTCACCGGGCTAATTTTCATATTTTTAGTAGAGATGGAGTTTCACCATGTTGGCCAGGCTGATCTTGAACTCCTAACCTCAAGTGATCCTCCCGCCTCAGGCTCCCAAAGAGCTAGGATTACAAGTGTGAGCCATTGTGCCCAGCCTATTATATATTACTATGACTCTAAAGGCTTCACATCTGGGAGGGCAAGTCTAGCACCATGTTCTTCTTTAAAATTTCTGTGATTCTTGGCTTTTTGCTTCCAAGTAAATTTTAAGATCTATTGTCAATTCTTCCCCCTCACCCCCCACACAATCTTACTGGGATTTCAAGTAGAGCTACCTCAACTCTATAGATCAAGTTGGGGAAAATTTATGTTATTTTTATAACCTTTTTTATAAACCTGATATAATCCTCCACTTAGGTTTTCTTCAATGACTTTCAGTATGGTTGCATAATGTTTCCTATAAAGATTCTGTAAATTTATCCATAGATAAATTGTATTATTCATGACTACTAAAATTGTATGCATTTTCCTTTTATTTATCTTGCTTGGGATGTACATGCTTTTGGAATTCATTTTGAATCAGAGGGTTCCTGTGTTTTCATATCTAGAAAATCATCAATCATTATCTCTTCAAATACTGTCTCTCCTACATTCTATTATATCCTCCTTGAGTTCTAACTAAATATTAGTCTGAATATTAGATCATCTCAGGCTATTCTCCAACATTTTAACTTTTAAAATATTTTCTTATTTGTTTCTTTCCAATGACTTCTAGTAATTTCTTCAGATACATTTTCCAGTAATTAATATTACTGTTTTTAGCTTCTGGTCAAGCTGGAGTGATAGGGACCAGATTTACTCTTCTGCCTGAAATAACTAAAAAGTTGGATGAGATATATGAAACAATGGTTTTCAGAGCACTAGGCATCAGGTAATGATGACCAGTGACCCCTGAGAGACAGGAAACAAATGTGATGATCTTTACATTTGCTCCAGCTTATTGCCTGAAAAATTTCCAGACTGTGACACAGGGAAAGGAACCAACATGGAACCCAGTGGTCTGCCCAAAGTTCAGAAGACAGGCATGAGTGTCAAAGAAGGCCAAAGCAGCTAAAGTTTGCAGGACAGGTATTAGAGGAGAGGTGCAAAGAGTGAGAGCTACACAGATCTATAAAGGGTACACTTTAAGTTTTCGGCTGAGTAGAGCTCAGCATAGAGAAGACTACCCAAGGCCAGGGAAAGAACCACGAACAAACTAGAGAGAACAATACTCAGAGCTCATGCAGGGCCAGGAAAAGTTCCTGTGCCCATCAGTCATTTGGAAACCTCATAATTCATAAGACAACAGGTAGTGTACTCAAAAGGGTTTTATCTCAGTAGTGAAACAAAATTATTCCAAGACTAAATGCTACTTTGATCCCACCTAACAAAGCTTAAAGGCAAGACTGAAAAAGATCAGGCTACTCCCATGTAATTTAACTGCATCCCAGAACAAACCTCAAGAGTATTTCACAGTAATACAAACTATCTAGCAACACACATCACAATGTCTGGCATCCAATCTAAAATTAAATTACCAGGCATACAAAGATACAGGAAAATATAAACCATGATGAGGTGACACTTCAACCAACTCAGATGACAGAATTAGAAGGCAAATAAATTAAGACAGTGAAGGCATAGTAATAGAAGCTAGCCAAAACAAAACACATCAAAGGTTGACAAACTATTGGGTACTATGCTCACTACCTGGGTGATGGGATCAACTGTACCCCAAATCTCAGCATCACACAGTATACCCATATAACAAACTGTACAGGTACCCCTGAATCTAAAATAAAAGTTGAAATTATAAAAACAAAAACATACCAAATTGTTAAAAATCCTATCTCTAGAGAGAGTAATAAGGGATGGAAGTGAATTTCTCTTTTTACTCTATGTTGGTATTATATAATTTTTTTTCTTATTTTGGAGACAGGGTCTTGCTCTGTCACCCAGACTGGAGTGCAGTGGTGTGATCACAGCTCACTGCAGCCTTGAACTCCTAGGTTCCAGTGATCCTCTTACTTGAGCCACTATGCCTGGCCTATATGATTTTTTTTATAACAGCAAAATAGCAATAATCATAGCTAATGCCTACTAAGAGCTTACAATATGCTGGGCATGCTTCTAAGTTCTTTATATGCATTAACTCATTTAATTTTCACAAAAACCCTAATGAGTAAGTACTAGCACTATTCTTATTTTACAAATAAAGAAATCAGGGAACAGAAAGGTCAAGCAACTTGCCTGCAGGTAATAGGAGGCAAAGATGGATCTGAACCCAAGTAATCAGCCTTTAGAGTACACACTCATAACTGCTGTTATACAGCTTTTCTATCTGAGAGTATACTATTGTGTGATTTTTTTTAAGGAGTTGTAGTCTTGCTCTGTCGCCCAGGCTGGAGTGCAGTGTCGTCATCATGGCTCACTACAGCCTCTAACTCTTGGGGTCCAGTGATCCTCCCACTTCAGCCACCCAAGTAGCTGGGACTACAGGTTGCACACCACCATGCCCAGCTATTGTATTGTTTAAAACTGTGTATTAGGCCGGGCGTGGTGGCTCATACTGTAATCCCAGCACTTTGGGAGGCCAAGATGGGCAGATCACAATGTCAGGTCAGGAGTTCGAGACCAGCCTGGCCAACATGGTGAAACCCCATCTCTACTAAAAATACAAAAAAAATTAGCCGGGCATGGTAGCACGCAACTGTAGTCCCAGCTACTCGGGAGACTGAGGCAGGAAAATTGCTTGAAGCCGGGAGGTGGAGGTTGCAGTGAGCTGGATTGCGCCACTGCACTCCAACTGGGGCAACAGAGAGAGACTCCATCTCAAAAAATAAATAAAAATTAAAATTAAATTTAAAAAATAGTGTATTAAAACTATAATTGACATAGTTATTCATATAACACAAGATACCCCCAAATCCAGTTTGATACATTACCTGATGATTAACACATGTCAAATGTTCAATAGTTTTCTCTAATTCTGATTTTCCAAAAAGACTCATTTCTTCAATATGCTGAAAAAGAATGTTAAAGAAAATGTTCATTTATATCAGATAACAAAACAAAATCACAACAGTAAGCAATGTCAGTCTACAGTTCTATTATATTGTATTTGTGCTTTCATAAAACACAGAAATATTTTAGAAAGAAAATCACCAGACATTTTAAAAAATGATGGTTTGTGGTTTAAAAAAGGTACAATAGGTTCTCATCCTTTACACTCTCTACCTCCATATGTGATTGTAGTGGAAGACACAGATTAGTAACTATTCATTTATAAAGATTTATATAGATTAATCCATAATAGCACAACTATAAAAGGACAAAACTAGCAGGTTAAATAAAAAGCTCAGGAGTATGCCCTCACAAGAGGTGATGTAAGAGAAACAAAATGCAAAGGAAGACAAGATAAGGAAGACACAGGAAACAGAACACTACAAGGCCATGCAAGAGATGCAAGTTTCAATAAGGGGCTGGTCAACAGTATAAACACAGGGACTATATTTCTGGTTACATTACTTTATCCAATTTACTGCTGCTAAGTCTAGGATAAGCAACATAACTTAATGTTCACTGAGAGTTTTTCTAGTACGGATTCATATTTTCATCCATGTTATTCATTAAAAAAGAAACAGACACATCTGATGTTCAGATTATATATTTGGTTGAGTCACTGTATTGTATGTATTTATTGAATCACTCAACTAGTATTGAATACATACTCTATACCAAGCACCAAGCAAGGTATCAGGAATATAGTAGTGAGTAAAGCAGATAAAGTCTCTGACATCATAGATACTGTAGCTTAGTAGAAAAGATAAAACCTAAATAAGAGCTCAAAATAAAATCCATGAATATTCTGCTAGGAAAAGGAACTTTATGCCAAAATATCAAAAGGGAATCTAGATTCTAGGGTTCATTTCCCGTTAAATGACATGATGTTTGACCTGGACTTAAAGGATAAATAGGAATTAGCTAGACAAGAAGAGCGGAAGATGTGACGGAATCTTTCAATAGTCTATGTAGAAGGCTGGTGGCAAGAAAAAGTCCATTAAGCATGGAGTCTTGTGAACAGGGGAGATGAGTTTAGCGGAAAAAGGCTAGACCTTGAGGTAGGCAAAGGCCAATCACTGAAGTTCCTCAAAAAGTTAATGGATTTTAAATAGGAAGTGATATGATCAGATTTATGTCTTTGAAAGATAACTCTGACTTCAGTGTGAAATATCAATTTAAAAGAGGAAAGACTAGTACAGGGGCCAATAATATAATAATGCAGGTGAGGGAGAACAATGAACAGAACAGGATGGTAGCAGAGGAACAGAAAGAAGTAAACAAATTCAAGAGAAAGTAACATGAGCTCAGAAACCAGATTCCTTGTAACTCATAGCTGGATGACCTTGGGCAAGTTATGTAAACTCACTGTAACTCAGAGACCTCATCTGTAAGCAGTACCTATTTAAAAAGGCTATTATTACAGGTCAGGCATGGTGGCTCATTCCTATAATTCCAGCACTTTGGGAGGCCAAGGTGGACCCCACGTGAGGTCAAGGGTTTGAGACCAGCTAGCCAATATGATGAAACCCTGTCTCTACTAAATCGCTTGAACCTGGGAGGCAGAGGTTGCAGTGAGCGAGACTCCCTCTCAAAAAAAAAAAAAAAAAAAAAAAAAAGACGATTGTGAAGATTTACTGAGACAACCCATGTAAAAAGCACTTAATAGAACAGGACCTCTCACATGGGAAGGGCTTAATACATGTTAAATATTTTTCAAGAGATAGCACTGATAGGACTTGGTGATAGAGAGATATGAGCTTTCAGGGAGATCTTAGTGATGGATGATGCTTGGATTCGACAACTGGTTAGATAGTGGAATAATGGGAAACACTGGAAAAGGTTTAAGGATTGAGATAAGTTACTTTTTTAAGTAAAAGATCTGTTGTAAACTCACAAAATCCTGCCTCCTACAACCCAGAAGGATTCTGGCAATATGAATGTTGCTTTTTCCAAGTTTTCAGTACTACTGTATTTAAAAAATCCTATTTTTACATTCTTTGGTGATTTCAAAAGATATGGAAAAGGGTAAGTCAGTAGCTTGCGCTAAAAGCTGCCATACTGCACAGAAGTTTCCCATTTGGCAATTTTAACACTTATTTTTATAAGAAAACACTTTCTGGAAGGCAGTATTCCAAAAGATTCCAATTAAAAGTATTTTTAAACTGTTATATTTAGGGTGAAACTTTAACTGAACATTGTGACATAAAGACTTGCTTATAATGCTTAAATGTTTTTATTTCTAATTTTAGGTGCTACTTTCAAAGCATTAATTCAATAATATTGATTGCAATTAAACTATGGACTCCATAATATTAGGATTTAGTACTTATGTGCCAATCATTGTTAAGTGCTTTATATGTATTAATAAACTTATATTTTTGGAGATTATAAAAGAAACTATAAAGTACTGACCCTAGATATGGCACCAAATGTACAAGCAACAAAGAAAAAAATAAATTGGACTTCATCCAAATTTAAAAATTTTGTTTTTCAAAGACATCACTGAGAAAGTGAAAAAATGACCCACGGAATGGGGGAAAGTATTTGCAAATCACATATCTAATAAGGGACTGTATTTAGAATATATAAAGAACTCTTACAACTCAATAAAAATGAGATAACCCAATTTAAAAATTGGCAAAGAATCTGAACAGGCATTTCTCTAAAAAACGATTAAAAATGGCCAATAAGAATATGAAAAGTTGCTCAACCTCATTAGCTCCAAGGCAATGCAAATCAAAGTCACAATGGAGACTACTTCACACCCACCAGAATGACTATAATACAAAAGGCAGATAGTAATGGTGACAGTGTGGAGAAATTAGAACTTTTATTCACTACTGGTGGATATAAAAACAGTTTGGCTTCAATAGTTAAAGACAGACTTACCATATGACCAGGAATATACCCAAGAGAAATGAAAATATATATCCAGACAAAAAGTTGTATACAAGTTCCTAGCAATACTATGGATGCATCTTGAAAACATTATGCTAATGAGAGAAGTAAGACATTTTAAAATCACATATCAAATGATCGAATTTATATGAAATATCCAGAGTAGGCAGATCCATAGAGACACAGGTGGCTGCCTGTGGCTAAGAGGGGATGGGAGAAATCGGGAGTGACGCTAATGTTCTTCAGAGTTTCTTTTTGTGGTGATGAAAATGCTCTAAAATTGACTGTGGTGATGGTTACACAAGTCTATGAATACACAGACAGTCCCTGGTTTACATTTTTGACTTTGCTGTGGGTTTATCAGGACGTAACCCCAGTATAAGTTGAGGAGCATGTGGACTTAACAATGGCTTAAGATTTTTCAGTGTAAGACTTTATAATGTGTTTACTGGGGTATTAAATGCATTTTTTCCAAGTTACATTTTTTACTTACGATGGGTTTATTGGAATGTAATCCCATTGTAAGTCAAAGAGCATCTATGCTAAAACGAATGAATTGGTATACTTTAAGTGGGTGAATTGTATAGTGTGTGAATATCTCCGTAAAGCTGTTACAAAAACAAACAAACAAAGATAATGTCTTCCCATATGAGAAACTTCCGATTAAGTTCAGGGATTGGTGAACTTTCTCTGTAAAAAACAGTAAATATGTTAGGTTTCGTGGGTCATACTACAAAAGAAGCTACAGATAATACAGAAACAAATGAGCAAGGTAATCCAATAACATTTTCTCAACAAGAAAATCTTCTTCTTAATCCATTCTTAGCTCACAGGCCATACATAAACAAAGTGGTCTGGATTTGGCCAATAGTAACTTCACAGGAAAATCCATACAAAGACCTCTTTTTCTCAACAAATTACTTTTCAAAAACGCATCAGTCTTCTTACCTCTAATTTTTCTCTTAAAGCTTCCTTTTCTGCCATAACTCTTCTTAAGTCAGATAACGCAAGTTCTTTTTCCTTTTCCATAAGACTAACAATATTATGGGGTGCTGTGGTTTGGGTGGATTCCTTTCTTAGGGCAGATAATTCTTCTTGAGCCTTAAAGAATGAAAAGATATAAATTAAAAAGGCACTTTGGTAAAAGATATAAATAAGAAATACTTTGGATATGTTTTCAGTTAAAAAAGGCATACTGAACACATGCTACCTTCACTCTCTTCCCAAATCCCAACAAAATGAGAGTAGAAGGATAATAGTAAGAATGAGAGTAGAAGGATAATGAGAGTAGAAGGATAATAGTAAGAATAATAAAACGAAAAAGACAAGGGGATTGAGGGAGGTACCAGCCACAAAATGTGGAAGCTAGACAGCAGACAAGCAGGAATTAACTAGGGAGACCCAAGAAAGCTGCTAGCGATGGGGAAAACCCACAAGTGGATCAATTTACACTGCAGAATCCCCCCCCAAAAAACTCAGTAAGTGACTCTTTCAACTTGACCTTTAACTTGTATGCCTCCTCCCCTTCTCAAAATAGCAGTAGGATTTCATGGGAGATGGGTATGTGAACAAATTTAGGTAACAGACACCACGCTTTGCTCAGACTTACCTTGCCCTCTAACGACTGAGGCTTTGTTAATGGGGCCAAGCTGAATAGCAATTCCCTCTTCCTAGAGTACAGTATTTAGAGACTAAGTCCTAAATAGCCAATATATCCAAATAGTGGGTGCTACCTACTGTTTGACAGACATTTCCCCACATGTCTGAATTCCAAGCATAAATTTGGCTCAGAGTCAGGCTGAGACCTGTTCCAGGTAGTTTTAGAAAAAGGACTATCTCTAACTGATCTGACACATTGATAGGCTAGAAAAGGGAAAGTAAATATGAAAATAAATTTTTCATATTTATCTATGAAAAAATAAGAGAAATCTGTGTTTTAGAAATAGAATGATAGTAGAAACTACTACTGCTAATTTTAATTATGAAGAAATATCACAGGTCCATATATTATAGTAATGTGAGGGATATATACGGGCTCCATTATAGTTAACTGGTTCTATACAATCTGTTGACTTAATTATAATAAATTTCTTACTTCTTTATATAAGACACTTAGTTTATCTCTTTCTGCTGTCAGTAATTTAACATTTGACTGTATATCCTCCATATATTTTTCAAATCTTTCCAGCATACGCTGAAGTTCATCTCTTTCTCTTGTGATCTGATGAATTTCTGAATTGTAATCACCCTGAAACATAATTAAAAAACAAGTTATCATGTTATAATCATCACCACATGGTTGTCACAAGAATATTGATGATGAGATTGACTGAAAGATGCTACCAGACAAAAAGAACACAAGTGCCTTTAATGTAATTAAGGAACACAGTTTTTGTTTTTTTTTTTTTTTGAGGCGGAGTCTGGCTCTATGGCCCAGGCTGGAGTGCAGTGGCCAGATCTCAGCTCACTGCAAGCTCCGCCTCCCGGATTTACGCCATTCTCCTGCTTCAGCCTCCCGAGTAGCTGGGACTACAGGCGCCCGCCACCTCGCCCGCTGGTTTTTTGTATTTTTTAGTAGAGACGGGGTTTCACCGGGTTAGCCAGGATGGTCTCAATCTCCTGACCTCGTGACGCCCGTCTCGGCCTCCCAAAGTGCTGGGATTACAGGCTTGAGCCACCGCGCCCGGCCCAGGAACACAGTTTTAAAAATCTATGATGAGAGCAGATGAGAGCACTGGCGGTATGGGGCAAATTTCCTGGCCTTCAAGTTCCCAGAAGAGACTTAGCTGCCAATGATGGTACTTGATCAGATCCCATGAGATGCTTCAACTTTTATTCTCCCAAAGTTGTTTATATTAGTGGTAAAGTGTAATCCCCAGACCAGAAGCATTAGCAGTATCTAAAAGCTTGTTAGATATTCAAATTTTGGAGTTTGAAGCCCAACCCAGACCTACTCAGTCAAGAAACTTCGGGGTAGGGCCAAGTAACTGTATTTTATCAAGCCCTCTAAGTGATTCTGATGCCTGGTAATTTTTTAGAGCCACTAGTTAGTTTATCTTCTCCAGAGAAGGGGCCAGCAGGGTATTTGTGTGCCTGCTCACCCAGTACAGGTAACTGTAACAGCCTAACACGTTCCTCAGTGTTGTTTTCTACGATTAAATCTAAGAACAATACGCCAGGCATACAAACCCCCAACTGTCTCAGCTTCAGACCTACAGGAGGTCTTTTTATACAGTCAAATGAATGCAAATATTTCTACCAGGCAGTATATATTAAGAATATTCACTGAATAAGCAACAACTACCAACATTTCTACAATTTAGTACAATTTAAAAGATGCCTACAATTCAGTACAATTCAAAAGATTCACTGTCTTCATCACTATGGTAGAAAATAAAGATGAGAGCACTCTGATTCTCCCCATGCACATGTAAATGAATTTGTTTTCCTATTAAAACAAATTCCTATTAAAAAAAAAAAAAGAAACATAATAAATGTAGACTTGGGATCTATGGTATCTTAATGTTACCAGTACTAAATGCAGAAGTGTCAAGAAGGGATAATTTGATAATATGATACACTGAAGAAAGTCCTGGCCTATATTATTCAACATCTGTTGTGCCAATACCACATACAATGTAGATTTGGTAAATGATTGATATTTGTGAGGTACCTCTCACCTGCACTTGGAAATAATCTCTTGGTTAAATAAACAAAACCAAGGCATGATGGATGGGATTAGTTATCTGAACACTTTAAAGGATAAGACGTTTTATAGTACAAAAGCAGATTAGTATTTTGGGACTTAACCAATGTAACTATAAAAGAAGCTATGTAACCTAACCATATCTAAATTTAAGAAGTCTGGGCCAGGTGTGGTGGTTCACATTTGTAATCCTAGCACTCTGGGAGGCCAAGGCAGGAGGACTGCTTGAGGCCAGGAGTTCATGACCAGCCCGGACAAAAGACCAAGACCCTGCCTCTGCAAAACATTAAAAAATTAGCCAGGCATAGTGGCGTACACTTGTAGTCCTAGCTACTTGGGAGGCTGAGGGAAGAGGATTACTTCAGCCCAGGAGTTCAAGGTTACAGTGAGCTATGATTGCACTACTGCACTCCAGCCTGAGGGACAGAGTGAGACTTTCTCTCAAAGAAAAACAAAATAATCTTCCAGAAAGAGGCAGTCTGTACAGAGTCTAGAAAAGGAGAGCTCAATAAATAAAGATTTGACAATCTATTTTTATTACTATTTAGGTGTCAGCTTAAATGTCACTTTCTCCAAGGAATTCTTTCAGATTCTTCAATCTAATTTGGATCTCCTCTATATACTCTTAAAGTATTTTGAACTTTTTCCGTACTTTCTTCATAAACACATTATAAATGAGGTTATAAGGTTATTTACACGACTGTGCGTTTAATGTGTATCTATCTGCACTACTAAAATTTAAGCTCTATGAGGGCCACAGTAGGAACCTGGTCTTTTTCATTATGTCTTCAGTGTCTAGTATGGTACCCAGTAAAACATGAGTTCCCTGAACATTTACTGACTGACTTTCCTAAGCAGAAACTCTCCTCTTCTTTAAATATATCTGGTGTACATATTTGTTAGTGTTAATGTATAATTGTGAATAATGCCCTTTCACTACTCCATTGTCCCCTAAACACACACATGCACACACATGCGCAATGCTGAAGGCTGTAAGGGCAGGAACTGTCGTCTTCATCTCTGTATTCTATGTCTCATTCAGAGCAGGCACTCAGTATTTATCTTCTGAAGTGACCCTAACTTTCTACCAGAACTCATTTGCTTTGAACCAGCAAACAATAAGGAAATAAACCATTCACCAGTAACTAGGTGTTATGCTGGGTCCTTATACAAATTATTTTCATGATCAATTAATGAGCTATTGTGTTGAATGGTGACCAGTTAATAATAATGTATTGTATACTTCAAAATTGCTAAAAGAATAGATTAACATTCTCACCACAAAAAAAGTAATAAGTTGGTGAGGAAACAGACATGTTAATTGGTTTGACTGAATCTTTCTATAATGTATACATAGATCAAAACATCCAACTATACTCTATAAATATACATATTATTTGTCAATTAAAAATAAAACCAACAAATTAGCTCATTTAATCTTCGCAAGAAATTATAGTCTCGTTGTGTTGACCAGACTGGTCTCGAACTCCTGGCCTCAAGTGATCCTCCCATCTTGGCTTCCCAAAGTGCTGGAATTACAGGTGTGAGCCACCCCACCTGGCCTTATTCTTATAATAGATAACATAGTATAGTGTTTATATTGACAACTGTAAATCAAAATTCAGCCATTAGCCTATGAGGTTAAAAAATGAAGTCTAATCAGAAGACAAAACTGTTTGACAATGGACACAGGATCTTCAGGAAAAACATGACAAAATTAGTAAATTTGGTCAAGTCTGAAATCAAATGTTTTGAGTTTTAATGAGTACTTCCCACTCCCAGACTTCCCCTAATTTTACCTAGTGTAAAGTCACATAAGCCTTCAAGACTCCTGAACTCCAAAGCTTAAAAGAAGAAAAATCTGAAAAACTCAAATGATACTCATAAAACACTAAAAATAATTAAGACCTAAAATAGAGACACATGATTTTAATCTCTCATGAATCATGGTCAACTTTAAATACATACAATGGGAGATGCAATTAGAAAATGACATAAAGTGAACATCTTTGGATCATCAGCTTACAAATATGGTTGTGGTGGATAAACAAAACAACTTGCCCAGCACTCACTTGCCATTTCTATCTATCTCCCATAGCATGGTTAATAGAGAAGATGCCTGGTCAGTAGAATGTGACAGACTTTCCTAACTGGTCCAAGGCTGGAAATGACATGAAACCATGTTGCCTGCCATGCATACAAAGCTACTCTGCCATGAAAGAGAAAATGCAGCTGATACAGAAAGTAAATTCTAAAAAGAGAGGGAATGTCCAACAATAGGAGTCCTGGAAGCCCAGGTGCCATTACACTTCTATAACTCAGCTATTCAACCTTCCCTCTAATTTCCAGTCATCTATATGTTATAGTTTGTTCTTAATTTTCCTAATTAATGCAGTGTTCCTATAGTACAGGCCATAAAAGAAAACAAATATCAAAATCAGGATTCTTTCAAAGCACGTATGAATAAAGTTACACTTAATATAATAATAAACCAAAACAATTTATTCATAAAGATACTTTTCTGGCCTCATCACTTACTCTTATAAAGGGACATTACCTTTTCTGGTGTTCTAAATACTGAATTTTTTTCACGTGCGCCATAATTTGTAGAGCAAGATCTTCGCTGTATTATATGTTGGAGTCTCTCTAGCTCTTTCTTATAATAATCTCGTTCTTCTTCTATACCTTTCAGAAATGTATCTAAACGAGAAGGTGACCTGTCTCGACGTTTTATTCCATGTTCTAGTCTCATCCTCTCAACTTCCAGAGTAAGTTCTCTTTCTGCAAATTAAAGTGGTTAACTCTTAAAATAATGTTGCATATGTAATGTTGATTAGTCAAGTAAATTATATTAATAACTTTTAGAAAGAAAGCTACTAGAAATCATGAACTGTTCTAAATAACACCTGTAAGTACCAAATCTATTGAACAGGTAAATATTGAGAGGAAAAAAGGAAAAAAAAAAAGCAAAAATTAGAAGTTTAAATAAAGTCCAATAGGTCCAAGTCCCCTGCTTTGGCTTATTATAAGATGGGTACTATTCAGTACTACAAAATAAAGCAATAAATTACCACATAGTACTTTCCCAGGACCTGAAAATGCACTAAAAGAAAATATATCTATAAACAACCATAACATGCACAAACTTAACATTAAGCTTGAATTTAATACAGTATACACATTTACAAAGAAAGCAAAATAACTCAAATAAATATAATTATTAGCTGTTACCATAGAAATTGCCTCTTCATGAGTCAAAAGTAACCAAATACTGGCAATTTCATATAGTTGAACCTAATTTAATTTATGTTCATTACAACTCTTGAGGCATGCAATGATTTTCCTGATGTATTCTGATTTACTCTCATCTCTTCTTTCATTCGTTCAACAGATATGTATTAAGCATTTACTGTATGCCCAGCACCAGCTAAGGATACAGTATAAAAAAACATAGCTAAGGCTGAACAATTATTCTAATTGTAGTAGGATAAAAGTTACAAAAGGATAGTGTGCAATGCAAACCAGAGGATGAATTGGCAAATTTGCCCCAAGAAGGAATGACCAGAGAGGTAAGAAGAAAGTAGGAGAGTGGGAAAGAATGGGCAACTGGGTTAAATGCAGTCAAATAAGCAAATGAATGAAAAGCAGCCACTGCATTTAGCACAACAGAGGTGAATGACTTAAAGAGCAGTTTTGTTGAAGGGGTGGCAGCAGAAGCCAACTGGAGTGGACTGAGGAGCTAAGGGGTAGTGGGTGATCAAGCAGAACAGCAAGTATGGATGACCTTTCAAGATGCTGATGCTATGAAGAGAAGAAATGAGTGGCTGCATAGGAATGGGTCAAAGTTTTTGTATTGGAATGGGTGAAGAGTAAGCATGTTTGAATGCCAATAGGAAAAAATAGTACAAAGATTAAAATTATGGAGAGGAGATCATTAATTTGCAAGGTTTTTAAAATTAGAGAAGTTAGGGCCCAGAGAATAGATGGAGCCACTGGTCCTTCATAAGAGGGACATTCTTGCATTGAACAGGAAGGAACAAGATGCACAAGTTTTTAATCCGAGGCCAGAAAACGGAGTGAATCCCTGCCATGGCTTCCCTTCCCTAGGAAAACTGGAGGTAGGATCATCCACTCAGGATGAAGGTGGGAAATGGGACTCACAGGTTTACTGACAGTGCAAAACATTTTAAATATCCCCCGTGGAGAATGGAAGATCAAAGTCTAAGAGAAACTGTAAGATTTCCATACAGAGCCGAGCAGCCTGCTGAGGTTCAGGACCATCTAATTTGCAGCGCTCTCAATGTGCCTGGTGCACACTCACAAACAGCTGACCATGTGTAAAAGTGTAGAAGGCAAATTGTTTGGCTCATCCATGGCTGGGTATCGGGCAGGGGGATGCACCCAAAACACAGGGAAACAAGAGAGTGTGAGACAGGTGAAAGATTACGCTGAAATGATAGGCCACACATAGCTATCAAAAGAAATATAAACTTTTTTTTTTTTATTTTTTTGAGATGGAGTTTCACTATTTTTCCCCAGGCTGGAGTACAATGGTGCCATCCTGGCTCACTGCAACCTCCGCCTCCAGGTTCAAGCAATTCTCTTGCCTCAGCCACCTGAGTAGCTGGGATTACAGGCACCCACCACCAGGCCCAGCTAATTTTTTTATTTTTAGTAGAGATGGGGTTTCTCCACGTGGGTCAGTCTGGTCTTGAACTCCTGACCTCAGGTGATCCGCCCGCCTCAGCCTCCCAAAGTGCTGAGATTACAGGCATGAGCCACCGCAGCCAGCCTATTTTAAATTTTTATACATGGTTCTAAGCACTTCAACATATTAACTCATTTAATTATCACAACAACCTTTCAGGGTAGGTGTCATCATTAGCCCCATAGATAGGGAAACTGAGACACAGAGAGCTTAAATAACATGCTCAAGGTACACAGCTAATAAGTAGAGAGGAGGTTAGATTATCCACATGGGCCTAGGATAGAGACTCTTCTTAATTCAGTACACTGGCTTCCTTTCACTTCCTAAGACACACAGAGTTTGATGGCACCAAGCTTCTGCACTTGCCATTTCCTCTGCATAGAAAACTAGACCCCAGATCTTCATATTGCTGGTGTCTTGTCATTGAGCACTTCAGTCTCTAGCACATCCTCCCACTCTAATTTAATATCTCTTATCAACTAAAATTAACTTCTTCACTTATCTGCTACTAGTTTGTTTCCCTAACAAGAAAAAAGGCTCTGCAAGAGCAGGGCCCTTATGTATTTTGTTTGCCACTATATATCCCAGCACTCAAAAACAGGGCCTGGCACACACCCACACAGCAGGTGATTCATAAACATTGGTCAAATTAATGAATGAATAAATTCTTTATTTTTTTTTGGAGATGGAGTCTCATTCTGTCACCCAGACTGGAGTGTAGTGGCATGATACAGTCTCACTGCAACCTCCGCTTCCCGGGTTAAAACAATTCTCTTGCCTCAGCCTCTTGAGTAGCTGGGATTACAGGCACGTGCCACCATGCCCAGTTAATTTTGTATTTTTAGTAGAGATGGGGTTTCACCATGTTAGCCAGGGTGATCTTGAACTCCTGACCTCAGGTGATCCACCTACCTCAGCCTCCCAAAGTGCTGGCATTACAGGTGTGAGCCACCGCACCCGGCCAAATGAATTCTTATATGTTCTTTATGCCAACACTACTAAAACTTGGTCACAGTTATGAGACAAGTATTATTAATCACATCCAACATTTAGTGCACATACAACTAGCAGCGAACATTTAGAACTGGTACCTGCAGAAAGTTAGCCTATTTCTATTTGTGTGTGTGTGTATGTGTATGTATTTTAAGATAATATAACTGCATTTCCTTGAAAAGATTCTGTACTTCAATTTTCCACTATTAAAATAGCCTTCCCTTTAGTCTTACTTAATTCTGTTATTAGTGTGTCTCAAACAAGGACACATTTCTATTGCAAAATATTCAAGCAGGGTTCCCTGTATAAACTAGTCAAACATAAAAATTCTAAGGTCCTTGGGGGAGAGATTTCTACTGTATCTACAGTACCTACTGTGGTTTCTGACTAATGGTAAGCACTCAACAAATATTTATTGAATGAAGGAATGAATGATTATCTACTAAGAAAAACAATACATCAAGAGGAAATCACAATCATTTTTTAAGCTATCAAAATTTGACATCTTACCTGTAACTACAAAACTTTCAACTTTTTTGCTAAGTCTTTGCTTTTCTTGTTCAAGCTGATGAACAACAGTTTCAAGATCTGATTTTACAAGGAGTTCATCACTCAGTCTCTCCTTTTCTTTATGGCATAAGTTCAATTCCTGCAAATTTTAATACTATAATTAAGATTTCTAACAACTTTATAAAATACTATCGCACTTAAAAGGAAAATAGATTTTTATAAGCATATTTATATAACAGCAATTTACATATATGTGTGTGTACATACACTTAATTAGTCAAATATAAGGTTTCAATTAAACTTAATTATCATTTGTAGCTGAAAGTACCATAAAACACATATCAACAATGTTTCTTTGTGGGTGGGAGAATTATTTTCTTCTACTTAGTTTAGCATATTGTCTTATTTTTTTCTAAATGAATATGTATTTATATAATTAAAAAATATAAAACTTTTTCATGTTTAAGAAAGCAGTAGTAAGATAAAGTCTTCTAAGACCACCACATACAGTGTATCTATAACTATACTGGTTATTCTCTCAGCCTCATATGCACAACAAGGATAACAAGACCAGGACACTAAGGATTCACTGGTGAGGATGAATCTATGGTTAAGTACTTTACATGGTATCCAGCATGTCCACCATGGTAAGTACTTAAAAAATGTTTTTATATAACAGCAATTTATCATTCTTATCTTAAAAATACATAGAATCTTGCATTACTGGAAAACATAAGAATGGTAAGAAAGTAACGACAGCAACATCTTACTGTCAGCCAACACTACTAAAACTTGGTCACAGTTCTGAGACAAGTATTATTAATCATATCCAACATTTAGTGCACATACAACTAGCAGTGAACAAATGGCAAAAATCCCTTGCTCTCACGCTTCCTTTTTAATTGACTTATGCCACCAGGACACTGCAGCTAGACTGTATAAAAAATATACATAATGAAAGAACTTGGAAATTAGTATTTACCTTTGTTTCCAATCTTAGAGAAAACTCTTCTAATTCAACAGGTTATTTTTAAAAATCCTCAATCATTTGGGTTACTACCCGGTTTCTACCTTATAAGCAAGACACTTTCTGCTAGTTCCAGACTATAGGACCAAATGCTTTTTCTGTATGCTATATTTAGGCTTCTGTTGGGATGATTACTTCCTTTGTTATTTGAAGACTATCAGAACAAGAAATGTGACCAGGAAAATGGTTTGTATTACCAAACAAAGCTATTAAAAGAGGACTGGGCTGGGTGCAGTGGCTCATGCCTGTAGTCCTAGCACTTTAGGAGACTGGGGCAGGAGAATCACTTGAGTTCGGGAGTTTGAGACCATCCTGGGCAACATAGCAAGACCTCATTTCTACTACAAAAAAAAAAAAAATGCTAGGCACGGTGGCACATGCCTGTAGTCTTAAACTACACAAAAGACTGAGGTGGGAGGATCACTTGAGCAAATGGGGTCAAGGCTACAGTGAGCTATGATCATGCCATTGCACTCCAGCCTAGGTGACAAGGAAAGACCCCGTCTCTAATAAATAAATAAATAAAAGAGGATGGGGTACCTTTTGTAATAATCAACAAATATTTTAAGTTAATCAACAAATATTTCAAGTAATTAACTTCTGGTTTTAATATTAGTCAACTCACAAATCATAAAGTAGTTAAAAGAAGGTAAAATTTCTAACAGCTACCTACTATACATAAGATTAAGGAATTATAAAAATATAAACTTGCATGTCCATGCAGTGGAATATTGCTCAGACATAAGAAGGAATGAAGTACTCATAAATGCTACCACATGCATGAACCTTGTAAACATTTTGCTTAGGAAAAGAATCCAGACACAAAATATATGATTCCCTTTATATGGAATGGCCAGAATAGACAAATCTACAGAAACAGAAAGTAGATCAGTGGTTGTCAGGAGCTGAGCAATAAAATAAAGCATACATATTTTCTTTTCCTTTCTTTTTTTTTTAAGACGGAGTTTCGCTCTTGTTGCCCAGGCTGGAGTGCAATGGCGCAACCTTGACTCACTGCAACTTCTGCCTCCCAGGTTCAAGCAATTCTCCTGCCTCAGCCTCCCAAGTAGCTGGGATTACAGGCATGCGCCACCACACCCAGCTAAGTTTTGCATTTTTAGTAGAGACAGGGTTCACCATGTTGATCAGGCTGGATGGCCTCAAACTCCTGACCTTGGGTGATCCACACATCTCAGCCTCCCATGAAAATTTTCTTACTGAAAATGCTGGCAATTCAATATGACGTCAACTTACCAGTTGAAGTTTTGCCATTGTTTCCTCAAGATCCTGCATTTCAGACAGCTTTCTTTTAATCTCTTTCTAGGAATAAAAAGCCTATTAGGTATATACTTAAAAGTCTAAGAATATTTATCACTAAGTCACATGCAAATAGATCAAGTAATTTTGCAAGTACTTCACATTCCCTCTTACCACTGAGATCTGAGGCTTCATCTCTATCAATTTCAATGAAGAGGCAAAATTGAGCTTCTCTTTAATCTTTTGGTATCCCGAATGTTTACAGGAGCCTACTTATAACATCTGAAGAAGGCAACTTGAACATCTTGTAGGATCTTCCTTGGGCCTTAAATTTGGGGGCAATCCTATGGTACTGACATTTCCTGATCTTCCTATCCTATTGGCTTTCTCCACACCTGCTTTTACCAACCTGGATCCTCTCTATAGAGAGCCAAATGCCAAGATCAAAATATTATGATCCAATAGGAATATTTTGTTGAGCCAACTTGTCATTTCTGAGCATTTGCAATGGGACATAGAAAGCTGTGTTTAGCATGCTGTGCGCACAAGGATAGAAGATGCAAAAGGTGGTGGAAAAAGACAGGGATGAGATACAGGAGTGTTGCAATGAAACTAAAACCACAAAAACAGAATTAAAACTGCACTCATTATATCCTTTTTCAAGATTGTGTTGGTGGCCTGGGGTCCTTTGAGATTCCATATGCATTTTAGAAAGAAGCTTTTTCTATTTTTGCAAAAAAAAAAAAAAAAAAAAAAAAAAAAAAAAACACCACTGGGATTTTGATAGGGATTGCACTGAATTTGAGTTGCATGGACACTTTAACAATACTGAGTCTTCCAATCCATGGACACAGAATGTCTTTCCATTTATTTGTGTCTTCTTTAACTTCTTTAGCAATGCTGTATAGTTTTTCAAGTGTAACGGTTTTTCATCTCATTGGTTAAGTTTATTTCCTTTTGATGCTATTGCAGATGGGATTACTTTCTTAATTTCCTTTTTGGATAGTTTATTCTTAGTGTATAGAAAAACATCTGATTTTTGTGGCTGATTTTCTACTCTGCAATTCTGCTGAATTAGTTTATTAGTTCTGGTTTTTGTGGAATGTTGAAGGCTTTCTACATGTAAAATTATGTTATCTGTAAACAGAGATAATTTTACTCTTTCTTTGCAATTTGTATATCTTTCCTTGCCTAACTGCTCTGGCTAGGACTTCCAGTACTATGTTGAGTAGCAGTGACAAGAGTGGGAATCCTTTCCTGTTCTTCATCTTAGAGGAAAAGCTTCCAGTTTTTTACCACTGAGTATGATTGTTTCCTGTGGGCCTTTCATACATGGTTTTTAACTGAGGTAATTTCCTTTTATTCCACTAATTAGTAGAGGTGGCACTGTATAAAATCAATTTGGTGATGTAGAGCAGTGGTCTTCAAACTGGATTATATTTACTCCTGGGATAAAATGAACACTTTCCAAGTATTATATAAAACTATGGTATGCACAAAGTTCTAAGGAATCAGCATCTGAATCCTTAATTTGCATATTCGGTGCTTCTTAAAAATGACCTACCTAATAACTTGTTTGTGGCCCGGCTACCATGTGAGTTCTGCATTCCTACCCTCCCTTTTATAGCTGCCTTTCTCTCAATGTTCAAAGAAGGGCATGTATCTCATTCATACCCCAATAGTGCACTGTCTCAAGATATAAAAAACTTTTGGAGTACCAGATCAAAAGATAATCTGAAATGTTGGGGCTGGCCAAAGGCTTTAAATAAGACACTATTTTCTCCTATTATCTCCCATTAAGAGATGTATTTCCAATACAATTTTACTTTTTTACTTCATAAATATTAACATTTGTGGTGTATTTGTCACTTTAACCCACTGATAATTAATAATTTTAACGATAACACTATTTCAGATGAAAATGTTAACACCTTGAACCTTAACAGTTACAGGAAATTTTTAAAAATAAAAAACTTTTGTTTTCCCATCAGATAGGCTGTCAGAAATTTTTTAAACAAAAAAAATTCATTCTTTTTAAATTTGTTCTTTTTATTGTACAGGCGTATGATAGTGTGATCACGAAAAGGTTTTCAAGCATAAAACTGGTTGAAATAGGATAAAATTTTGTGGAAATTTCAAGGAGAAAGGATCATTTAGATTTTACTAGCTATAATTAAAAGAATAATGAAATAGTTTTATCTTAAGACATTGTATTTAAAATAGATTGGAAATATCACCCTTTCCATTTAAACTTAAAAGATGAAAAACGTTATTATAATTACCAACTTAAAAATGTGCAAGGACATATATAGTTTTAAAAACACTTCTAAAGAATTCTTGGTGGCCAAGCATGGCTGCTCATGCCTGTAATCTGAGCACTTAGGGAGGCTGAGGCAGGAGGATTGCTTAACCCAGGAGTTTGAGACGAACCTGGGCAACATAGTGAGATCCCGTCTCTGCAAAAAATTAAAAAATTAGCTGGGCCTTGTGGCATGCACCTGCAGTCCCAGCTACTCAGGAGGCTGAGATGGGAGGATTGCTTGAGCCTGAGGAGGTTTAGGCTGCAGTGAGCTATGATTGTCCCACCACACTCCAGCCTGGGCAACAGAGCAAGACCATGTCTCAAAAACCACAAGCTGAGTGCAGTGGCTCATGCCTGTAATCCCAGAATTTTGGGAGGCAGAGGTGGATGGATCACCTGAGGCCAGGAGTTCAACCAGGCTGGCCCACATGGTGAAACCCCATCTCTACTAAAAGTACAAAAAAAAGTAGAAAAATTAGCTGGGCATGGCGAGCACTTGTAATTCCAGCTATTTGGAGGTTGAGACAGGAGAACTGCTTGAACCTGGGAGACAGAGGTTGCAGTGAGCCGAGATCACACCACTGTACTCCAGCCTGGGAGACAGAGATTCTGTCTCCAAAAAAAAAAAAAAAAAGGATTATTGAGCAAAAATGACACAGAGGGGAAACTTTGAAAGCTCTCTCACAATGCACAAAGGGGCAGAGATAAAAATCTTGAAGGAAAACAAGTCCTTGGAGATCCATCCTAAGAATAGGTGTGCTTCAGAGAGACATTCAAACAACTAAAACAAATATAATCATTTACAGGTGTAAACAACACTTCAGAAAACCCTGCATTACCAAAGCAAAAAAACAAAAACAGACACAAAACCAAAAACCTGAATGCAGATATCAAAAGGGCTCAAGCTCACTGTGTGCTAGGAGAATTAATGAACACTCTCACAACCCATGCACATCATTCATTACCTTTGCTTCCCCAAGTTCTTTATCAGCAGTCTCAAGCACTTCTTCTTTATGTCTTTCCAACTGCTGTGCTAACTGATCTATTTCAGTTAATTCTTGGCAAAGTTTTTCATTTTTGTTACTTAAATTAACAACTTCAGATGTCACCGTTTCCTTGGTTTCCATAAGCTCTCGTATACGCTTCTCCAGGTCTTTATTAGCTTGCTGAAGAAAGTCAACCTGAATTGGAGTTGTAATTTATGAGGTATATGAATTTGAAAATTATCCTAAACACTGACTTTCCAAATAATATTTCAAAAAACTGTATTTTAAAACGTATTGAAGATTAAAACTACAGCTATTCTATATTTGCAAATTTATATTGTTATTTACAAAACTGACCATGTGAAGTGTAATAAAAGTACATATCCATTGGCTTTGATTTTCAAGCATAGAAAGGACAAGAAATTTGTGTGAACTTTTTCTCAGTACAGAGTTCTATATGACAAGAATATCATGATGATAATAGACTGTGTTGTTCAATATAGTAGCCACTAGCAACCACATGTGGCTACTGAACATCTGAAATGTGGCTAGTGTAAACTGAGATGTGCTATAACTATAAAATATACACAGGATTTCAAAGATAATACAAAGAAAAAAATAGGTATGTAAAAACATTACTGGTTGAAATGACAATATTTTGGACATGTTGGGGTAAATACATTATTACAATTAATTTCACCTCTTTTTATTTTTTTAAATCGAGCTGCTACTGGAAAAATTTAAATTACATTTATGGCTCATATCATATTTGTATGGGACAGCACTCCTCTAGAGCTACTGTTGATATTTTTTACCTACTATATTCTGTTTGTAGCCCAAGCAGCTCTGTCATACCAAAATTTCTAAAGTTCATGTGTCATGCTATATGGAACTCTCCTGCTCTTTCAGCCTTAGGTCAAATGCATGGCAAAGGAATCCACTACATAAGTAGCTAAAAGCTAGATATTTAATTTTTACATACATTTTTAATTTTTTAGGTTATAAAAGATATACTCACGAATTTTTTTTTTAAAAAAAGAGAAAACCATAAAGGAGACTATCCCACCACACAAAGGTAAGCTTTGTTAGTATACTTTGGTACATTCTCTTTGTTTTCTCTTTCCAAGTCCATATATACATTTTCTTAAAAGCAAATTGACAATCATGTGCCCAGAGTTTATTCTCTTCCTTTAAATTGTTAATGTTATGGTGTATGTTAATTACTCCTCATTCTTTAGAATGAGACTCCTCAGTCTTTAGAAACATGATTTTTCAATAACTCCACCTTATTTCTGGATACTATGATTCTATCAAATTTTTCCCATTGCAAGTAATACCTCAGTGAACAACTCCCACCACTTTTACAAACCCATAGACCATTATAAACATATAGTGTTTATTATAAACACCATTATATACACTCAGTGAAATAATTATAAAAGCCATTACCTGAATATTTAAATGAGCAATAAGCTTTTCATTGGTTTTATTTCTAGACTCCAGAGAGAGGACATCAGGGGACCGACCACCATCCAAAGCAACTGACAGTCGTTCTATCTCTCGTTCTCTTAGCTCGATCTGAAGACACAAAGTCATGCTGTCATTTTAAAAAATCTGGTTTTCAGCCAAATGACTAACACTGAACAAACATTTATTTGGACATATTTTCTTACATCCCAATGTATACAAGAGATTAACATTTATATTTGTGTCATATATTATATGCATAAATGCAGAACAAAAATAAATTATATAGAAAATGTCAACAGACATACTGTCAATATATCTTTCATATGTATTTTTACTACAGATTCTTCCTTATTTAATTTTTGTGTTTTTTTCCCTCTTTTAAGATTTAACAATGTTTATATAAAAACAAACTTGTTAGCAGATTACACACATGCTCAAGTACTAGAATTGAATCAAAACTACTTCAGTCCCTGGTAGAATAAATAAATGAGTATAAAACACTAAGAAAAGTAAGTTGCTACTGAACCTCAATATTAGAAAGAATAGGAAACTGGGGTGAATTTAATTATCTGTTATTTATGTAAGAATTTGGAAAAGCTCACACTTTCAAGCTTTGGCTTTCTTTTTTTTCTCTTTTTGAGACGGAGTTTCACTCTGTCACCCAGTCTGGAGTGCAGTGGCATGATCTTGGGTCACTGCAACCTCTGCTTCCCGGGTTCGAGCGATTCTCCTGCCTCAGCCTCCTGAGTAGCTGGGACTATAGGCATGTGCCACCACGCCTAGCTAATTTTTGCATTTTTAGTAGAGATGGGGTTTTACCATGTTGGCCAGGCTGGTCTTGAACTCCTAACCTCAGGTGATCTGCCCAAATCACCTTCCTAAAGTTCTGGGATTATAGGCGTGAGCCACTGCTCCTGGCCCAAGCTTTGGTTTTCTTAAAATAAATAAATAACCAAGCACTCCAAACATACCAAAAAGTAACAACAACATGGAATGTCTGAGACAGCAGAAATAGCTTGGTATGACTGGATGTAATGTGCATGGGATCTAGTAGTTGGGGATGTCTGAAGAATTAGGATGAAACTAATTATGATTATCCTGGACTAAAGGATGAAATTGATAGGAATAAAAACAGAGGCAGGGAAACCTAATACAGGAATGCACAAGAAACAATTAATGACTAAAATAAAACAGTGGTAGAGGATAGAACAGAAGAAATAAGTTTAAGAAGCACTTAGCCAGTAGAAATGACAGAACTTGGTGAGTGGTATGTGAAGGCAAAAGAAAGAGATCTAGAAAGACTATAGAATGTGCAGTTGGGCAAACGTTGATGCTACCAACCAAAGTAGAGAATACAGGAGTTGAAACCAGAAGAGAACAAGTCCAGTACAAGGCATATGAGTACAAAAAGACTACATTCAAGTGGAAATGCCCAGTGTGAAGGTGGGTACATGGGTCTGGAGTTCAGCAGAGAAGTTTGAGCCAAAGAGATGAAGGAGTCATCAATACACAGGCAATATTTTAAACCAAGAGAGCGATGAGGACACTTGAGAAAAGATACAGAAGAGAAGAAGGGGTCAAAGACAGAATTCAGGAAAACAGTAATATTTCAGGGAGTGGACAGGTGAAACAAACCAAAAAAACCAATTATAATAGGCTTAAAAAAAAGGAAACTAGAAAAAAATGAAGTCATGGAAAAGTTTCAAAGACCAATTATCAATACTACCAACTACCACAGAGTAGGTCAAGAAAATAGACCCTTAAGTATCCTTTTGGCTCTAACAATTAATGTTACTGATGTAATTAACTAGACTAGTGAGTGCAGAAGACAGACTACAGTAGGTTAAGGAGTGAGCAGGAGGTGGAGAAGCAGAGACAGAAATGGAGCTATCAAGTAAGACAGTCTTTGGAGAAGTATGCATAGAGAGGGAGAAGGAATCCTCAAGAGGAAGAGGTAGTTAAAAGAGTTTTTTGGCTGGGCGCGGTGGCTCACCCCTGTAATCCCAGCACTTTGGGAGGCCGAGGTGGGAGGATCACGAGGTCAGGAGATCGATACCATTCTGGCTAACATGGTGAAACCCCGTCTCTACTAAAAAATAACAAAAAATTAGCCAGGCGCGATGGTGGGTGCCTGTAGTCCCAGCTACTCAGGAGGCTGAGGCAGGAGAATGGCATGAACCCAGGAGGCGGAGCTTGCAGTGAGCCGAGATCATGCCACTGCACTCCAGACTGGGCGACAGAGCGAGACTCCATTTCAAAAAAAAGAGTTTTTGAAAAGGGATGTTAGCTATGACAAAACAAGTATGTCTTCACAGGATTGTTATGAAGATTAAATTAATCGTTGTAAAGTGGTTATACAAGTACTTATTAAAGAAAAAAGAATAATTGATTAAAGCAAGGTTCTAAGGAAAAAAGAGGAAATGGGGTCAAGAGCACAGGCAACTCAGCCTTAAATAGGATGAACAATACCCTGCCCACTAAGTCTTAAGACAGCCTGAGTTCAAATATGGCTAATTTTAAAGGTAGAGATAGAAAGTTGAGACAAGGTGACTTTCTCAGAAGATGGAATTTTTCTTTTTTTCTTTTTTTTTTTTTAGATGGAGTTTTCGCTCTTGTTGCCCAGGCTGGAGTGCAATGGCATGATCTCGGCTCACCACAACCTCTGTCTCCCAGGTTCAAGCGATTCTCCTTCCTCAGCCTCCCGAGTAGTTGGGATTACAGGCATGCACCACCATGCCCAGCTAATTTTGTATTTTTAGTAGAGATGGGGTTTCTCCATGTTGGTCAGGCTGGCCGCCAACTCCCGACCTCAAGTGATCCACTCACCTCGGCCTCTCAAAGTGCTAGGATTACAGGCATGAGCCACCACACCTGGTCGATTTTCCTTAACTCCATTTTATCCAACTAATCTTCAAAACACTTTTAAAGATCTAGTCATACCAACACCTAAGTTACATCTATATTTGTGTGTGCAGATCACTCAAAAAAAAATGCAATCAATGCAGAAAATGAAAAACGTGTTACCCAATTTAACCTTCAGGACGCCAATTCAACCTTCAGGACGCATATTAAGAAAACAAGCCTGTAATTACCCAAATCAGAATTTAGCCAAGACATCAATAGAAATTATGAAAAGACAAAGCTCGCTATGGTTATAATACAACTGCATCTACTAATTCTCCTGATTCTTCAGAAAACTGTTGTATGAGGACTAGTGCTTGTAGAGAAAAAAAAAAAAAAAAATGGCAACACAAAAGAGTAACTTTCTAAGAGACTGATGCCCTGATCTTCCTGACAAAAGACAAAATCTATAAGAAGAGTAGAAAAATTGCAAAAGTACAATTGTAAAACATAGCACACTTCAATGAAAACAGTAATATGGTTATAAAATTATATTTGGGGAGATAAATGATTCAGCTAAAAGAAAAACCAAACAAAAACTACTATTCACCTCAATGAATAGTGAAGGGAATGGAGTAAAAAAGTGCTCTTCAATCCATCAATCCTCCCACCTCAGCCTCCCAAGTACCTGGGACCATAGGCACATGCCAGCACACTTGGCTAATTTTTAAATTTTTTTAAGAGATAGACTAAGTAAGTAAAGCCACCTAAGCTATTACAGCTATTAACTCTATTAACAAATCTGATGAAAAAGATAAAAGCTATATAAAAACTCAGTATCAGTAATTTCAAATATAACCCAATTCTATTTACAATCACAGCATACCTATCTCAATCCCTACTATGCAAGTAAATAAAAATCCTACCTGCTTGCTATAATCGCTCACCCCACTTTCCATCACTGCTAACTTTTCTTGTAGCTGGTGGACTTCCTGTTGAAGTTCTTGAATCCTGAAAAGCACTTTAAATTAATGCCAATATACTTTTGTTAGGAAAAACAAAATAAGAAACGAAGCTAGATGTGTTATTTCATAAATTCTATACTTTCAGCTTCTCAAAGAGGTAGGACGTACTGTGCCAAAGGGTCCCCAAATCAACATAAAACATAGTACATCATCATGGAGAGTTGGTTTGTAAGAATAGATTTAAAACTGAGTAGAAAATAATTTGTAACTCAGATACACTGTGCAAGAAACACCTCACTATTGCATTTTGATCCCCAGGAAAATTCTTTGAGGTACTGCTGTCAATTCTTAGGTTTAGAAAACTGAGGTTTACTCCAAAATTCACAGGCTTAGTAAGTGAAATAAGAAACTAAAATGTGTTTACTGCCCCTAACCCTGTATTGTCTAATACTACTTTGAAACTCTGGAGAGAAAGATCATATGTAACTACAGCAAAAAAACCTATTCCTTCTGGAACTTGTTAATTCTAACAGAATCAAGATTTTGTCCAAATTATCTGAATTGTTCAGGTACATTATGACATAATCTATTTTCATATTGGAAAGACAAAGCCTGAAGCCAGGTCTGCTTTTTTTTCTTTTTTGAGTCAGGGCCTTCCTTTGTTACCCAGGCTAGAATCCAGTGGCCTGATCACAGCTCACTGTAGCCTCAACCTCCACAGCTCCATCAATCCTCCCACCTCAGCCTCCCAAGTACCTGGGACCATAGGCACATGCCACCACACTTGGGTAATTTTTAAATTTTTTGTAGAGAGAGAGTTTTTCCACATTGCTGAAGCCGATCTTGAACTCCTGGGCTTAAGCAATCCTCCTGCCTCGGCCTACCAAAATGCTGGCATTACAGGCGTGAGCCACAGTGCTTTCAGCCCCAGGTCTGTT
Source organism: Piliocolobus tephrosceles (assembly GCF_002776525.5). Lineage (NCBI taxonomy): Eukaryota > Metazoa > Chordata > Mammalia > Primates > Cercopithecidae > Piliocolobus > Piliocolobus tephrosceles. The sequence goes on from NC_045436.1 coordinate 132,390,809, forward strand.
TTTAAAAGAGATTTTCCATGGGGTGGAGTAAATGAGGCTGGATACGGCTTGTACTTGATGTTAACTGGAACCAACATTTTCTACTAATCTAAGTTTAGGAGAAGAGTATGCATGCAGCTGCACTCATATAAATGCATGAATGACTCTGAATACAAACAAAATGTGCATATATAAATTAAACAGGACAATTAAAAGAGACGAATGTCACTTACGCAGCCCAAATAATTCCCTAAATAATACTAACACATTGTCTGAAAAGTCCTAGATTATAAAAACAAAACACTTCCCAGTTAAGGTCAAATAACTACATAAAAATACTGTGTGACAACTGAGTGAAGAGATCCTAATCAGTAGCTCAAAGGGTCTTGCTCTGTGTCCCAGGCTGGAGTGCAGTGGTTCAATCTCAGCTCATTGCAACCTCTGCCTCCTAGGTTCAAGTGATCTGCCTACTTCAGCCTCCTAAGTAGCTGGGACTACAGGTGCATGCCACTATGCTCAGCTAATTTTTAATTTTTTTTGTAGAGACAAGGTCTCACTATATTGCCCAGGCTGGTCTCGAATTCATGGGTTCAAGCAATCCTCCTGCCTCGGCCTCCCAAAGTGCTGGGATTAGCAGGTGTGAGCCACTGCACCTGGTCCCAGTGATCTCTTTTAGATTGATCAACTGAGATTAATAAAATCCCCCACAGTCTCTGCATAATCTACAAAATAAAAAGCTACCTGCATGAACTATTTCCATTAGTGTATTCTATACTTTGAAATGCTTCTCTAGCTATTATCATGGAGACTAGTGCTCATCCTTTGAGTCTCTTATACTTTTCTTAATGGTGTTTTGTGAATTTATAATTTGAGCCTCTTAGAATTTTCTTAATGATGTTTTGTGAATTTCTCGTCTCATCTCTAGTACTTGACTACAAACTTCTCAAAAGCAGAAACACCATCTTCTTCATCTTTTTTATCCTCAGAACACTTACACAGTGCCTTGCCCAGGAAACGTTTAATAACGTTTCAATCAAATGGAATTTATATATGATTCAAATGTAAGGAAATATAAACACAGAGCTAGAGAAAGCATTAAAAAAGGTATTTCAAATCCAGTTACAAATCTGTTTATATTTAACTGGCAGTTGACATAAATCTGAAGTAATAAAGATTCCTGCAAAAGATACCTCTTACTTGGAGATGACACAAAATGTCAAAGCAGCTCTACTTAAACAGGTTCTTGATGGCACTAAACTATTTTTAAACCAGTGTGAACAGAAACCTTAGATATACGATCTACTTGATCAAAGTTTCAAAACAAGTAAAAACATTTTATATCAATCTGAAAGTATTTACTGAGTGCCTGTGCAAAGTTCTGTGCTAGACACTGGAGCGACAACAGTTAACAAGACAAAAAGCCCTCCTATCAAGAAACTTAGAGCTAACTGAGTGCTCAATTAACTCAAGCCAAGAAAGAATTATTTAATGCACCTGTTATCAGCCACTTGTAGGAGGTCTGCAATGTAAGGGTCATCTGGTTGAGGAACCGGATATGAACTAACTTCAGAGGGAGGAACCGGTTCATCAATTTGCATACGCTGGCGCCTGAAAGCAATACTTCTTTTCTTGCCACCTAAAAAGAATGAGTGTCCTAAAAAATTAACAAGAAACAAAACCATGTCTTAGAACTAAATATTCCAGGTTAGCCTTTTGGTTATAAAGTGTGCTGCAGTTCATAATACATATTGATAAAATATTTTCTCCATCAATATGTAAATATCCACCCTGATCTTTAACTAAATAATGCATTCCTAAAAACCTCAACAAGACATGGTTATCAAACAAGTTTTATATGCCTGCATGCTTGGCATATATGCCAGGCTTAATATGTCTGTCCACTAGATGGGGATAAGACTCTGGCAAGTTTAAAAGCTGAATATGGCCGGGTACAGTGGCTCACGCCTGTAATCTCAACACTTTGGAAGGCCGAGGCTGGTGGATCACCTGAGGTTGGGAGTTTGAGACCAAGCCTGACCAACATGGTGAAACCCCCTCTCTACTAAAAATACAAAAAAATTAGCTGGGCGTGGTGGCGGGCACCTATAATCCCAGCTACTTGGGAGGCTGAGGCAGGAGAATCGCTTGAACCCGGGAGGCAGAGGTTGCGGTAAGCCGAGATCGTGCCACTGCACTCCAGCCTGGGCAACAAGAGTGAAACTCCATCTCAAAAAAAAAAAAAAAAAAAAAAAGCTGAATGTGCCTGTGGTGTTCACTGTATGAGCTCAAGAAATTATCACTAGCAGAAAACTGGCAGTGAGAACTAAAATACGCATGCTTATTAAGTAATATCAACATAGCAGATAACTGAAATCGTAAGTAGCAAACTTAGAATGAACGGAATGTCATCTGTAATATAAAGCCAAGCTATAACCTGAATTAGGAGGGAATGTTTTCTTAATCTTTACAAGTAGTAGGACTAAATTTTCTTACGGCTAGATATATCTTGTTTTGGTCAAAAATACACAGACAATGTATCTTTTTACGGATTTTGCCAAGATTAGAAGTATATTTGAAAAACTAGAAGATCCTCGTGAAGAACAAACATAATTCACAATTTTGTCTCATTAGAATTCTAACAAATTTTGTATACTCCTACAGAAGTAGGAGTATACAAAAGGAGTTTTAAGGATAAGAAAACTGGGCCAAGGGTATTAAAATGACCTGCTTGTTGACACACCTGAACAAAGCTAACCATTCCTTCTTTCTTTACCTCCTGGTTTTCCTCCTTGGTGGCTCCTCAGTTTATTTCAGAAACCATCTTCTTCCACCTGTCCCTTAAATATCAACTTCCCTAGCATCTGACTCTGGGTCTCCTCTCTTTCCAGTCTACATAATCTCAGTAGATAATTCTTACTACACCCATAGCTTCAATTACCATGAGACTCCAATGACTCTCAAATTTGCATCTCCACCAGGGCCCACACTTTTGAGAACAGATCTACATATCCCACTGTTTGCCAAAAATTTAGACATGCATGTTTTCTGGGTATAGCATATTCCACACATCCAAAAGTGGACTCCTGCTCTGCTTCCCACATTCTCTAACTTAAGAAATAGTATCACCCTCCACCTACCCATTCACTCGAAAGAGAAGTCTGAGAATTCCTCTGCTTCCCAAATCTACACTTAGTCACTATATTGATTACACATCTTGAATCTCTCTGGAGTCTATCCCATTCTTTCCTCAGGAAACCTGATTATCCTCTTTTTAGGCTTCATCTTCTAGTTACTTTCAAGGTTGACTCCCACTTTTCTCCATCTCTTCGGCCTTTGGCTCACAGTCCCCGTGTCCATCTATCTCATTTACTAAACTATCTCAGGGTCCACTGAGTCTTCCCCCACCCTGCCTTCACAGTTCTAATCTGTCCATTCTCAGGAGTTTCCTCTCTCCTCAACCTCAGGCACACAATAAAATGACTACACTTTGGCCTTTGTCATCACTCAGAACTCTGCTGGCTTCTAGTTCTTCAACTCCAAAATTCCATTCTGACTATAGCAAACAAATTACTTTTGGTACTCACCACGCTCTTTAATCTGTCTTGACCTAGTCCCATAAACCAGCAGCCACCTGTTACTCACTTAATTTCATAATCTTGATCCCATGGTTCAGCTATCTTAATGATTCTGTCACTAATATTGTAGATTCTTCCACCAACCCATACCTGCTGAACAATCACCAACTCTGGATGTGGCCCATCGTTTCGTTTTTTTGAGACGGTCTCACTCTATCACCCAAGCTGGAGTGCAGTGGTACACTCTCAGCTCACTGCAACCTCCGCCTCCCAGGCTCAAGCAATCCTCCCACTTCAGCCTCCCAAGTAGCTGGAACTATATAGGCTTGCGCCACCATGCCCAGCTAATTTTTGTATTTTTGGTAGAGATGGGGTTTCCCACACTGGTCTCAAACTGGGCTCAAATGATCTGCCCACTTCAGCTTCCCAAAGTGCTGGGATTACAGGGGTGAGCCACCGCACCTGGACCCATAATTTCTTTTTCTTGCTCTATAACTACTGAGCATAATGCTAAAAATAGTAAAATAAACTAAGAAAGTACATAATTTCCAAATTCTTTAATGAGTATGAATTACTTTTACAACTAAAATAATAATGATAATAATAATAGAAAAAAGAATTTAAAATATTGATTAGAGAAAGCTCTGGGCATTAAAGTTAGACTACTTGTATCTGAGTAACTAACACTACATACATTTCTAAGCACACATATAAATTACTACCCAGATCATTAGAAATAAATAAGAAGTTTATGGTCTATTCAATATATATTTTCAAACACTAAAGTCTAAGCATGAAAATACAATCCAAAGTCCTATTTTAGTCAATGACGTTAACATCGTTAAAAGATTAAATGTGTACAATTTGTCTTGAGAAGGAATCGATTTACCTGGAGTTTGTACTACAGCATGCAAATTCTTTTCTTGAAGTTGTTGAATTCTTTCATTCTTAGCTTTGCTCTCTTTCTCCAACAGTTTGAGTTTATGAACATATTGGTTATTTAGAAATTTCAGATCATCTGTTTCACGTGCACACTTCTTCAATGAAGTTTTCAACTCTTAAAATGAAAAAGATTCAGACTATTTTAAAGACCAAGAAATCCAATGAAGGTTTTCCATTTCACAAAATACAAAAAGTCGTATCAATTTAAAAGTCTCCACCTGCTTCTTACGCATGCTTTAGTAGAAACGTATTCCTTCTTCTACTATTATTAACAAAACTGCAAATAACTCACTAAGCACAAAAGGGAATCTTCATTTTGCAGCTATTGTATGAGCCTAATGTACATCATAGCTTTTGATCCAGTAAATTGGGTCTGAAGCTAAAGGATTACCAATTCATACCATGGATTAGATAAAGTTTTCTACTTAATATAAGAATAATTCATACTAAGATAACCATATAATTATCTTTTCCCTAGTACCTTTGAAATCATCCTATTCTACTTGACAGCTCAAAGACTGACTATAAAACAGTCAGCATGATGCATGGCTTTCACCTTATTTACTACTTTTATTTTCAGTAAGGGAAAAACAAAAGTTGTTTCAAGAACATTTCTTCATATCCAGCATTTAATATTCCCTATGGCAATTTTAATTCTAAAATTTTAATTTTAAAAATGTAATCCACATATAGTGATTACCATAGCTATATAATGCACATTTATTTTCCTTCTCAGGAACTCTTCAACATACCCTATAGTATTTCAGGGGCTATTAGCAGAAGGACTACCATATTTTCTTTTCTTTTTTGAAACAAGTTCTCACTATGTTGCCTAGGCTGGTCTCAAACTTCTGGACTCAAACAATCCTCCCACCTTAGACTCCTGAGTAGCTGGGATTACAGGCACACACCATCCAGCTGTAGGACTACTATATTTTCTAATCGATAGTTTTAAAATTAGACATTAGCCTTTCCTTCTAAAACAAAAAGGACAAAGACGTTGCATTTTAAAAATTATCAAATTTTCACTTACCTTTAACGTGTTGGTCCGAATGTTCTCTCAGTTTCATTAACTCTAGGTATAATTCATTATTTTCTCTACTCAATCTTGCATTTTCAAGTTTATAGGGTTCCAAAACAAAATCAAAATTGGCACTTTCTTTTTCAGCTTTCACAGCAGATAATTTTGATTGCCGAAGGCTCTCTGTTGTATGAACTAAGTCGCTAAAGAACAGAAAATTTAAATACCAGGAAATATTTCATTAACTTTCTAATAACTAAAAACATATTTCTAAAGAGGCTTAAAATACAGTCATGTACCACATAATGACATTTTGGTCAATGACAGACCACATATAGGAAGGAAAGTAGTTCTGTAAGATTTATAATGGGGGGAGCTGAAAAATTCCTATTGCCTCATGAGATCCTGGTCATTGTAACACTGTAGCACAACACAATACCTTTTCTATGTTTACATATGTTCAGATAGACAAATAGGCACCACTGTGTTACAACTGCCTATAGTATTCAGTACAGTAACATGCTGTCCAGGTTTGTGGCCTAAGAGCCATAGGATATAGACCATATAGCCCAGGTTTGTGGTAGGCTATACCATCTAGATTCATGTAAGCACACCCTATGATGTCGGTACAATGACAAAATCACCTAATGAATGACATGTTTCTCAGAACGTGTCACTGTCATGAAACTATCCATGACTATATTTGAAGACCAGTGAAGCAGACAAAGAACTTCAGGGGAAAAAAAAAAAAAAAAAAGGAACTTAAGGGAGAAGTGTCTCTCAATTATATCAGATACCCAAAAAAACAGTAATTCTGTTCACAGAGAAAACCCTCAGAAATGTTGACTTTGAACAGTACAGCATGAGCGGTGACCTTTACAGTTCTGCAATGTGTAAGGCCTGGATTGATGGCAGGGAAAAAACAGATGAGCTTCATGATTGAAAGACTTTCCGAAAAGCTACCCTTTTCTTTACCGAAGCATGAAGTTCAATCAGAAATGAGTTAAGTGGATTAGGGATCACACAGGTTTAAAACTGTATTTTTGTCTTTACCTGAAAAGTTTTTCTACCAAAGGTAAACACTCTACTGTCAGAGTCTGGCGGTATCCCAGCTGATCCAGTCTTTTCCTAATATTAATATACTTTCTTTCTACAGCTGTAGTCATCTTGTACTTCCAAAACAAGTTTTATTCACTTCCAAAAATTAAAGTCCTGAGAGAAAAGAATGAAACATTGTTATCTTCTTATAGCTATGATCGTTGTTTCACAATAAGAAGAAAAAATTATTTTAATATGAAGCAATTATTTTTTGTTTTTCTTCAGGTAGGTAGCCTTCTGGAAAATTCAGATTTAAAGCCAATGCTTATGATATTCCTGTTGCTGCATTAAAATAAATACTTCTTCATACAACTAAATGTAAAAGTTAAAATACTAAAGCTTCTAAGAGAAAACAAAGATTTTTCCTAAGCCTGAAGTAGGTAGAGACTTCTTAGAGAGGCCTCTTTTAAAAGCACTAAACATAAAAGATAAATTTGATAAACTGGACTTCATCAAAATTTAAAATGTCTCCTCATCAAAATACTCAAGAACAGAGAAGGCAAACCAAAGAGTGGGAGAAAATATTCACAATATCTGACAAAGGATTTGTATAGGGAATATAAAAGGAACGCTTACAGCACAATAGTAAGACAAACATCCCAATAAGAACATTAATTTGGGCTAAAACTAAAATTTAGTTGCGCTAAAGACTCAGACACCTCGCACAGGTGTCTGAATGGGAATAATGATGTGAAATGGTGCTCAACAGTAGTCGATATGGAAATACAAATTAAAACAACAAGGTACAATTTATCCCAAACTAGAATGACTAAAATTACAAGGACCGACAATAGCAAATGTCGACAAAGATCTGGAGCAACTAGAATCTTCACACACTGCTGACAGGAGTGTAAAATCACTTTGGAAAAAGTCTGGCAGTTTTTTATAAAGTTAAACATACTTCTAGACTATAACCCTGTGATTCTATTCCCAGGTATTTATAGAAATAAAAAATATCCACAAAAAGACTCTACAAGAACGTTCACAGGAGCTTTACTCATAGTAGCCCCAAATTGGAAACAACCTAAACCCCCATCAACAGCAGAAGGCATAAACTATGATACATTTATACAATGCAATATTAAGGGATAAAAGAAACTACTGATATACATCAACAGCATGGATGAATCTGAAAAACATTATTTGAGCAAAAGAAACCAGACATATACTGTATGACTCCATTTATATGAAGTTGATGAACAAGTAAAATTAAACTATGGGGTCAGAAATTAAAACAGATGTCTGGGGAGGTGAGGCAGCTGCAGATTGCCTGTTAGAGTTAAGAGACAACTTTTTAGGGTAATGAAAATATTTACATTGATTGGGATGGTGGTTACACAAGTGTACACATTTAGACAATGTACTTTTCAAATAGTACACTTAAGCTCTATGCATTTCACCATGTAGATTTCACTTCAATTTAAAAAAAAGACACACATAAGTACCTCTGTTTAAGTTATTATCTTTGTCTTTTTAAATATTTATAAATATATTCCTATCAATCTGCCCTAAAATACAGTTATCCAAAGATCATTTCTTTTTTTCAATTTTTATTTTTACCTTTTTTAGAGAGAGGGTCTTACTATGTTGCCCAGGCTGGTCTCCAACTCCTGAGCTCAAGGTATTCTCCCACCTCTACCTCCCAAAGTGCTAGGTTTACTGCTGTGAGCCAATACGCTCAGCCCAAAGATCATTTCTTTAGAAACTTTGCTCTTTTCTAACCTTTGCTAACTAACTGCAGTCATGGTACTCATATTTCTAAGCCAAATAAAAATTTTGTTTTACATCTGTTGTTCTTCACAATATATTAAAAATGCATTACATGCACGAGCATACATGTAAAAGCCGATCCTCACAACTACCCTGTGAGGGAGAAAGACCAATGGTAACATCCCTACTTAAACATGAGGAAAGGCTGCCTCAAGAAAGTAACTCTTCCAAAACCACGGGGCCACAAAGTAGGCGGGCAGTCATCAGAGACCAGGTCTCCTGAGTCCCGCATGCTTCCTCAACTTACCAAATCATTTCTAAATCAGTCACTCTCCTTGGTGACTCCTTTCTGTATATCTTTCTCTTTGCTCTTGTTAACTTTTCTTGAATCGCTTCCTAATGGATTTCCTAGGTTCCTTCCACAAGAGACACCTAAGTGATGCAGGATTTTTAGGGAAATTCTTGCAAACATCAGAAATACACCTGACAAATCCAGGTGTATTGCTAGCAGGGTGTAAACTTAAAGGGGTGCACCACTCAAAACATTTCCCCTCTTTGCTACCAACTCCAGTTACCCACAGATAATACCTCCTCACATCCTGCTTTGGAGGGGAGGGAAAGAGAATGAATACGAATCAATAAATCATGGGCAGGGCCTCAATACACAGGACAGATTAAAATCCTCCCAGACAGAAACATGTTAGGCCGTTCCCACCCATGAACTGTTGCCTTCCCCCGTAATCCCCATCCAAATATGGTGGCTATACTCTAAGTTTCTAGCAAAGCAACATAAAAGGTTCAGTTTGGGAGTCACCCATACATATATGTGTAGAAGTATCTGGGGGTTGGCGTCTGAAAACCAGTACATTTAATGCTGTATGTACGTGTGCACAGGGGTTAAAAAAAACAAAACAAAACCGCAAACAACAAAGAAACCCGTTAGCTGTGGTTATGTCGGAGTCTTTTCGTATTGAACTCAAAGTAGTAAAGGCTGGAAAGCAGTGGAGAGGCTTCAAAGGAGCTGGGTGAAGGTTAATTAAAGGCTGTCGTCCTACGCTTTGGGACAGTTTTGTTACAAAGAGCATGGATGACTGTGACAGTGAGACGGCATTTTAATGTTTAAATCGAACCATTGGTCAACAGCAAGCCTGTCTGCACGGCCTACACTGACGCTCCGTAACAAGCCGGCCCAAGCTCTCCTCCGGCCAATCTCCGGTTTGCAACTTTACCGTCGGGTGTTGACACGAAGGAGGTGTGGGGGCGGGGTGGGTGGGAAGAGTCCCCGCGCCCCTCCCCACCCGGTCCGACCCGGCCCAGCCTCACTTCCTCCCGCGGCCGCGCGGCCTCCCGGCAGCGCCCGAGCCCGGCCCCCGGGTACCGCCCAGAAGGCGAAGGCGCCACTACCGCCGCAGCTGGTCCCCTCGCTCCCACGGCCGGACTCACCGGCAGCTTCAGCCGCATTGCCTTCGGGCCTCGATTTCCCCCACTAGCTCCTTCCGCCCAGGCACGGGCTCCGGCGCTAGGGCAGTTTGAAAATGGCGCGGAGGGACGATCGGGGCCGACACGGAGGAGGCGCCGCGGTTACCCTGGTAACGGGAGCGGCGGACGGTGCGCGGCTCGCGGCGGGGACGCGCTTGGCGACGATGGCGGCGCCCCAGTGCCCGGAAACGCAACGGCCCGGACAGCGCGAGCCCACGGCGCCCCCTGGAGGTCGGCGCCCGCGGCCGTCAAATGCCAAACCTCAGCTAGTGCCTGAGCTGGCATCCTTTTCCTCCTGTCGGCGGGAGGTGTGGATCTCCTACTGTGTATGCGGCGAAAACGCCGCCCCAGTACCAGACCCTGCAGCGGAGTAGTCTTCACTTGCAAGGTGAACACGTGCTCACCGGTTGTCTCTGCAGCTTTTCCTGACAACCACCCGATGCAATTAATTGTTCCACAATAGTATCTCCCTGAGGCTCTGTGTAGATCCATGGAATTCATCCATCAAAATACAATCATTTGTTGACCTGTCTCTCCCTGCCGCCCCCAACTGTGAATTCCTTGAGTCAGAGACTATTTTACTCAGCAAAACATTTGTGAGTGGAATTAAATTGAAATAAACTGTTATAGTCCACTAACAGATGGAAAACACATAGTAAAATCCTAGAATTCCATTTCTCCCCTGAAAATTTCCCAGACGATCAGAGGGAGTTTCATTCTTTACTGTTTACTTTTCTCCCAAGTAGGCCTTCTGAGGCAGCAGAATAGGGAAGGAAGTCAGAAGACTGACCAGCTCACACATATGGAATGCATATCGTACATACACTTAAAATCATGGCAAACTCACGCAGGCGCACTAAGAGAAAAACAACAAGAAAAGGGATATGACAATTATAGGAAATCCCCTCCCTAGAGTTAAGGAAGAGTAGGAAGTGGGCATAAAAGAACAAAGGCTATTTTAATCCAGGGCTGACACCACTTGAGAATCAGCCCGTTCCTCTCTCTGGAACATTCTTTGCTTAATAAATTTTGTGGAGTGGTTATTTGTGAGTCTCATCCAATTCTTTGTTCACAACACCAAGAACCTGGAACTCCCAACTTCCAATCTGGTAACATATTTTGGTGAGCCAGCCAGGAGGTAAGCCCAAAAGAACTGGGACTTTTTATTTTTTTTCTTTTTTGCTTCAGCTCTTTCACTTTGGTTTAAAGCTGCCTTTTGCTGGCACGGATTGGACAGTTAAGAGCCAAAAAGGCACCGGCCACTTGAAGACTACCATTGTTGTGGGAAAGCAGAGGATCAGAGAGACCAATGGGTAGAGCAGGAAGACTTAATATTAAGGTGTGCACCGGCTCAGTGGATTTGCATCCAAAAAGCTGAGCCCTGAACAAAGACAGAGCTTGGCTTATATAGGCTAAACTACAGAAGCAGAACCAAGGCAGTAAATCATACAGTGACAGGTTTCGTAATCTATAGCATAACTGCTGACTTCACATAACTTGTGGCTTTGCTTAGCTCGTGGCCTTGCAGCTGTGTCAAAAGAAAAACAGGAACCTACAAATCTTGCTAAACACAGGCAAAAATAGTCATAATTAATGGTCTAAAGAAAGAGAAACAGTAAAGGAATTTGTTTTTCTTAACCATTGCTCGGGGGTGTTTGGAGCTCATTCCTGGCTTCTTAGACTAGGTCACCATGACTTTCCTATAGCCTTGCTTGTTACTATTCTTAGAATGAGTAAATGCAGTACAAAACTTATTTCTTTCTTTAAATTCCTGTGACAGGATAACCTGATTGGAGAATGGAACAGATAAGTCCCACCGGGTACAAGATCAGTCCCTGCAACAGTGAGGTGCATGTTTGTGCGGCTATAATTATTACATTATTTGCTGCTTGTTTTTTTTTGTTTTTTGTTTGTTTGTTTGTTTTGAGATGGAGTCTCACTCTGTCGCCCAGGCTGCAAACTTGGGCGCCCTCCCACTGCAAACTTTGCCTCCCGGGATCAAGCAATTCTCCTGCCTTAGCCTCCTGAGTAGCTGGGATTACAGGCGCCTGATTTGTTTTTTCTAAGACCAGCCCAGCGGGTGCAAAAGAACCAGCGGGTAGGCAAGTGTAGGAGCAAAACTGCAAGTTTATTTTGGTAACCTAAGGTGTGGGGGAGAAGTCTATCGGCCTCTGGCAAAGGAGGCCGGCAGAGTCCCCCGGTGGGGCTCTCGGACGGACTTCCCACAGTCCCGACATCCCGACAGGAGTGGGGCTGTGAGAAGGCCACGTGGCCCACTGGCCAAGAGTGGCTTTTCTAGGAGTGGGAGGGCAATAGGCGGGGCACGGGCGTGTGGGGGGGCGTTCCACAGGTGCGACCAGGTAAATCTTGGTCTCTTCAGATTGACATCACCTGGCGCATGCCCAGTTGATCTGCACCTTCCCTGGCGCCGGCTGCATTTTCGCGCGCGTGGGAATTGTTGGTGGTGAAGAAGAACCCGGAAGTGCACATCTTGCCTCCATTCGTCCAAACAGTCCAACCTTTTATTGATAATAGTGATAAAGGGGCGCCGTGGTCTGTCTGGCTACTTCCTGCTGTTAAGGGGCGTCGTTAAGGTCAGGGCCCATGGTTGGTATTTGGACGCACGGATGAAAAAAAAAAAAGGCACAGTATTAGTATAGGAATGAGGAATGGAAGCATTTGTTGGAATATGGGCAAAACCCAGAAGGAAGGTCCTGGCAAGGTTGGGGAGTATGAGATAGTTAAGAAAATTTAGTAAGTTTGAGGCGAGTGGGGGAAAGCCAAACTGATTTCCACTGATTGCTTTCGGTAGGGGCCTTTTTTAGCTGGGAATGAGGAATGAGTGCGCAAAGTAATTGTTGGCCAGGCAGCAATTAAGGAGTGGAGTTTTTGTGGAGTGGATGGCTTTCCCCTTACTCCTACTACAGAGATATTGGATGGAAGGTTAGGTCCAGAGAAGGATGGCAAAACAGAATAGGTAGCCTCGCTGTTGATTAAAAAATTAATTGTCTTACCCGCTACCAGGAGAGTTACCCGCGGCTTGGCGAGGGTGATGGGGGTCCCCGAGTCTTGGCACCTTCAGTTGTCATCGTCCAGATGTAGGAGCTGGAAGGAGCTCCCAGGATCCTGGGAAAGGGGGTCACGTGGAGGCGCGGCACCTGTTCTCAGGGTGGGGCAATCAGACTTCCAGTTTCCTCCCTGCTGGCAAGCAGGGCAGGGGGTTGCTGGTGGACGAGGGTTAGGACATTCACTGGCCTAATGTCCTGATGCCTTGCACTTATAGCAAGGCTGCGTTGGGACTCGGGGACCTTGCGGACACCTGTTGGCATAGTGTCCTGCCTTGCCACACTTATAGCAGGCTCCTTTCGTGGCCTTGGAGTCTGTGGGGTGTGTGCTCTCTGGTCTGGGGTTACGACTGGGCTGTAAAGCCACTGCTAGGAGCTGTGCCTTCTGTTCAAGGCGAGCCTGCCATCTCCTCTCTGGAGTTATAGACCTTAAGGGCTAATTTAACTAGGTCTTGTATTGGTGTCTGAGGACCATCCTCTACCTTTTGAAGTGTTTTACGAACGTCAGGAGCTGATTGAGAAATGAAATAAGACGCCAAAATGGTGGCCCCTGTGGGGGAGGCCGGATCTAACCGGGTATACTGGGTTAGAACCTCAGTCAGTTTAGGGTAGAGGTTAGGATAACCTGGAGGTCATGCCAAGTTAAGTCATAGGCCTGACAAAGGTATCTAAATTCTTTTATGTATATGGTAGGATTAGCTGAGAAATCACCTAAACGCTTCTCAATTTTGGAAAGATCGGCCAATGGAAAAGGGACATGTACTCTGACTACCCCCTCTGCCCCAGCCACCTCTCGCAAAGGTGCTAACACTGTAGGAGGGTGTGGGCAGAGATAGGGGACTCAAGACAGCCAGTTGGGGGCCCCGAAGGAGGCACGGGACCGAGGGGATTACTAGTAGATAAGGAGGAGGAAGGAGGAGTCTGGATGGGGGGAGGAGGAGGAGTCTGGGCAGGAAGGGAGGGGGTGGAGAGAAGGAGGAGTATAGGGATGAGAGCTCAAGGCCCAAAAGCCTTGTATGTAAATTTCGGACCACTTGCCTAGCCGCTGGCAGAAATTGCTGAGGTCAAAAAATTAAGCGCTTCCTCCTAAGGTCTTGTTCAAGCTGTAAGGTTTTTAAATTGGCTAGGAGGCACCCTAAGGGGGTGCTCTTTGGAAATCTGGACTGGGGGGGTTTCCCGTTTGTTTCCTCTTTACTTACACAATGGACACAATGGAAATGGAAGTGGATCTCTGCCTGGCTTCAAAGCATCCTTTGGAACCAGCAGAGACAGACTGGAGGCTCATGGAGCCAAAGTGGAGATTACCTTCAGGTGGACGTGTCCGTCCTGAACGGGTCTCCCGTGCCACTTGGTGGCTCAAAATGGACCTCGGACCTGCGCAGCATTTCTGGCCGAGGGAGGTAAAGAGGAGACAAAGGCACTTACCCCAGAGAGGCCATGAGAGTGAGGGAAGCGGGTCTCAGGTCCTGGTCCGTCTGCGGTGTGGGAGCAGGAGGAGGTTCCTCAACCCCTAGAGGCCTGAGGAGGGGTCTCCTCCCGGGTCTTCGGCACCAACTGATTTGTTTTTTTCTAAGACCAGCCGAGAGGGCACAAAAGAACCAGCGAGTAGGCAAGGGTAACAGCAAAACTGCACATTTATTTTTGGTCACCTAAGGTGTGGGGGAGAAGTCTGTCGGCCTCCGGCAAAGGAGGCCGGCAGAGTCCCCCGGTGGGGCTCTCGGACGGACTTCCCACAGTCCCGACATCCTGACAGGAGTGGGGCTGTGAGAAGGCCGCGTGGCTCACTGGCCAAGAGTGGCTTTTCTAGGAGTGGGAGGGCAATAGGCGGGGCATGGGCGTGTGGGGGGGCGTTCCACAGGTGCGACCAAGTAAATCTTGGTCTCTTCAGATTGACATCACCTGGTGCATGCCCAGTTGATCTGCACCTTCCTGGGCGCCGGCTGCATTTTTGCGCGCGCGGGAATTGTTGGTGATGAAGAAGAACCCGGAAGTGCACCATCTTGCCTCCGTTCGTCCAAACAGCGCCCACCACCACGCCCGGCTAATTTTTGTATTTTTAGTAGAGACAGGGTTTCACCATGTTGGCCAGGCTAGTCTCGAACTCCTGGCCTCAGGTGATCTGCCCACCTTGGCCTCCCAAAGTGCTGGTATTTACAGGTGTGAGCTACCATGCCCAGCCAGCCACCATGCCCGGCCTTGCTGTCTGTTTTAATTTTTTTTCTTCATTTGTGTTGGGATATCATGTTTAGACCAATTAGAGATATCCCCCAAACCCAAAGGGCCAGGGCAATAGGTAACTGTCTGTGGGGAGCCCAAGGGTTAGCATCAGCCCAAAGATGAGGGCCAACCACCTGGATAATGAGGGATCAGATCTAAATTGTTTTAGTTTCTAGATGTAAACTCATGAACCCATGAGACTCCCTTCTTCTTTTCCACAGAGTAGTCCTGGGAAGCACTCCCTCGGTCCTGTCTGACTCCCCTCTTGGCTGCATCTTCAATCGTTGCAATCAGTTTGACCCTGAAAACCTGTGAAAGAAATGCCTAATATTTTATTGTAACACCTTTTGGCCTCAATTTCAGCTAGGGAGTCAAGAGCAATGGCCAATGGAGTCTCAATTATGACACCATCCTCCAATTAGATCTATTTTGTAAGATACAAGGCAAATGGTCAGAAATACCATATGTGCAAGCCTTCATGGCCCTATACTAAAAGCCTACCATTTTCAAAGCCCCCAGAGGCAAATTACTCTGTCCTTACTGCTTATGCAGGAAACCTTTCCTCCCAGTCCATGAATGTTATGGGAATGGAGGGGAAGCCAAAAATGAGACACTTTGCTCCTCCTTTAACTTGTCAATTCGAGAAGCAAATTTTCCAATAGGAGTTTCTAGTAATATCAAGCTGCCCAGACCTCTTGTTGGGGGCAGATACCATGGTTCAAATAGGTGAATTACTACAATATAAACACTGCCCAGCAGGATTGATGACAGTTGGGGAAATGAACAGTGTCCTAGACCCCATTAACAAACAGATCAACCTACTAGCTTGGTATACTGGGAAACCAAAATGGCAAAGCCAGTCAAAATACAGCTTTAAAAGACTCCAGCTATTTTCCTAACCAAAAGTCATATCTAATCAAGCTGGAGGCCCATAATTCGGGAATTGCTAACTCATGAACTTTTAAAGCCTTGCAAATTCACCTTGTAATACTCCCATTTTATCCATCTTAAAAACTTCGGGGGAATATCAGCTAGTACAGGATCTCAGAATAATCAGTGAAGCTGTTATCCCTATCCATCCATTGGTGGCAGATCCATACACTGTCTTGGCTCAGGTGCCACAGGATGCACAATGGTTCTTGGTCCTAAAACTGAAAGATGCTTTCTTTTCCATTCCTCTGGCCCCAGAGTCTCAACATCTTTTCGCCTTTGAATGGCAAAATCCAGATACCAAAGAAAAACAGTACACTTGGACAGTGCTCCCTCAGGGTTTTTGGGATAGCACCCATTTCTTTGCTCAAACCCTGTAAAGGGATCAAAGAGATTTATTATTGGAAAATGGAAGCATACTTCAATATATAGATGACCTTGTGTGTAGCCCAACCCAGGAAGCATCTGACTAAAATACTGTAAAAGTCTTGAATTTCCTGGCAGACAGGGGATACAAAATGTCAAAGAAAAAAGTTGAAATCACCCTCCAACAAGTCCAATATAGGGGTTATATGCTAAACCCTTGGGCCCAGCAGATATCCCCAGAACAGCTATAAGTCATATGCAGTCTGGACCCCCTTATACCAAACAACAGCTCTGTTCCTTTTTAGGAATGGTGGGATTCTACAGGATATGGATATCAATTTTTGGGCTCATAGCAAAACCCCTTTATGAAGCAACAAGGGGGCCATAAAATGAGTTAGTAGAATGGATGGACTTCAGAAGTGAGGAAAGCCTTTGTCAAGTTAAAACAGGCCTTTGGTCAAGCCCCCATTCTTGGCATCCCAAACCTCACTAAGCTCTTTTCCTTGTATGTAGCAGAAAAGAAGGGCAGAAAAGAAGGGCACAGCTATGGGTGTGCTAACCCAAAAATTGGGTTCAGAACCAGACCAACTGCCTATTTTTCCAAGAAATTGGACATGTGACCTTTGGGTGGCCAAGCTGCCTGTAAGCAATAACAGTTACTGCTATTTTAGTGGAAGAAGACACTAAAATCACCCTAGGTCAACCACTGGAAGTTTTAACATCACATCAGGTGAAGTCAGTCTTGGAAATAAAAGGGTATAGTTGGATAATGAGGAAAAGGTTAACCAAGTACCAGGTTATACTCCTAGACAATCCAGAGGTAATTCTTAAAACCTGTAATGCTCTGAATCCAGCTCCATTGCTGCCCACAGGCCCAATAATTGGTCATTCATGTGAACAGGTCATCATATATACATACTTAAGCCGACCTGATTTAAAAGATTGGCCACTCCCAGACTCAGAGGCTGACTGGTTCACAGATGGCAGCAGTTTTGTGTCAAATGGGAAATGCCAGGCTGGATATACAATAGTAAATGACGACACCATCACTGAAGTCCAACTGCTGTCCCCAGGGCATGTCAGCACAAAAAGCTGAAACAATTGCTCTTATCTGCGTCTGGATATTGGGGAAAGGAAAAAAGCAGAATATCTATACAGACTCCAAATATGCATTTCTTGTGGTTAAGGCTCATGCTGCGATTTGGACAGAAAAAGGACTACTAACTAGGAATCACTCACCCATAGAGCATGGGCCTGGAATTCTCCAGTTGTTGGAGGCAATACATTTGCCAGAAGCCATGGCTATAATCCCTCGTAGAGGGTATCAAAAGGCCTTAGCTCCTATAGTACAAGGGAACAAAAGGTGGACAGGCAAGCAAAAGCAGCAGACCTCAAGGTGCAATCTCAGAAAATCTTAGCACTGCTTCCCTTCTGTGATTCCCCAGTATAACCTGAATACACATCACAGGAGGAACGGGTTATAAGGGAGCAAGGAGGACAGAAACAAGGACCTTGGTGGTATATGGGATCAAAAATACATATCCCTCAAACAGCCCAGTGGAAGGTTATTAGAAACCCTGCACAACTCTTTCCAGATGGGGAGAGATGCCACGCTGGCCATGGCAAACAGGGTCTTTATTGGGTCTAACTTAGCCTCAGTAGTTAAGCAGGTCTGTCAAGCCTGCTTACTGTGTGCATTTAACAACCCAGGAAACAAAATGCCTCTGCTAATGGAACCAGTCCAAAGAAGGGGAACTTACCCTGGGGAAGACTGGCATCTGGACTTAACCCATGAGCCTGCTTGCAGATGATACAAGTTTTTTGCTAATACTGATAGATACCTTTACAGGCTAGGTTGAAGCTTACCCTACTAGAACAGAAAAGGCTAATGAAATTGTAAAAGTCCTCTTAAAATAAATAATTCCACAGTTTGAGTTATCCCGAAGCCTCCAGAGTGATAACGGCCCATCCTTTGCCTCCCAGATAACTCAAGGGGTGGCTAAGGTGTTGAGAATTAAATACTATTTGCGTTCAGCATGGAGACCTCAATCCTCCAAGAAAGTAGAAAGTTTTCCTGGAGGTTTCTACTTTCCTGGAGGTTTCCTGGAGTTTGATAGTGCCCATCAAACTTTAAAATGGGCACTAGCTAAGCTATGCCAGGAAACGTCAGAAACTTTGGTCAGTTTACTACCCATACCCCTTTTTAGATTCCGTAACTCCCCAAGGGCAAAAGTAAAGATGAGCCAATAGGAAATGCTGTATGGGAGACCCTTCTTAAGTAATGATCTAATAACTAATCCAGAAACAGCTGGGCTAATAAAATACCTAATTAATCTGGGATAATTTCAACAAGCATTACAAAGGTTCTAGACTGAAAGGCTTCCCATACCAGGAAGTAACCAGCAACCCAAGATTAGGTCAAGAGATAGAATACTTAAAGAGGGGTCACCCACTCAACAGCTACAACCCAATGAAAGGGACCTTTTTCAGTTATAATAACCACACCCTCTGCAATTAATGTGTTAGGATTAAATAGTTGGATACATCTTTCCAGGCTTTCAAACCTGCAATACCTAAAGCTCCAGACCTAGAACATGAAGCTCCCATCAATCGCTACCCTGTGAACCTGTGGAGGATCCGAAGTACCTGTTTAAAGGGCATCCAAAAGATAAGTAAATTCCTACTGACTTTGCTGGTGTCTGTGTTGCATAGTTACTATGGGATAAGTAATCCTAGTTATTTATATATATTTGTCATTTAACTGCTTGCTTCCCCCACAAGGGAACCATTTTTTATGTCCATAATCCTATTTTCACCAATATTGGGGGTCCAACCTCAATACCAAGTGTTTAAACAGATTCAACGGTTAGTCGCACTAACTTAACTTCCTGTTACATTTGTACCTCAGGCTCACTATCAGCTGAAGTTTTACCATTACCACTAGAAGAGATAGTCAAGGTCAATGCAAGAGTCACTGTTGCTACCCAGTCAGAAGCTACATATCCCAGTCCAGCTGTGGAAAGCTTATTCCTAACAGTCTTATCTCAGATCATAAGAAACAACCCAAATTTAAATTTTACAAATGCCCCAAATCATGTAAGGGTTTTTCACAACCTGACTTCAGAGAGCCAATTCCCAATTTGTTTCACTTCCCACCGAACGAATGGGACCTTTCTGGGATCCCTAAACAATTGTTTATATGAGGTTGTCCTCAGTTGGACAAATCAAGAGAAACATTACAATTCCTCAGAAACAAAAATCAATTCATATTGCAAACTAGGAAAACAAAACCAATTCCTCCTCAAGTATCCTGATCCAAGGTGACCTCAATATACAAGTAATACCAATACTTCCAGTATTTCCACTGGTTGGACCACAGTGTTAATCAACAATTCATCTTTGCCTCCAGCTCAAGCTTTGGCTTGGGGGGGTCCAAAGATCATTCGTAAAATTCTACCCCAGCTTATCTTTCCACTCTAGGCTTAATGAACAACTTGCTGTGGCTGGAACACTTTTATGGGAACAACTCACTGGAACTTCCTCTAGTGGCTCAGACACACCTTTGGAACTAGCATCATGGGGATATGAAGTATCTTTGGACCCTGGGCAAGGGTTGTATTTCGTATGTGGAAATTCAGGGTACATGAGTCTTCCGAGTCAATGGAAAGGGACTTGCGGCATCGCTGCTTTACTTCCAAGACTGTTTTATGCAAATGCTAGTATATATAAGACACAGCCATGCATTTGTAAAAAGGGCAGCTCCAGTGGTATTACATCCTTCAGCAACTGCAATAACAGGACTTTTAGGAACCACACTTGGGCCCATTTCTCTTCAGTTGTCTTCACAACAAACAGGCTTTGGCAGAAATTACAGCAGCTATCCAAGAACAACGACATATAGATTCCCTGGCAGGCATTGTCTTACAAAACAGGAGGGGGCTAGATCTCCTCGCAGCTAATCGGAAGGGATTATGCGTTTTTCAAAAAGAAGAATGTTGTTTCTATATTAACTCCTCAGGCAAGATACTGGGACATCTGACTAAGGCAATTAATGTAACCAATTTAAGACCTGCACAAAACACCCTAAATTCTGTTTAAATAACTGCAAAAAGTTGGATAGCCCCTTTTATAGGACCCTTAACTGTAATTCTTCTGTTGTTCATTTTTGGCCCTTACACTGTAAATTTGCTAACCAGATTTATTTCTTCCTGTTTAGAGTCTATCAAGCTACAAATGGCTATATTGCCTGAAGCCCCAGACATCATCATACAAGAAATAAGTCCACACTTCATAATTTCCCCCTGGATAGAGCAGGGTGAGAGTTCTGTGGTCCCCCGTTAGGTAGGGTCAACAGTCCCACTCAGCCGGAAGCAGCTATAGAAGAAAGAACTTCAATCCTCAGCAAGCTATAGAGATTTATGGGGATCACATCTCTCAGAGGGAACTGAGGCAGGAGAATAGGGAAGGAAGTCAGAAAATCAACCAGCAGCCCGTTCTCAGCAAAACAAGCATAAGGCACCATCTGATAAGGAAGCTGAAGCAATGAACCAGTGCTTTCTGCAGTAAACAAATCTGGTATAAAATGAAACAGGAAAGTCACTGAAAGAAGAGCATGCGCATTAGGGGCAAAATGTGTCCTCAGGATAACCTTTTATTATAATAAGTTACTTAAAGCCCATACATATGGAGTGCATATCATACATACGCTTAAAATTATGGAATGGCAAGCACACACAGGCACACTGAGAGAGAAAAACAAGAAAACTGATATGTCAGTTATAGGCAACCTCCTCCCTAAAAGTTAAACAAGAGTAGTAAGGGGGTATAAAAGAACAAAGGCTGTGTTAACCCAGGGCTGATACCACTCGCAGATCAGCCTGTTCCTCTCTCTGGAACATTTTTTGCTGAATAAATCTTGTGGTGTCATTATTTATGTGTCTCCTCCAATTCTTTGTTTGCAACACGAAGAACCTGGAACTCCAACTTCCAATCTGGTAACACTTTCACTCTAAAAATGTGCTTATTCTTTGTATATCATGTAACTGCTCTATTGGTTGTACCCATGCATATATTAATGTTTCCACTTTTTATGCCTCCCCTGTTTTTCTCATGCCTTAATGAGTTGTTCTATGGAATTTCTAGGAGGCAATGAGTTGAGTTCTATAGATGACTTTTGTACATCTTGCACATGTACAATTTAACACTTTTTTTGTGAACAACAGATATCTTTTTTGAAAAGAGGTAGTCTTGCCAAGACAATCCTAAGCCAAAAGAACAAAGCTGGAGGCATCAAGCTACCTGACTTCAAACTATGCTACAAGGCCACAGTAACCAAAATAGCATGGTACTGGTACCAAAACAGAGATATAGACCAATGGAACAGAACAGAGCCCTCAGAAATAATACCACACATCTACAGCCATCTGATCTTTGACAAACCTGACAAAAACAAGAAATGGGGAAAGGATTCCCTATTTAATAAATGGTGCTGGAAAAATTGGCTAGCCATAAGCAGAAAGCTGAAACTGGATCCTTTCCTTACTCCTTATACGAAAATTAATTCAAGATGGATTAGAGACTTAAATGTTAGACCTAAAACCATAAAAACCCTAGAAGAAAACCTAGGTAATACCATTCAGGGCATAGGCATGGGCAAGGACTTCATGTCTAAAACACCAAAAGCAACGGCAACAAAAGCCAAAATTGACAAATGGGATCTAATTAAACTAAAGAGCTTCTGCACAGCAAAAGAAACTACCATCAGAGTGAACAGGCAACCTACAGAATGGGAGAAAATTTTTGCAATCTATTCATCTGACAAAGGGCTAATATCCAGAACCTACAAAGAACTCAAACAAATTTACAAGAAAAAAAAAAAACCCATCAAAAAGTGGGCAAAGGATATGAACAGACATTTCTCAAAAGAAGACATTTATGCAGCCAATAGACACATGAAAAAATGCTCATCATCACTCACCATCAGAGAAATGCAAATCAAAACCACAATGAGATACCATCTCACACCAGTTAGAATGGCAATCATTAAAAAGTCAGGAAACAACAGGTGCTGGAGAGGATGTGGAGAAATAGGAACGCTTTTACACTGTTGGTGGGACTCTAAACTAGTTCAACCATTGTGGAAAATAGTGTGGCGATTCCTCAAGGATCTAGAACTAGAAATACCATTTGACCCAGCCATCCCATTACGGGGGTTATACCCAAAGGATTATAAATCATGCTGCTATAAAGACATGCACATGTATGTTTATTGTGACACTATTCACAATAGCAAAGACTTGAAATCAACCCAAATGTCCATCTGTGACAGACTGGATTAAGAAAATGTGGCACTTATACACCATGGAATACTATGCAGCCATAAAAAAGGATGAGTTCGGGTCCTTTGTAGGGACATGGATGCAGCTAAAAAGGATGAGTTCGGGTCCTTTGTAGGGACATGGATGCAGCTGGAAACCATCATTCTCAGCAAACTATCGCAACAGAAAACAAAACACCGCATGTTCTCACTCATAGGTGGGAATTGAACAATGAGATCAGTTGGACACAGGAAGGGGAACATCACACACCAGGGCCTATTGTGGGGAGGGGGAGGGGGGAAGGATAGCATTAGGAGATATGCCTAATGTAAATGATGAGTTAATGGGTGCAACACACCAACATGGCACATGTATATGTATGTAACAAACCTGCACATTGTGCACATGTACCCTAGAACTTAAAGTATAATAAATAAATAAATAAGGAAAAGAGGTAGTCATAAATAGATTAATATCATAGCAAAATGGCTGTGCAACAGCCATCCAGTCAAGATTACTCTTTAGCTTCCCTTTGCCCCAAACACATACCAATTAGACAATGTAAAAATAAAACCCAAAAAAGAAATGCAAAAAGGTGAGTAGAACAAAAGTCATTAGTGAGCTTTGCTCCAAGTGACATGGAAGACCAGAGTCAGGGTCACTGCTGAACTTAAAGGCCTGAGGTCAGGGTCCCTGGATGTTTTAGGCAGTTCTCACATTGCTATAAAGAAATACCTGAGACTGGGTAATTTATAAAGAAAAGAGGTTTAATTGACTTATTAGCAAACTAAATTCAACAATACTTTTAAAAGATGATTATGACAAAATGGCATTTACCCCAGGGATGCAAGGATGGTTCAACATATGCAAATCAATGTGATACATCACATTAACAGAATGAAGGACAAAAACCATATGATTATTTCAACTGATGCTGAAAAAGCATTTGATTAAATTCAATCTCCTTTCATGATAACCCTCAAAGGGCCAGGCACAGTAGCTCACACCTGTAATCCCAGCACTTTGGGAGGCTGAGATGGGCAGATTGCTTGGGCCCAAGAGTTGGAGACCAGCCTGGACAACAAGGTGAAATCCCGTCTCTATAAAAAAATACAAAATTAGCCAGGCGTGGTGGTACACACCTGTAGTCCCAGCTCCTTAGGAAGCTGAGGTTGGAGGATTGCTTCAGCCTGGGAGGTCAAGGCTTCAGTGAGGAGATCACGCCACTGCATTCCAGCCTGGGCAATGAAGTAAGACCCTTTCTCAAAAAAGAATCTCAAAAAACCGGGTATAGAAGGAACTACCTCAATGTAATAAAAGCCACAGCTTGTATCATACTAAAAGAGAGAAAACCGAAAGCCTTTCCTGTAAGATCTAGAATGTGACAGGGATGCCAACTTTCACCACTGTTGTTCAACATAGTGCTGGAAGTCTTAGCTAGAGAATTTCAGAGAAGAGTACAAAACAAAGAACATTCAAATTGGAAATGAAGAGGTCAAATTATCCTTGTTTGCAGATAATATGATCTTATATTTGGAAAAACCTAAAGACTCCACCAAAACATTATTAGAACTGATAAATTCAGTAAAGTTGTGCAATAAAAATCAACTTATGAAAATCAGTAGCATTTCCATATGCCAACAGTGAACAATCTAAAAAAGAATTTTGAAAGTTATCCCACTTACAATAGCTACAAATAAAATTAGATACCTAGGAATTACCTTAACCAAAGAAGTGACAGATCTCTACAATTAAAGCTATAAAACATATTATGAAAGAAATTGAAAAGGACACACAAAAATGGAAAGATATTCCATGTTCATGAATTGGAAGAATAAATATTGTTAAAATGTCAATAATACTTAAAGTAATCTACAGATTCAATGCAATCCCTGTCAAAATATCAATAACATTCTGCACAGAAATTTTAAAAAATCCTAAAATTGATATGGAACCACAAAAGACCCAGAGTAGCCAAAGCTATCCTGAGCAAAAAGAACAAAACTGGAGGAATCACTTTACTTGATTTCGGATAATACTACAGAGGTATAGTAACCAAAATGGCATGGTCCTGGCATAAAAATAGACCAATGGAACAGAATAGAGAATGCAGAAACAAATCCATACATCCAGAGTGAACTCATTTTTGACAAAGGTGCCCATAACATGCTATTGGGGAAACGACAGTCTCTTCAGTAAATGGTGCTGGGAAAACTGGATATCCATATGCAGAATGAAACTAGACCACTATCTATCCTCATATACAAAAATCAAATCAAAATGGATTAAAGACATATCTAACTCCTCAAACTATGAAACTACTATAAGAAAACATTGGGGAAACTCTCCAGGACATTGAACTAGGCAAAGATTTCTTGAGAAATACTCCAAAAACACAGGCAACCAAAGCAAAAATGTAAAATAGGTTCACATCAAGTTAAAAAACTTCTGCATAGCAAAAGAAACAATTGACAAAGAGGCAACCGGCAGAATGGGAGAAAATATTTGCAAACTACCATCTGACAAGGGATTAATAACAGAAACTATAAGGAGCTCAAACAACTCTAAAGGAAAAAATATAATAATCCAATTTAAAAAATGAGCAAAAGATCTGAATAGACACTTCTCCAAAGATGACATATGAATGGCAGACAGGTATATGAAAAGGTGCTCAACATCACTGATCATCAGAGAAATGCAGATCAAAGCTACAATGAGATATCATCTCACTCCAATTAAAATGGTTTATATCCAAAAATGAGACAATAATAAATGCTGGAGAGGATATGGAGAAAAGGGACCCTTGTACACAATTGTCGGGAATGTTAAATCAGTACAACCACTATGGAGAAAAGTTTGGAGATGCCTCCAAAAACTAAAAATAGAGCGACCATATGATCTAGCAACCCCAGTGCCAGGTATATTCCTAAAAGAAAGGAAATCGGTGTATCAAAGAGATATCTGCACTCCTGTGCTTATTGCAGCACTATTCATAGTAGCCAAGATTTGAAAGTAACCTAAATGTTCATCAGCAGATGAATGGATAAAGAAAATGTGGTATATATACACAATGGACTACTATTCAGCCATAAAAAAGAATGAGAGTCTGTCATTTGCAACAACATGGATGGAACTGGAGGCCACTGTGTTAAGTCAGACAGAGAAAGACAAACTTTGTATGTTCTCACTTATTTGTGGGAGCTAAAACTTAAAACCACTGAACTCATGGAGACAGAGAGTAGAAAGATGGTTACCAGAAGCTGAAACAAATAGTGTGTTGTGGGGGGTGAAGTGAGGATGGTTAATGGATACTAAAAAAATAATTAGAATGAATAAGATCTAGTATTTGCTAGCATAACGTGGTGACTATAGTCAAAAATAATTTAACTGTACATTTTTTAAAAGTGAAAGGGTATAATTAGATTGTTTGTAACATAAAGGATAAATGCTTGAGGAGATGCATGCCTCATTTACCAGATGAGATTATTACATATTCTATGCCTGCATCAAAATCTCATGTACTCCACAAATACATACACCTACCATGTACCCATGAAAATAAAAACTTTCAAAAAGAACAGGTGAGTATGAATGAGAACTAATCAGAAAACTTTGAAATTAAAAATATAGTCATCAAAATTTTTAAAAATTAAATGGCATAAACTGTAGAAAACACACAGTTAAAAGAATTAGACATATTTACCTGGACCCCAGTGCAGACAAAACAATCAACTATATGAAAAAGTAATTAAGAAATATAAATAATAACTTGAGAGATTCCAAGAAGGCCCTAGAGGAATAGCAGCTATCGTAGGTTGAATGGCCTCCTAACGGTGTCTACACTCTCATCTGTGGAACTTGGGACTAGTATACTACATGGCAGGAGGGAGTTGGCAGATGTAATTACGATTAAAGGCCTTAAAATAGGGGGCATTGTCTTCAATTCTACATGTGGGCCCAATATACTCACACAAGGCCTTAAAAACAGTGACGTGGGCCGGGCGTGGTGGCTCAAGCCTGTAATCCCAGCACTTTTGGGAGGCTGAGGCGGGTGGATCACTTGAAGCTAGGAGTTGGAGACCAGCCTGGCCAATATGGCAAAACCCTGTCTCTACTAAAAATAAAAAAAATTACCTGGGCATGGTGTCACACACCTGTAATCCCAGCTACTCAGGAGGCTGAGGCCGGAGGATCACTTGAGCCCAGGAGGTGGAGGCTGCAGTGAGCTGAGATCATGCCACTGCACTCCAGCCTGGGCGACAGAGCAAGACTCCGTCTCCAAAAAAAAAAAAGAAAAGAAAAAAAAAAAAAAGCAGTGAAGTATAAGAAGGATTTCATGGAAAAAAAAAGGACATAACAAGCTGACTTACTGGCTCAAAAATGGAAGGGGCAGGCTGAGAGGAATGCAAGCATCCTAGAAGGGCTGAGAGAGAGCCTGTTCACAACTGTTAACTGAACCTTAGCCCTACAGCTGTAGGAAACGGAATTCCTTACACCAATCTGAATGAGTGGACCCTACCCCAGATTCTCTTATCTCTAGATAAGAGCCCAGGCACTTTGATTTAGGGAGCAGAACCCACCTAGAGAGTTCTGACCTGCAGAACTATGAGATAATACCTGTGAGTTGTTCTAAACTGCTAAGGTTGGGGTGATTTTTTTTTTTTTTGTAGCAACAGAAAAACAAATATAGCTGAGAAGTCAGGCTTGAAGAGATAACAGCTAAGAATTATACAGAACTGAATCAAGGCACAAATATTCAGATAAAAAGTTTGCATCATCTAACTAAGGAAAGCAGGTTAAACATACACAGTTATTGCAGCTCTCTCCCTCTTTCACTTCCCTAAAGTTACAATAAAGGGCTTATTTATTTATTTGACAGTCTTGCTCTGTCGCTCAGGCTGCAGTGCAGTGGCACAATCTTTGCAACCTGCCTGCTCCTGGGCTCAAGTGACTCCCCTGCCTCAGCCTCCGGAGTAGCTGGGACCACAGGCATGTGCCACCATGCCTGGCTCATATTCGTATTTTTTGTAGAGATGGTCTTTCACCATGTTGCCCAAGCTAGTCTCCAACTCCTGGGCTCCAGTGATTCTCCTGCCTCAGCCTCCGAAAGTGCTGGGGTTACAGGCATGAGACACCACACCCAGCCAATAAAGGAATTTTCAAGGTGCTTTTTAAAAACCATTAGGATGGAGCAAGATGGCCGAATAGGAACAGCTTCAGTCTCCATCTCCCAGCGCGAGCGACACAGAAGACCGGCGATTTCTGCATTTTCAACTGAGGTACTGGGGTCATCTCACTCGGGAGTGCCGGACAATCGGTGCTGGTCAGCTGCTGCAGCCCGACCAGCGAGAGCTGAAGCAGGGCGAGGCATCGCCTCACCTGGGAAGCGCGAGGGGGAAGGGATTCCGTTTTCCTAGCCAGGGGAACTGAGACACACAACACCTGGAAAATCGGGTAACTCCCACCCCAATACTGCGCTGTAACACCGGCACACCGGAGATTGTATCCCACACCTGGCCGGGAGGGTCCCACGCCCACGGAGCCTCTCTCCTTGCTAACACAGCAGTCTGCGGCAATCTAACCGCAAGGCAGCAACGAGGCTGGGGGAGGGGCGCCCGCCATCGCTGAGGCTTAAGTAGGTAACTAAAGCCGCTGGGAAGCTGGAACTGGGTGGAGCTCACAGCAGCTCAAGGAAACCTGCCTGTCTCTGTAGACTGCGCCTCTGGGGACAGGGCTCAGCTAAAGGAGTAGAAGCCTGTGAAACGCGAACGACTCTGTCTGACAGCTTTGAGGAGAGCAGTGGATCTCCCAACACGGAGGTTGAGATCTGAGAAGGGGCAGTCTGCCTGCTCAAGTGGGTCACTGACCCCTGAGTAGCCTAACTGGGAGACATCCCCCACTAGGGGCAGTCTGACACCCCACACCTCACAGGGTGGAGTACACCCCTGAGAGGAAGCTTCCAAAGCAAGAATCAGACAGGTGCACTCGCTGTTCAGCAATATTCTATCTTCTGCAACCTCTGCTGCTGATACCCAGGCAAACAGGGTCTGGAGTGGACCTCAAGCAATCTCCAACAGACCTATAGCTGAGGGTCCTGACAGTCAGAAGGAAACCTATCAAACAGGAAGGACACCTATATCAAAACCCCATCAGTACGTCACCATCATCAAAGACCAGTGACAGATAAAACCACAAAGATGGGGAAAAAGCAGGGCAGAAAAGCTGGAAATTCAAAAAATAAGAGCGCATCTCCTCCTGCAAAGGAGCACAGCCCATCGCCAGCAACGGATCAAAGCTGGTCAGAGAATGATTTTGATGAGATGAGAGAAGAAGGCTTCAGTCCATCAAACCTCTCAGAGCTAAAGGAGGAATTACGTACCCAGCGCAAAGAAACTAAAAATCTTGAAAAAAAAGTGGAAGAATTGACAGCTAGACT
>NC_045436.1:132424943-132591118 GCF_002776525.5 Piliocolobus tephrosceles
TATCACAAGAAGAGAAAACCAAACACCGCATGTTCTCACTCATAGGTGGGAACTGAACAATGAGCTCACTTGGACTCGGGAAGGGGAACATCACACACTGGGGCCTATCATGGGGAGGGGGGAGGGGGGAGGGATTGCACTGGGGAGTTATACCTGATATAAATGATGAATTGATGGGTGCTGACGAGTTGATGGGTGCAGCACACCACCATGGCACATGTATACATATGTAACCTGCACGTTATGCACATGTACCCTATAACTTAAAGTATAATAAAAAAAAAAAAAAAAAAACCATTAGGATGGTAGAGGAGACAATGTCAATACAATGTGAGGATTGAATAGCAGAAGGACAGCTGGAAATTGACTTAGCTCTGAAAATTTTGAATCTCATCCAGCAGAGGGAAAAGCTCAGGAGCAACCTAACTACTCTGTAGAAACCTCAAAAGGCCCAGGCGACACCAGGTAACTCTGGAAGTGGAAATGAAGTGGGGCTAAAAGCAGCAGGATTGTCTTTGGTGGAGTGTTTCCCACCGTCTTTTGCTGTAGAGAATCATGAGCTGGTTCCATGCAGTTTCACCTTAGGCAGGGGTGGATGCTTTCCTTCCCCACCTTCATGACTTCTGCAGGTGCCCCCAGCAGGAACGATCCACGGCAGGCTGAGCAAACTCTCTGGGCACAGACAGGCATTATTCATGCCGGACATCAACAAGCTCTCTTCTGGCCGCTATCTTTGTGGTCTTCTCTAGGGAGCAAAAAGAAAGACAGATGACAACGCCCCTAGACACTGTGATAGAAATGCACAGGCTAACTTGTCTCCCCAGACTAACCTGTCTTCCAGCAGCTCCTTGGCATTTGCTTGCTCAGGGTGTAGGGTGTGAAAGGCAGGAATTTCCTGGGCCAGAGCTGATTCCATCAGTGCATGGCCCAGCCGATTCCATCCTGACTTACACTGATTCCATCAGTGTATCTGGTCCCTTCCCTACTTTTCCTCCTTGTATTAGTTTCCTCAAGCTGCTGTTAACAATGATCACAAATGGGCCAAGCACAATGGTTCACACCTGGAATCCCAGCAGTTTGGGAGGCTGAGGTGGGAGGACTGCTTAAGCCCAAGAGTTCGAGACCAGCCTGGGCAATAAAATAGGAACCTGTCTCTACAAAATAAAAAAGAATTAGCCAGGTGTGGTGACACATGCCTGTAGTCCCAGCTACTCAGGAGGCTTAGGCAGGAGGAGAGCTTGAGCCCAGGAGGTTGAGGCTGCAGTGAGCTGTGATCAAGCCACTGCACCCCACCCTGAGTGACAGAGTAAGACCTTGTCTCAGAAAAGAGAAAAAAAAAAAATCACAAACTAGGCATCTTAATGCAACAGAAATGCATCTTGTCACAGTTCTGGAGGCCAGATTCCACAATCGAGGTGTCATCAGGCTGCACTCCCTCTCCGGGCTCTGGGGGAGGAGACTTCCTTGCCTCTTTCAGCTTCTGGCAGCTATTAGCAATCCTCAGCTTGCTTGGCATGTGACCCCATCACTCTGATCTGTGCCTTTGTCTCCATGTTGCCTTCTTGTCTGTATGCCAAATCTCCTCTATATGTCTCTGATAAGGGCACTCGTCAGTGGATTTAGGGCCCACAGGGATAATCCAGATCATCTGGATTATCCTTGTAACAAGACCCTTAATTGTATCTGCAGAGATCCTTTTTCCAGGTAAAGTAACATTTGTAGGTTCCAGAGATTAGGACGTGGACATATCTCTTGGGGGACCATTGTTCAGCTCAGCACACTCGCCTAGGTCTTGATATTCTTATGTAGTCAGGGGGAGCAGGAAGACAAAACCCTTACACTTGCATAAAGGTTTTTCATCTTTTGTTTTCTTCTCTCCTTCCCTTCTTTCTCCACCTCTCTTCTTCTCTCCTTTCCCTGCCTCCCTTCCTCCCTCCTTCCTTCCTCCCTCCTTCCTTCCTTCCTCCCTCCTTCCTTCCTTCCTTCCTTCCTTCCTTCCTTCCTTCCTTCCTTCCTTCCTTCCTTCCTGTTCTTCATTTTTCCCTCCCTCCTCTCTTGCTTTTTCATTTCACTTAAAAGCTAAGAATTTCCCATCTTTGTTTATCTGTTTAGTTTGTGGCTAGGATTGGAGAAAGGATGGAAAGGCTGTCCAAGTAAAAGGGAAATAATTCAATGAGTGTAAAAGCATTACTTTGCTACCGCTGTACAATGAAATAGAGTACTGTGGCAAAATATGAAATATTGTCTTATTCGAAGTGAAATTACAAGACTGGCCAGTAAGACAAATATCACATATTATCAAATACATATTTTTATACACAAGTCACATTCTGAGTGACTAGATGCCCACTTCCAAGAGGCATAAAGAAATTGCAACCGATTAAATAGCAGAATCACATCTTCTGCCACGATTTCACTGGTGGGCATAAAGTTAAAAAGTAGGCAAAGGGCTGGGTTCAGTGGCTCACACCTGTAATCACAGTACTTTGGGAAGCCGAGGCAGGCAGATCACTTGAGGTCAGGAGTTTGAGACCAGCCTGGCTAACATGGTGAAACCCCATCTCTACTAAAAATACAAAATAATTAGCTGGGCATGGTGGTGCATGCCTGTAAACCCAGCTACCTGGGAAGGGAAGCTGAGGTGGGAGGATCGTTGGAACCCAGAAGGTGAAAGTTGCAATGAACCGTGATTGCACCACTGCCCTTCAACCTGGGCAACAGAACGAGACACTGACAAAAAAAAAAAAAGAAGACAAAGATTCCCAAATTATTCAAATTATGTTTTTCCTGTCTTCTCATTTTTATGTTTCTCAGCTGGGAGCATTTTGTTGAACTTGTGTAAGTAAATGCTTATGTGATAGAACTCCATTATATATTGTGATGGATTGACTTGTGTCTGCCCCAAAATTAATAGGTTAAAGTTCTATCTCTAAATACCTCAGAATATCACCTCATTTGGAAATAAGGTCATTGCAGATTTATTTGTTAAGATGAGGTCATACTGGAGTAGAGTGGGCTCCTAATCCAATATGACTGGTATCCTTACAAAAAGGACACCATGTGAAGAGATAGAGAGAAGATCATGCAAACACAGGGAGAATGTCATCTACTAGGAATGCCAACATTGCCAGCAACCCACCAGAAGCCAGGAGAAAGGCATGGAACAGATTCTCCCTCACAGCCCTCAGAAAGAATCACCCCTGATAACACATTGATCTCCGACCTCAAGCCTCCAGAAATGTATTGTGAAACAATACATTGGTTAAGCCGCCCTGGCAATCTGACACATATGTGTTTAAGTACCACTTAAGGCCACAGAATAAATATCTTAGGAATTCAGAAAAGAAAAAAACGCTCTGAAGACCTTCAGAGAAAGGTCTGAGCTACTTCTCAGTTTTATGGAGTAGATAAGACTTGGAGTTGGACCTTGAAATGACTAGAACTTGGATGCATAAAGAAGAAGCAAGAGATGTGGGGTGGAAGAAAGGGAGGAGAGGAGATAACAGGATGGGAAAATTGACGGGGAAGAATGTTTTTCTCAATAATAAATACAGCCATCTGATGGGGCCAGGAACAAGAGGAATGGCATAGATAATGACAAGACTGGAAATAAAAAGTGAAGTCAGATGACTAAAGGACCCACCAAATATTAGATTTCAGAGCTTGAATTTTATCCAATATGTAATGGAGAATTATTGACCTTTTAAAGCTGGAAAATCACATGATGAAATTAGTTTGCGGGAAATAGATCTGGGTAGTAGAAGGATGGAATGGTGAATGGTGACTGGTGCAGAAAACAATGTGATCTATAGGGACAAGAGTCAGAAGATTGTTTTAATAACATGATAAAGGTCTGAAGGAAATGTGTGAAATATTACAAAGGAAGAATGGACAGGGCTTAGTGAGGGAAGGGTCTCTGTGAGTGGAGGGGAAGGAATCCAGATAAACATCAAGGTTTTGAGTTTCAGAGACTGAAGACCCTGAGATGGCATAATCAGGAAGCCATCTTGGTGTGGCAGAGGGACTGGATAGGAACAGGGGACCAATAGTAAGTTTGGTTTGTGATATAAGGGGCTGAAAGGAGTATAACAGCAATGTCTGGGATATAGTTGGGTGTGTGCACATAATATGTAAGAGAAACTTAACAGAGAGAAATTGAAGTTCCTTTTTTTTAGGTTTCTTCTTTGTATTTTTAAGACAGAGTCTGTGTATTTGGATGTTGTTTACTGTAGTCACCGATGATCCTGCTTCTCCCATTAGACTGTGAGCTCTTTAAGGGGTGAAACAGCTTCTTTGTACCCATAACCCAAGCAGACTATCTTGTTCTTAATAGGAGATCAGGAAATGTGAATTGAATTGAATCGTGCTGCACTGAAGTGAATGAATCAAGCCTTCTGACACTAAGCCCAGTATTCTCTCCAGTATAACACAGTTGCTTCCCTGTAGTGACTAGGCCAGAGATGGATCTAAAATGTCACTGTTACTGCCAGCTAATTCAGGGTCTTTTATTTAAGCAGCAGGGACTCAATTTCCCTATTCCACAGGTGTATGGTTTGACTGGCAACTTGATTACTTGTCAGGTAAAGATAATGGTTACAATAGTTCCAGCCTGTCTGGAGCCTTGTAGTGGAGCCTCTTTAGTACCTTGGCTACAAAAGAAACTCAAGCTGTGTAAATGATCAGATGTTATGAGAAGCTATTCTTTAGTAGCAGAGACACTGGAAAATTGTATCAAGAAAGCGTCCCTTTTAAGAGCAGAGTGCTGAAGCATCTTGATGATGTAGCAGTTTGTGTGTCTACAATGACATCAGACATTTTCATTTCATAATGATAGCACAAGGAATTATACCTTTTAATCACTTTTTGGTGTCAGTAAGAAATAGAGATAGAGATTCACAGCCTCTGTATGAATGAAATACTTGATAAACACTGCTATATTAAAAACAACAGACTGGGCATGGTGTCAGAGGCATGTAATATCAGCATTTTGGGAGGCCAAGACGGGTAGATTGCTTGAGCCCCGACACAAGCCTGGGCAACATAGAGAGATTCCATCCCTACATTAAATACAAAAATTAATAAGGTTGGTGCAAAAGTAATTGCTGTTTTGCTATTTTAATGGCAAAAATCGCAATTACTTTTGCACCAATCTAATAGCTATGTGCAGGTTCTTGGGAGGCTGAGGTGGGAGGATCACCTGACCCTGGGGAGGTTGAGGCTACAGTGAGCCAGGATTGTGCCACTGCGCTTCAGCCTGGGCAATAGAGTGTGACCCTATGTAAAAAAATAAAATCAATAATAAAATTAGAACAACAAATCTACTTCACGTCAAAAGGTCTATGATCAAAAGACAAAGAATAAACCAGAAAATATTTACAACTAATATCATAAACCTAATATAGAAAGAGATCCTATAAATTGACAGTAAAATGACTAACAAATAGTAGAACAAATTAGAAAAGCAATTTAACAGTAGGCACAAGTATGAAAATATAATTTGCCAAATGGTTCTTTACCATAGGAAGAGACTCAAACTCACTGGAAATAAGAGGCATATAAATGAAAACTAAGTGAGATGTGAAGGGTGAGTAGGTAGCCAAGTGAAAGAAGGATGGAGACAGACAAGAAGCTAAGAGACTAATAAACTAATCATAGCCATTGTGTATTACTGGGTTCTAGTGAGTGCTGCTTTACACAATTCATGTTTTACAAGTACTATTTCATTTAATCTCCATAATAAGCCTAAAAGTAGAGGTTACAGATGGGATTAAGTAATTTACCAAAAATCACAAAGTAAATCATAGAGCCTTGACTTGAACTCTGGAAGTTAAAACAACTCTGAGAATATAGCAGACTGCCAAGAAAGGGAGCTCCATAGGACAATGACCAAAAATGAAAATATTCAGACAAAGATCAATTAAACATTGTGGAGACATAGAGTTGCCAGAGTCCCAAAAGTTCAATTAGACCAACCTCCAACATAGAACACAGACCTCCTCTGCAACCTCTCCAACAGATGGCCATCCCAGCTGCCACCTAAACACATCCAATGACAAAAGAGAGCTCTCTACTTGTTAAAGCAGCTCATTGCATTGCTGAACGTCTTTGTTGGAAAAATTCTTCTTTATATGAAGCCAAAATCTGTCTCTCCATAAGTATGAGCAATTTGTTCCAAGCAATCAAAAGAAAATGAATTTTTTCTCTTATGCATGTGATAATTCTTCAGAATAAACCCAGATCCTTCCATTTTTGCTCACTTGACATGGTCTCCAAGACCATCCCTTATCTGGCTAACTCCTCTGGAGTAGAAACACTCTAGTTTCTCAGTTTTCTTATTAAAATGTATTCTCAGAAATGATTGTGTTAGATTATGGCAGAGTATTGAGATATACTTATTTCTTTTAATATGCCTGCACAGCACACTCAGTGTATATCAGTCTATTACTGTAATCGCCCAATGGGTTCTTCCTGTTCACTGCACAGGCAAAACCAATTCACTGAGACCAGGGTGTTGCAGTAAAGAAAGAGTTCACATAATGCAAGGCAGCTGAGTGAAGGACTGCAGTTATCACTCAAATCAGTCTCTCTCTGAGAGAACTCAGAGGCTAGGATTTTTATGGAAAATTTCATGGGCAAGGGCCTAGGGAATTGGTGCTGCTGATTGGTTGGGGACAAAGTCATAGGGGTGTGGAAACAGTCCTCATGTGCTGATTCTGCCTCTGAGTGGGGGCCACAAGACCAGCTGAGTAATAATTCATGGGTCTGCAAATGTCCGTCTGTGACAGATTGGATTAAGAAAACGTGGCACATATACACCATGGAATATTATGCAGCCATAAAAAAGTACGAGTTTGCGTCCTTTGTAGGGACATGGATGCAGCTGGAAACCATCATTCTTAGCAAACTATCACAAGAACACAAAACCAAACACCGCATATTCTCACTCATAGGTGGGAACTGAACAATGGCATCACTTGGACTCGGGAAGGGGAACATCACACATTGGGGCCTATCATGGGGAGGGGGAAGGGGGGAGGGGGGAGGGATTGCACTGGGAGTTATACCTGATATAAATGACAAATTGATGGGTGCTGATGAGTTGATGGGTGCAGCACACCAACATGGCACAAGTATACATATGTAACAAACCTGCACGTTATGCACATGTACCCTAGAACTTAAAGTATAATAAAAAATAAAAAATAAAAAAAGAAATTCATGGGTCTGAGTGGGGTCATTTGGTTTGCAGAATGCAAAAGTCTGAGAAATATCTCAAAAGACCAATCTTAAATAGTGATGTTATCTATAGGAGCAAACGGGGAAGTGACAAATCTTCTGACCTCTGGCCACATGACTCCTGAACAGTAAGGGATTATAGAAACTCTGTCTATAATTTAGCAGAATGTAGGCCCTTCCCAAAATTCTAATCTTGTGGCCTTTCATTAGTCTTATAAAGGCAGTTTCAGCCCCCCAACAAGGAGGGAATCAGTTTTAGAAGGGACTATTATCATCCTTGTTTCATAGTTAAGCTGTAAACTAAATTCATCGCATGGTTAGCCTTACCTATGCCCAGGAGTGAGTGAGTACAGCTAGCCCATGCGTCTAGAAGCAAGATAGAGTCAGCCATGCTAAATTTCTCTTGCTGTCATAGTCATTGTAAGGGCAGTTTCAGTATTACATTAACCTTTTTAGCATAAGAATCACATATGTTCTGGTGAAGAACTGTTACTGGAAAGGGGTCCCGATCAAAACCCCAAGAGAGGGTTCTTGGGTCTCATGCAAGAAAGAATTCAGGGTGAGTCCACAGAGTAAAGTGAAGTCAGGTTTATTGAGAAAGTAGAGGAATAAAAGAATGGCTACTCCATAGGCAGAGCAGGCCCAAGGGCTGCAGGTTGCCCATTTTTCTGGTTATTTCTAGATTATATGCTAAACAAGGGGTGGATTATTCATGCCTCCCCTTTTTAAATCATGTAGGGTAACTTCCTGATGTTGCTGTGGCATTTGTAAACTGTCACAACACTGGTGGGAGTGTAGCAGTGAGGACTACCAGAGGTCACTCTTGTGGTCATCTTGGTTTTGGTGGTTTTTGGCTCGCTTCTTTACTGCAACCTGTTTTATCAGCAAGGTCTTTATGACCTGTATTTTCTGCTGACCTCCGATTTTATCCTGTGACTTACATGCCTGAATCATCTGGGAATGCAGGCCAGTAGGTTTCAGCCTCATTTTACCCAGTTCCTATTTAAGATGGAGTTGTTCTGGTTCACAAACCTCTGACAGAACCATGCACAGTCCTCTTTCAATGGCTGATAGGTTTTTAATACCTGTATTTATTTATGTTATCCTGAATGCAAATATAAAGTTTCTGGATCAAAGTTATTATAATTCATGTCAAAAACTATCAGTTCCCTTGCCCCAACCCCTAGAGTGATATGATGAAAGCCAGATGTCATCTTATATGTACTAGGTTCTATACTGCAGGAGAGAAAGCCTCCCTCAAAATTATGAATCTGAGAGCTTATATATGAGAGGGTCAGCTTTCTCTTTTCCCCTTCTGAGAAAGGGAGAGAAACCTTTGCTTTCTAGTGTACACCAATTTTCCTGGGGAAGAAAAGGGACGGGTCTGGGCTTCTTACCTTTTGGAATGCAAATAAGTGTCTCGTGGGAAGATAAGAGAAGTTTCTCCTGGTTTACAACTCTTGGGATGTTTTCTTGGTTGCAGGTTTTACCCCCTCCCACCCTGCTCCTCTGAAGCGTAAACACAGACCTCTGGGGAGACAAATCTCTCCAGAGTTACCTCATTAACTATTCAGTCATAGTCATAATTTAACTTCTAAGCCTTGTTCTTTAATCTAGACTCCAGAAAAACTTGCTCAGAAAGTCCTAACTGTGCGGAAAGATGAAAATACTCACTTGTTGACTTGGGCTTGATACTGGTCTATTTCCTAGGTCCAGAGTGACTTGCCCACTTGTTTCCTGTCTCTCTCTCTCTCATCTCTCTCTCTTTCTCTCTCTCTCTCTCTCTCAAGGGAGGGGGATCCCCAAAGAACCCACAGCAAAAAAGACAGAGTCAGGTTTAAACACCTGGTAGGGCCAGACGGCAGAGCCTGGATCATAGCAATACTGGTCAAGTGAGAGCTCTCCTTCTTTCTTTCCCTCCATCAGTAATTCAGAGAGGGGAAGAATGGAAGTGGACATGATGAGAGTAAAGAACATGACCGTGACCACCTCCCTTTTCTTCTCTGCTGGCAGCAGTCCCGAGCTGGAGAAGGATGAGAATATTGATTATAAGCTGTGTTTAAAGATTTGGTTATAAAATGGAATTAGATATTTTAATTACTGATAAAGGACTTGCTTTACAACAGAGAGACCAGAAAAGTCACGGATTTTGCCTGAGTTATTATCCAGGAGCAAGGGGAAGAATTGGATGTGAGGATATAAAATTTATGTTTTGAGCCATTCTGAGTGAAACAATACTTGTCAAAGGCGTTCGAAGCAGAGCAACCCCATTT
The DNA here is from genome assembly GCF_002776525.5 of Piliocolobus tephrosceles. Lineage (NCBI taxonomy): Eukaryota > Metazoa > Chordata > Mammalia > Primates > Cercopithecidae > Piliocolobus > Piliocolobus tephrosceles. The sequence continues at coordinate 132,434,453 of NC_045436.1, forward strand.
TGAACAGGGATTGAGGAAAATAAGGCTGAGACCTACTGGGCTGCATTCACAGCAGGCTGGGTATTCTACGTCACAGGGTGAGATGGGAGGTTGGCACAAGATACAAGTCACAAAGACTCTGCTGATACAATAGTTTGCAGTAAAGAAGCCAGCTGAATCCCACCAAAACCAAGATAGCAATGAGAATGACCTCTGATGATCTTTACTGCTCATGATATGCTAATTAGAATACATTAGCATGCTAAAAGACATTCTCACCAGCATCAGTTTACAAATGCCATGGCAATGTTAGGCATTTTACAAATTGACAGTTTACAAATGCCATGGCAATGTTAGGAAGTCATCCCATATGGTCTGAAAAGGGGAGGAACCCTTGGTTCCAGGAATTGCCTACCCTTTTCCTGGAAAACTAATGAATAATCCACCCCTTGTTTACCATATGATCAAGAAGGAACTAACAATAAGTACAAGCAGCTGAGCAGCCCATGGCACTGCTCTGCCTATAGAGTAGCCGTTCTTTATTCCTTTACTTTCTTAATAAACTTGCATTTGCTTTACTCTATGGATTTGCCTCAAATTCTTTCTTGCATGAGATCCAAGAACCCTGTCTTGGGTCTGGATTGGGACCCCTTTCCGGTAACATGCTATCTAAACCTTGCACATAAATAGAGTATATTTATTTTCCTTTTTAAGGGAAAAATGCATCAGAAGAGGAATATTCTGATACACAGACAGGGCCTGTTTCACCTCTCTTTCTAACACTCCAAAATTGGATGCTAATAAACAGAACTTTCAGAAATATTCTCTACAGATGCCTGAAGCATCCAAGAGGTAGTACAGATGTATTAAAATATTCAAGAAGAGTTGGATAAATCAATGGATGCCAAATAGAGAATGGGATTTTTAGAGAATCTGGTCATACTTCAAGGAATGCTCTTAATTTTCCACTTGACAAAATGGGATCAACCACACTCCCTTGCTCCAACCCTCAGCAAATGTGCAGAGGTTTCACTGGGAAGACCAGATCCCAGGCTGGGTGCTCCATGGGTCCGATCCAATAAAGCAATTACTTTTGCAGCCTAGAGGTCCCATAGCACCCTATGCTTCTTTTCATAGCATTTAACAATCTGTATTGTCATTGATTTTTAAATTTATTTAGCAGGATTGTGAATTCAACTCACATCGCATCTCAGGAGTATGGAGACATTGTATAGTCCCTTTGTTAATGAGTCCAGCTTTCTTCCTTGAATCCCACCTGCTGGTGAGGAGTAAAAACAATTAACTTTTAAATCCTTACTTGTTTAAACTTAATCTGATCTACTCACTTAGAAATCCCTTAAGTGAAGTTAGTCTGTGTAGGAAAAGAAAAGTTCAGCTGTCAGATTTCTCACCTTTTCAGCCCCAAGATGTTGACTAGGTATTTTGTATGTGGGGAGGAATGGGGTTGCCTGACCCGGAGGTCTTGGGAACAGTGCCCTCCACCTTGTCGACTCTTATTCCCCTGGTAGCTCTCAGCATGGCTGGCAATGCAGCTGATGTCTGGGGCTGGAGCGATTCCTTATCAACTCTCTCTGATGATCCTCTCTGACTCCCTCGGCTTCCCCTGGGTCCTCCCTGCAGGACACCTCTGACTTCTGACTGTGACTCCCGTTTAGTCCTGGCCCACCTGGTAGTCCTTCACCCGCCTCACCTGCACTATGGATCCCAGCCAGATTCTCATAGACTTCTGGTCACAGGGCCCCCTGTGGAAACTTTAGAAGACTCTAAAATTAAACCTCATAACCTCCCCCTACTTGGCCATGCTGGCCCCACTAGAGTTGAGATGAGGTAGCCTGCAGTAAAGTCTCTTCTCAGTGTCTCAGATGGGGAGCTGGGGAGAACGATGCCCTTTTGTCCTTGGTGTTTCCCCCAGTCACCTCTTGCACAGTCAGGACACACATCTGACTGAGTTGCTTCTTTGTCTCTGTCCCTGGCTCTGTCTGTCTCTTCTTTTCCTTCCCCCAATTCTGGGACAGAAGAGGAAAGACTTCCTCCCTTCTCTTCCTCTGTAACCCATCACTCTTCTACTTAGAGGAGTTAAACCCATGGCCCTGCTGCTCTCCCTATAACAGGAGGGTGTCTTCTCTGCAGTATGAGACAATGCTCTGAGCTAAGTCTCCAGGCTCAGTGCGATGGTTAATTTTATGTGTTGACTTGACTGGGCTGAGAATGCCCAGATAGCTGGTGAAACATTATTTCCGGGTGTGTCTGTGAGGGTGTTTCTGGAAGAGAGTAACATTTGAATAGGTAGACAAGATCGACCCTCACTAATGTGGGTGTCATCACGCAATTCACTGAGGGCCTGAATAGAATGAAAAGGTTGAGGAAGGGCAAATCCTCTCTCTTCTTGAGCTGGGACATTCATCTTCTTCTGCCCTTCGCATTGAAGTGCCCAGTTCTGGGGCCTTCAGACTCAGACTGAATCACACCACCAGCTTTCCTGGTTTTCTAGCTTGCAGATGGCAGATGGTGGGACTTCTGGGCCTCCATAATTACATGAGCCAATTCTCATATGTATCTATAGTGTGTACAATATATGTGGGAAATATATGAATGTAAGTATACATATGAGAGATGTGTGTGTGTGTGTGTGTGTGTGTGTATCCTATTGGTTCCATTCCTCTGGAGAACCTTGATTAATACACTTGGTTTCTAATAGATAGGGGATGAAGGTTAATAAAATAATTTGAAAAGTCCTCTCCTAATACAATAGCTTGAGGCCAGGTGCGGTGGCTCACCCCTGTAATTCCAGCACTTTGGGAGGTCAAGGTGGAAGGATCACTTGAGCCCAGAAGTTCAAGACAAACCTGAGCAACTTAGTGAGACCTCATATCTACCCCTCCTCAAAAAAAAAAAAAAAAAAAAAAAAAATTAGCTGGGCATGGTGGCACATACCTGTAGTTCCCACTAGTGAGGAGGCTGAGGATCCATTGAGCCCAGGAGGTTGAGGTTTCAGTGAACCATTATTCTGTCATTTCACTCCAGCATGGGTGACAGAGTGAGACTCTGTCTAAAAAAAAAAGAAAAAAGAAAAAAAAATTATAGTTGCCTGGTTTTTAAGGCTACCGTTTGGTTGCACAATTTTATTTTGAAGGTCAGAAATTGAATATTAATTCTGTCTCTTTGCATTGCATGTAAATTGCTTAAAAGAGTGACAGGGACACAGTAAGTGACAAATGTTGTTATTGTATAACAAATTAGTTAATCTCCTTCTGAGGCTGGTTAGTGTCTTGGGCCCACTAAGAAAAATATGTTCCAGCAAAAGCAAAAGAGAAAAATCATATTAATAATTTCTGAGATATCAACCTCATTAATATTTCCGTTTTACCATATTTCAAAATTATCAACTCATATATGCTAGGAGAGAAATTCAAACAATATACAAGTGTCGCAATTGCAAAGTAAAAGTCCTTGCTTAACTTTGTGTTTTTTATTTTTTGAGATAGAGTCTTGCTCTGTTGCCCAGGCTGAAGTGCAGTGGTGGGATCTCAGCTCGTTGCAACCTCTGCCTCCTAAGATCAAGCGATTCTCATGCCTCAGCCTCCTGAGTAGCTGGGATTACAGGCATGCACCACCACACCTCACTAATTTTTGCATTGTTAGTAGAGATGGGGTTTCGCCATGTTGGCCAGGCTGGTCTTGAACTCCTGACCTCAAGTGATCAGCCTGCCTCAGCCTCCCAAAGTGCTAGGATTACAGGTGTGAGCCACCATGCTTGGCCCCTCACTTAACTTTGAACATTTTCCCTGTTCTGGCCCCCATTTTACTCTTTTCCTTAAAGATGAAAACTAAATATTTTCGTTGAATTTTTTCAGTCATCCGTCTCCTCCATTACACTATGAATTTTTGAAGTAAGTAACCTAAAGAGGTAGTTCCATAAGCCATCAATAAATATTTGATGAATGAATAAATTATTGAATAGTTACTGGACACAATTATCAAGTAATACAGAGTAAATTAAGTATCTTTTAAAAAATATGCTGTTATATAAACTTGCTGGGATGCCTAGTTATTTTTTTAGCTTTCTTGATAGGATTATATCTGATTAAAATTGTTTAAATAGAACTGATATTAAATTGTGAGGGTTTATTTTTAATTAATTAATTTATTTATTTTTGGGGATAGGGTCTTGCTCTGTCACTCAGGCTGGCGTGCAGTGGCACAATCACAGCTCATTGCAGCCTTGATTTCTCCAGCTCAAGTGTTCCTCCCACCTCAGCTTCTTGAGTAGCTGGGACCATAGGCGCGCCTGCCGCCAGGCCCGGCTAATTAAACAATTTTTTTTTTTTTGGTAGAAATGAGGTCTTATTATGCTGCCCAGGCTGATCTTGAACTCCTGGGCTCAAGCAATCCTCCCGCCTCAGCCTCCTAAAGTGCTGGGATTACAGGTGTGAGCCACTGTGCCTGGTCTATGAGGCTTTATTTACAGGTTTCTTTTAATTGCTTCCTATAAAAGTGCTTCATATATAAGTGACCTTACACTGAGTAATAGAATGAGGATAGATGATGACAAGGCATTTTATCATGACTTTCCTGTTTTCGTGTGACTGATACCATAGCAGGAATGTTCAAAGCTTTCATGTCTTATTTTATTTTTGATGTGTCATAAAGCATAGCCAATACAGCTCTGCTCTTTAATGTGATAGAGTAACATGGAATGCAGTAGTGATTGATCAATTGGATTTGTCAGTGTCTTAAAGAGTAGTAATATGATTCTTTTTTAAATTAAAGAAGACATAACTGATTGACAAGCTGATTAAAATGATGATGAGACAGGCCAATCCAGTGAACCGACTGTTGGCATAGACTTAAGAAACAGGATCCAGTTTATGTCTAGTTTCCAGGATTGGTGAGCAGGGCTCTTTCCAAGGTCGTTTTGGAGTATTCTAAACCAGTTTCTTGGAGGGTTGGTTGAAGATAAAAGCCCTTCTTCTCTGCTGTATCCCAAGCAGGCAGGTAGCAAATGTCTTTGCTTGGTGACAGGGCCAGGGAAGCACAGCTGAAGTCAGAGAAGCCAGGGCTGGAATTGTGGCTGCATTACTTGTTAGCCATGTGGCTTGGAAAACTGCTTACATGGGCAGCTGACCTCCCTTAGTGTGCTTGTTGTGAAAATTAAACCAGACAATACATTCTGACTGCAGTGCTTGGTACACGGTGCTCTGGGATAATCACAAATGACTATCCATTTGGAAACAAGGCTCTGTTTCTAACCAGTATATGTTTGGGTTGCTACATATGGGAAGGAGCAAATCTTCACTTCCTGCTTCCACATCCACGGTCATCTAAACCAGCTCAAAAAATCTAAACCAACTGTCGTCCTTTTCCCCTTCGCTATCTCGGAGGTGGAGCAGGGAGGCTATGGTGTGGCAGCTACAGTGGTAGCAGAAGTGGAAGCTGTGGATTGCAGCAGTAGTGATGTCATCTTGAAGCCAAAAGTTCAGTGATGGCCCTTTGACTTCTGGCCCTCTAGCACTTCCACTGATTTTGTAAGCACATAATTTCATGAATTTATTATTATTATTATTATTATTATTATTATGGAGACAGAGTCTTTCTCTGTCAGCCAGGCTGGAGTGGAGCAGCATGATCACAGCTCACTGCAACCCTGACCTCCTGGGCTCAAGCAATCCTCCCATCTCAGCCTCCTGAGTAGCTGGTATTACAGATGGGCACCACCATGCCCGTCATTTTTTTTTTTTTTTTTTTTTTGTAGTTTTAGTAGAAATGGAGTTTCGCCATGTTGCCCAGGCTGGTCTCAAACTCCTGTGCTTAAGCAATCTGCCTGCCTCAGCCTCCCAAAGTGCTGGGATTACAGGTGTGAGCCACCTTGCTCAGCATAAATTCTTCTTCAAATACCTAGAATGCTTTTGATTTTCTTCACTGAACTCTGACAGATACATGTGCTCAAGGTCATTTAAATAAAATCCTGGCTTTGACTCTGGGTACCAATCTGGGTTACTACTGTTCTTTTCTTTGTTTTTTGTTTGTTTGTTCGTTTGTTTTTTTGAGACAGAGTCTATGTCACCAGGCTGGAGAGAAGTGGTGTGATCTCGGCTCACTGCAACCTCTGACTCCCTGGTTCTAGTAATTCTCCTGCCTCAGCCTCCTGAGTAGCTCGGATTACAGGCACGTGCCACCACACCCAGCGAATTTTTGTATTTTTAGTAGCCACGGGGTTCACCATGTTGGCCAGGATGGTCTCCATCTCCTGACCTCATGAGCCGCCCACCTCAGCCTCCCAAAGTGCTGGCAAAACTGTTCTTTTCTTCATGATCAAGCTTCTGGGAAGAGCGGTTCCTTAATACCTAAAGCTTCCTATGCACTTAATTCTACCACAATCAGGCTTTCTCTCTGCTACTGAAGCACTGATATGTCTTGACCAAGGTCAGCAATGACCAACCAAATGCCAATTTTAGTGGATTCTTTCCATCCTTGTCTTATTTAACCACTATTAGACACTGTGGATCACACCTTTCTTTCTGGAACATGCTCTTCTCTTGGTCCCTGTAACACAATCTCTCCCGACTACCTCTTATATCTTTGGCCACTGTTGGTCAACCTCCATTGTGAGCTCCTTATCCTCTCTAAATTTTGGCACTCCTCAGAGTTCCAGCTTCAGAGCTCTTCTCTTCTGAGTATAATACACTGAGCAATCCAATAGACTTCTGTGAATTCTGCTACTGTCGCTATGGTAATGACTCTCAAATCTCTACCCCTCTGCTATATACAAATCCTTCATGCTCTGGGCACTGTAGACTCTCTCCTCTCTACCCCTCTGCCTCCAAATATGTTGAATTTTGAAAACGTCTTGCCAGGTGCTTTCATTCTCCCATGCCTTAACTTATATGGCTCTTTCTCCCTTGTTATTTCTCCCCCACACCCAAATTTTCCTTAACTATAAAAACACTTGCTTGTTAGACAGTGTTTTCTTAGATAAAATACCAAGAGCATAAGCTGACAAAAGAAAAAAATAGATGAATTGGGCTCCATCAAAACTAAAATATTTTATGCTACAAACAATAACATCAAAAAAGTGAAAACCTTTTCTGCAGAATAGGAAAAATTTTCTGCAAATTATATATCTGAAGAGGGACTTAAATTCAGGATATGCTGAAGAAGAATGCTGACAACTTGATAATAAAGAAATAATCCAATTTTAAAATGGGCAAACGAGTTAAATACACATTTTTCTAAAGAAGATATATAAATGGCCAAAAAGCACATCAAAAGATACTCATCATCATTGTTCATCAGAAATGGATAAATCGTCCATATGGATAAATCATAATAAAAAGCTACTTCACACCTACTAAAATGGCTATAATCCAAAAGACAGGTAATAACAAGTATTGGCAAGGATGTGGAGAAATTGAAACTCTTACACATGGCTGCGGGGAATGTAAAATAGTACAGCCACTTTGGAAAACAGTTTGACAGTTCCACAAAAAGTTAAACATAGACTTACCATATGACCCACCAATTCTTCTCCCAGATATATACTCAGGAGAAATGTAAGAGTGCTTCCACACAAAAATGTACTCAAATGTTTATAGCAGCATAATTCACACTAGCTAAAAGGCAAAAACAATCCAAATTTCTATCAACTGGTGGGATGAATAAAATATATGTCCATAAAATGAAATATTACTTGGCAATAAAATGGAGTGAAGCTCTTGATACATGCCACAACATGGATGAACCTTGAAAATATAATGTTAAGTGAAATAAATCAATCAGAAAAGACTACCTATTGTATGATTCCAGTTGTTCATACAAAATATCTAAAATAGGTGAATCTATTTACAAAGAAACTAGGTTTGTGGTTGCTAGGGCTTGGAGGGAAATGGAGGATGACTGCTAGTGGATATGGGGTTTCTTTCTGGGGTGATAAAATATGTTCTAGAATTAGTAGTGATGGTTGCACAACTCTGCAAACACATTAAAAGCCATTGTAAAGGTTACATTTTGTATTTAAGTTGTATGATATGTGAATTATATAGCTCAGCAAAGCTGTTTTTAAAAAATCTCATCTGGGTGCAGTAGCTCATGCCTGTAATCCCAGTACTTTGGGAAGCCGAAATGAGACGATCACTTGAGCCCAGAAGTTTGAGACTAGCCCATCTCTAGAAAAAAAAAAAAAGCCAGGCATGGTGGTGTGCATCTGTAGTCCCAGCTGCTCAGGAGACTGAGGCAGGAGGATCACTTAAGCCCAGGAGGTTGAAGCTGCAGCAAGCCAAGATCGTGCCACTGTACTCAGCTTTGGCAACAGAGGGAGACCCTGTCAAAAAAAAAAAAGAAAAAACAACTCAGTAGCTTGTCTTTTAAGGCTCAGAATAAACACCATCCCTTCTTGTTCACTCAGTTCCTCCCTGAGCAAATATGTGCTGCACACCTACTCTGAGCCAGGCCTCATTGTTCTAGGAAACTATTGAAAAGTGTGGTAGGTGGAATTTTCCAAAGCTAGCTACCGCAGTGTATATCCCATCCACATGCTCTTTTTACAAAGTGACTGACACTCTCCATTGAGAGGTAGAGTCTATGTTCCCTGAATTCGAGGGTAGGCAAGTGGCATATCACGTCTCTGACCAATCAAATATGGCAGAAGTGAGGCGATGTGACTTTTGCTGGTAGGTCATAATCTCTGTGTGTGTATGTGTGTGTATGAGTGTGTGTGTGTGTTTCTCTCTCCTCTAACACCTTCCCTTGGAACCTAGCCACCATGCTGTAAGAATGTACAAAGTCTTCATAGAGAAACCATCTGGAGGGGCCTGAAGCTTCCAGCCAACAGCCAGTCCTGCAAGAGGAGTGTTCAGATGATTTCAGTCCCAACCTGAGTTGCATCAACTGAGCTTTCAGACATCATGGAGCAAAGACAAAGCCATCTCTGCTGGGCCTGAATCCTCGTCCACAGGATCCACGAGCAAAACAAAATGGCTGTTTCCCCCGATTGCAGTTTGGGGTAATTTGTTACATAGCTATAATAACTGGAACAAAAGGGTATAAACAAGGAAATTTGTATGATCTGTTAATATTTTAAAATGCCATTTTGGCTCCTATGAGAAGAATGGATTATATGGAGTAGCAGAAAAAAAAGTATCAAGGCTCCCTAAAATCTCCCAGCTAGAATCCATTCCTCCAACTTATTATACATACTTCTAGAATATCACCTTTAAATTGATTATACTTATGGGCCTACATCTCTCTCAGAATCTTAAACTTTAGAGGATAATTTTTTCTCTCTAGGAAAGGTAAAGTAGATCTTGTTTGAAAAATCCTGAAAGGCTTCCTTATGAAAAGACATTGGCTGGGCATGGTGGCTCATGCCTGTAATCCCAGCATTTTGGGAGGCTGAGGCGGGGGCGGATCACTTGAGGTCAGGAGTTCGAGACCAGATGACCAACATGGTGAAACCCTGTCTCTACTAAAAATAGAAAAATTAGCTGGGCTTGGTGGCGGGCGACTGTAATCCCAGCTACTCTGGAGGCTGAAGCAGGAGAATTGCTTGAACCCAGGAGGCGGTGGTTGCAGTGAGCCAAGGTCACGCCATTGCAGTCCAGCCTGGGCAATAAGAGCAAAACTCTGTCTCCAAAAAACAAAAACAAAAAAAGTTGTTAAAATAGTTGCCTTCTTAGTCATGTTTGGCTAAATATAAAAGGAACAGAGGCTTTATGATTTCAGAAAGGCAGCAAACTAATAAAAATCCATTTCTTAATCGTCAGGTAATACTGTGGCCTGGGTGAAGACATCGTACCCTCTGTGTGTAAAAGTGCTAAGAAGGCTTACCAAATGGGTTATTGCAAGGCTAATGAAATAACTTTGGCACACTGTTAAAGACTTTGTGAATAATTAAAGCTTCACAAAGACCTTGATGAGATTCCCTCTATCCTCAGAAAATGTATGCGTGTGTGACGGTGTAGGGGTGGGTTGGGGGTTGGATAGGATGCAGCAAGAGAAATGGATTCCTTTCTAGTGTTGTCCTTTTCTTGGACCAAGGATGTTGTACAATTTCATCCATTCACCCTGGATATTTGAGCTTGAGTTCCCAATCATTGCCAAGAAACACACCATTGATTCATTTATTTTCATTTTTAAAATTTAAATTATTTACTTATTTATTTTTGAGACAGGGTCTTGCTGTGTTGCCCCGGCTGGAGTGCAGTGGCACAGACATGGCTTACTGCAGCTTCAACCTCTCGGGCTCAAGTGATCCTCCCACCTCAGCCTCCCAAGTAGCTGGGGCTACAGGCATGCACCACAATGCCCAGCTAATTTTTAAATTTTTTTGTAGAGACAGGGGTCTCGCTATGTTGCCTAGGCTGATCTCAAACTCCTGGGCTCAAGTAATCCTCCTGCCTTAGCTTCCCAAAGTGCTGGGATTATAGGCATGAGCCACAGTGCCTGGCTCATTTCTTTCTAAAATTGAGTACATATTAGTACGTGCTAAGCATTTACAAGCATCATCTGATTTAATGCTTATAGTGAATTAATGAGTATTAATCCTTATGTTTTACAAATAAAGAGACAGAGGCACAAAGAGGTTAACGGTTAACTTACCTGAATAAAATTATATAGCCAGACAGAGCCAGGATTTAAACCCAAGTTCTCTCTGACTTAGCTGAGCTCTTAACTCGATGCTATACTGCTTATTGATCTTTCATAGATGCTGCCCAGTGGATGGGCAACAGTAACTCAAAGACACATAACCCTTTTCCTTTATAAAATCTTCCTTGACTTTATCAGACCATAGATATATCTAGCTCCTTTGAGCCATTGCAATACCTGCTATCTGTGCCGTTTGTTTGGCATCTGTGATTTACTGTATTGTCTTACATAGTTTATTTATTTTGTGTACATACATGCTTTATGCTTGTATCAGTTGGAGATCTTTGCTTGCAAGCTACAGAAATTGGCTTCAGCTAACTTAAGTGCTTCCTACCACTCGTGCACCCTAGCATGGAAGAACTTTGGGTAATTCACAGAATAAAGGAAAACAGAACCACCTGACCTTGAGGTGGGATAGAAACCAGGAGAACTCTTGGGGGTCTTTATAGAATAAACTTATGGGCAATCTCTTTTGGTATGACCACAGGAAGGATTTAACTCCAACTACCTTCATTCCACCCAGTGTCACACTGCTCAAGATCCCGATTCCTGGCAGAGAAGCAGAGTGTCCGCCTGGTCCAGTTAGTTTAGTCATATGTCCAATCCTTGGATCCAGCATGATTCTACTGTGATATAGAATGAGAGACAGTTTGACTTATTTATAGAATAAATTGATAGATTTTTTACTTTCTTTTGAAAATCAATATAATTTTTCAGACAGAAAAATAAACTGTGTATATGTATAAAGATTAGACAGCAAGAAATTATTTAAAAGACAAGGAATTCTGAGAAGAAGCAGAAAAATCAGAATGCTTAGAATGGTGCCCTAGGGAGAGGCACATCATTCAGGCTTCATCAATAAAAGTCAGAGCCTCCTCCTCTCTTCTACTTGGAGTCCTGTTCACTGTGATACATTTCATGGTTTGATCAATCTTACAGCAGATTACTCCTCCTGAATAAATAAATATGGACATGAATTTTTATGAACAGGGTAGATGTAGTACATTTATAGCTATCATTAATTTAAAGAAAACTTGGTTTATAAATTTCAAGGAAAGTTATTATAAGTAAATTTTAATACTATTTTAAGATTAGTTTTATTCATATTAAATTTTAGGCTTCCAAGCTTTCTTAGGAAAGCATGCGGTATTTTGGATTAAATGTATTCTTCCAGCACTTTAAAATCCTTTTAGAAAGTTCTCCTGGCCTACGTGCTATAATATTGACTGGTCAATGCTGACTTTGAAGATGTTGAAGAGCAATAGATATTGGTTTGGTTGCCACTTGGCAAAGCCTGGAGGATAAACTAAAAAGAACTGTTGGCCCACACAAACTATCCAAGGGCTAAATGTCTCTCTTAAAATATAGCAAATGCCAGGTGTGTTAAATTCGAATGAAACAACATAAAATCTCTCCCAAATAACCCTCAAACTTTTCTGCACCCATAACGATGTGTCACGTACAAGACACAAAGGTATCGTGATTGTGCTTCTCAAGACCAAAAGATGTTAAATAACTTGCCTAATGTTACTCAGTAAATAAGTGTAAAAGTTTGGGCAAGAATTTACTTATCCTATATAATCCATTACTCAATGAAACTTATATAGGACCCCCAATGCTTAAAAGCAACATCTAGATAACGCTTAAAGAAATTTTAGCCCGGTGTTGTAAAATTTTAAATGACAGCGCCCACACTCTACTATTTATATACACACTATTTTTACATATTTGCTGTGAATGCACACATATCGTTCAGCAGTCTACATTTTTCTTTGATTCCTCAGTATAAAACCTCCTACCTTTCCCCTCATGTTGGGCACAAGAAACCAAACTAATACCTCGCATTTCAAAATGCTCACCAGAGGATTTGTACATTCACCCAGTAAGGTTTTTAGTTCATCTTTTCTTCCCAAACAAGGACATAGCTTCTGTTCTCTATTAGCCCTAAAGCACGAATGGCACATCACTTTAAAACTAATGGGCTGGCTCAGTCAACACAGAAACAACTCATTACTACTCATGAGTAGTAAAATCAGGCTTATAAAACCATTAATGAAACAAAATGCTGTTCTAATATACAGTAGTGTCTAACACCACATTTCACCTTCTCATTTTAATTGCAAATGGCTAGAGCCAGGCTACTGTTGAATATTCTTTTGCATTTCATAGAATGCCTCTAGGGAAAAAAACAAAAAACAAAAAACCAAATCACTATTCAGTTATAGGTCTCATATTTTGAGTTGTATGTGGAGATTCTAAAGTGTAATTTTTGAATAACAAGATTTTAAAGTATGATTACTATGCTTAGGAAAATCCTGAGGTAGTATGTACGTACGTATGTATGTATGTATGTATGTATGTATGGATTGAGACAGAGTCTCACTCTGTCGTCCAGGCTGGAGTGCAGTGGCGTGATCACAGCTCATTGCAGCCTCCATGTCCTGGGCTCAAGCGGTCCTGCACCTCAGCCTCTTGAGTAGCTGGGATTACAGGTGTGCACCACCACACCTGGCTAATTCTTTTTTATTTTTTGTAGAGACAAGTTTCCAGTATGTTGCCTAGGCTGGTCTTGAACTCTTGGGCTCAAATATCTTCCCGCCTTAGCCTCCTAAAGTGTTGGGATTACAGGGCGAGCCACTGCTCTCAGCCAGAGATTCTTATTTGGCTGAAGTGGGTTGCAGATATCAGTAGTCTTTAACATTTCCCCAGTGATTTTAATATGCAGCAAATTGGAATCCAATGCTTTGTGCCAATTTTGATTCTTCACCTTAGTCTGGGCATGTTCCTACCTTATAAAAAGCAGAGTTCTCCAGAAGGCAGAGGTTGCAGTGAGCCGAGATAGCGCCACTGCACTCCAGCCTGGGTGACAGAGCAAGAGTGAAAAAAAAAGCAGCGTTCTATTAGCAAGGAAGAGCAGGCAGTCCCCACAGCCCACAGTGTCTAGCAGAGGGCCTTACAGAAGTAGATCTAGAAAATCCTCTTCCCAAAAAGTGCATGTCTAAATTCTATAGGAGATAACGTTCTCTTAGTTCCCTTCATGAAGTTAATTCAATCCACAGGCATAGGTTGAATTGATACTACAGTGTGTGCAGGATCCTGTATTGAATGCTGTATGAAGTAAGAATTAGAGGCAGAGCACAATTTTCTTTACTTTGTGGTCCAACTTCCTGGTAACAACTCATTCACTCAGACGCTAGCGTGAGTATGTCTTCAACATCTAGTTACTGAGCTCTTGAAGCAAGGTACTGGGCTCAAGCAGGGAACAAAGTGAGCAGAGCCTCCACACAACTGGAACTGATGTTGGAGAGTATGGCTGTGCTTTAGACACTGAAGGCAGTATAAAGAAATAGGAGTTACTGTTTCATCTTTCCAGGAATTAACAATGACCTGTTCACTTTTTGTCTTTTTTTTTTTTTTTTTCCTGAGACAGGGTCCTGCTCTGTCGCCCAGGCTGGAGTGCAGTGGTGCCATCTCGGCTCACTGCAACCTCCACCTCCCAAGCTCAAGTGATCCTCTCACCTCAGCCTCCTGAGTAGTTGTGACTACAGGTGTGAGCCATAATTTTTGTATTTTTTGTAGATACAGGGTTTTGCCATGTTGCCCGGGTTGGTCTTAAACTCCCGAGCTCAAAGTGATCTACCTGCCTCAGCCTCCCAAAGTGTTGGGCTTACAGGCGTGAGCCACGGCACCCAGCTCACTTTTTGTCTTTTGAAGCTTAATATTTAGGTTAGGTGCTGTAGCTTATGCCTGTCAGTAGGCTGGGTTCTGTGGCTTTTGCCTGTCATCCCAGCACTTTGGGAGGCTGAGGTGGGAGGATCTCTTGTGACCAGGAGTTCAAGACTAGCCTGGGCAACATGGTGAGACCTCGTCTCTACAAAAAATTGTTAAAAATTGCCATGTGTGGTGGTGGTGCATCTGTAGTCCCAGCTACTCAGGAGGCTGAGGTGGGAGGATCACTTGAGACCAGGAGGTTGAGGCTGCAGTGAGCCATGATTGTGCTACTGCACTCCAGCCTGGGAAACACAGCGAGAACTTACCTCAAAACAAAATCCCCCAAGTCCCCAAAGTGTAATATTTATTAAGTACTTACATGTGCTAGATAGATACTGGTAAACAGAACAGTCTTGATCCAAATTTTAAACCTTGTAGTCTAAGTGTGGGAGGCAAGATACTGAAGAAATAAAGAGACAAATAAATATATTTCAAATTCTAGTAAATGCCATGAAGGAAAAGAATAGGCTCTTATGTGGGAATTATGGGGCAACATAATTTAAATTAAAGGATGACAGGAAAAGCTGTTTAAAATTCAATGGAGACAAGTATAAAATTCAGATCAGAACAGATTCTTCAATTTAACTTCTTCACTACCCTCTCTTCTAGCCAATTAAACAAAATATGTAACTTTTAGAAAGACCCATCATCTTGTATGTGAGACCCAGATATACAAGTGAGGTTTTGACTGAGATGCTGAACGTGGAGAAGCCATTCTCACAAGACCATTGGGCAAGCAATATGCTCACAGGCTGCCGTTGCTTTGTCTTGCTTATTGTGTTCTCCATTGCCTCCTAGAACTCGCTTTTGAAACTGCCCTGTAAACTTTATAAAATTAACCAGGGAAGGAGAGAGGGGAGAAAGGAAAATAAACCAAGCTTGCAGCATATTCAGCATTAACCATGAGGTCAGCTTGCTCTCTGGCCTGCTTCTTCATGGTTGTTTGGTGCCTAGTGTCCTAGAATCACGTAGACCCTAGATTACCATTTTCCTTAATTGCTCTATAGATAACAACTTACACATTGTGAAATGTTAGTTTTCCCTTGGAAATAGTCCTTCAGGTCCTGCACACGGATCACACTACTGACTCAGCTGGTCTGAAGGCCCCCCATGAGGAGTTGACTCACCAAAGAATGTAGTTTTCACGTCCTGATGGATCCAGCCCCCTTGTCTGACCCCAATTTTCCAACCCCTCACTCTCCATGATCCCCTTAAAAATTCCAGCCTGGAACTTCTCTGGGAGATGGATTTGAGGGTCTCCTCACATCTTCTTGCTCGGCACCTGCAATAATTAATTAATTAATTAAAAAAAAAATAGAGACAGGGTCTTTCTTGCTCTGTCACCCAGGCTGGAATGCAGTGGTGCAACCACAGTTCACTACAGCCTCAAACTCCCTGGGCTCAAGTGATCCTCCTGCCTCAGCCTCCCTAGTAGCTGGGACTATAGGTACCTACTACCATGCGCAGCTAATTTAAAAAAAAATTTGTAGACACGGAGCCTCACCATGGTGTCCAAACTGGTCTCAAATTCCTGGGCTCAAGGAATCCTCCCACCTTGCCCTCCCAAAATGTGGAAATTATAGGCATGAGCCGCTGTGCCCAGACACCTATAGTCATTAAACTGTGTGTGGCATCTCTGCTATCTCTGTGTAATTGGTCTGTTACTGCAGCAGGCATATGAGCCTATTGGTCCTGTAACACTTTCTCCATCTGTATTAATATATTCCTCTTCCCTGTTCCATCTATCCCACTGCCTTTTGACTTTCTTCCCCCACCCTCTTTCTCTTTTTAAAACATTTTCCATAAGTTATTGGGGGTAGAGGTGGTGTCTGATTACATGAGTAAGTTCTTTAGTGGTGATTTGTGAGATTTTGGTGCACCCATCACCTGAGCAGTATACACTGCACCATATTTGTAGTCTTTTATCCCTCATCCCCCTCCCACTCTTCCCCCCAAGTCCCCAAGTCCATCGTATCATTCTTATGCCTTTGCATCCTCATAGCTTAGCTCCCACATGTCAGTGAGAACATACAATGTTTTGTTTTCCATTCCTGAGTTAGTTCACTTAGAATAATAGTCTCCAATCTCATCCAGGTCACTGTAAATGCTGTTAATTCATTCCTTTTTATGGTTGACTAATATTCCTTCGTATATACATATATCACAGTTTCTTTATCCAGTCATTGATTTGGGTTGGTTCCACAATTTTGCAGTTGTGAATTGTACTACTATGCACATGTGTATGCAAGTATCTTTTTTGAATAATGACTTGTTTTCCTCTGTGCAGATAGATACCAGTAGTGGGATTGCTGGATCAAATGGTAGTTCTACTTTTAGTTCTCCCCATCCTCTCTTGATAATAGGAATTACTCCTTAATGTGCTTAGGAGTATATTCACTCAGATATTTAGATAAGTGAGCATTATAACACAATACCACCAAATGTAACAACCAGGAACCCCTTTTTAAAACACAAGCTTATCAACTGTCTCTCAAGGGAGAAAAAACTAATAATCCTTACCTGTTCAGAGGCACAAATGATGTAACTTTATACTTTAAAGCTTTGCAACTCAAACTGCAGGGGCTATGGAACAGCAACATTGATGCTACTTGGGAGCTTGTGAGAAATGTAGAATCTTGGGCCACACAAAACCTATTGAATCAGAATATGCATTTCAACAAGATCCCCAGTTGTTTAATAAATACAATGAGAAACATTGAGGTAGAGGATCCCAAAGCAGACAGCCATGAGAATTAATAATCTTTCCTTGACACCATTGATATTACACATTTAACTTTCCTGGAAAAGCTATTTTTACTTAGTGCTTTCTCATCTACAAGTATTCTCTAAGTTATGATTTTCAACAGTTTGTTTAAAAGTTCTGTGCTCCTCTCTTGTTATCACTTCTAGCAAATAATAATATAGATCTTTAAGGTTTATAAAACTATAACTGATGGGAGTTATTCACCACCTTTTAAGTAAGAGCCATATCACCTCATTAAAATTAACCATTGCCTGCTAATGAGGATACCAGTGTTTTGTCCTTAGAGGTAATATATATTTATATCTGTGCAATCCCTGATATCAGTAGAGAAAAGGAAGTGTTTGGCACTTTGAGAGGGAGTATGGCGTTGTGTGGAATATCAGCTCTGTTAATGCCTGGCTTGGACCTTGATCAAGGCACTAAAATCTCCTTTGGCCCCAGATCTTATCTATAAATGTCTAGGTTTTATTATCTATCAGTAAAGATATATGCATATCCACATATATGAATTTGATTTTAAATATTTAAATCAAGTATTGAATTGATATAAAATAAGATTTATGACTGGGCATGATGGCTCACGCCTGTAATCCCAGCACTTTGGGAGGCTGAAGTGGGCAGATAGCTTGAGGCCAGGAGTCTGAGACCAGCTTGGGCAACATAGCAAAACCCCTTCTTTACAAAAAAAAAAAAAAAAATTAGCAGGGCATGGTGGCATGCATCTGTAGTCACAGCTACTTGGGAGGCTGAGGTGGGAGGATTGTTTGGGCCCAGGAGGTTGAGGCTGCAGCAAGCTGTGATCGTGCCCCTGTACTCCAACTTGGGCGACAGAGCAAGATCCTGTCTCAAATGAAATGAAATGAAATGAAAAATGAAATGAAATGAAATGAAATAAACTAAACTAAACTAAACTAAACTAAACTAAACTAAAATAAACTAAAACTAAACTAAACTAAACTAAACTAAAATAAAATATAAAATAAAATATAAAATAAAATAAAATAAAATAAAATAAAAAATAAAATAAAATATAAAATAAAATAAAATATAAAATATAAAATAAAATAAAATAAAATAAAGTAAAATAAAATAAAATATAAAATATAAAATAAAATAAAATAAATAAAATAAAATAAAGTATATGTAGGATATAAAGTATCAGGATACAATAAAATCTCTATATGCACTGTCCAGTTTAAGAATATTCTAATATCCCTTTAAAATCCTGTATGTCCCTGCCAGATACCATCCCCTTCCTTTCCTGCTCCTCCAATCACTCCAGAATTTTATCATTCTCTTTTCTTTAGTTTTACGTTTGAAATCCCAAACCACATATTATTTAATCTTAAAGGTTTTTGAACTTTTATATTAATAGGATCATACTGTATGTATTCTTTTGTGATTTACTTTTTTCATCTGACATTATTTTCCTGTCATTAATCTACATTCTTTGTATAGCAAAAATTTACTCTCATTTTCGTTACTGTATTGATATTCTATTGAATGACTATATACCTCAATCTATCTATGGACATATGGGTTGTTTGTAGTTTTTTGTTATTACAGACAAAAGTACTGATGGGAACTTTCATTAGACTTTGTATTAGTTTGGTGCAAAAGTAATCGCAGTTTTTGCCATTACTTTTAATAGCAATGACTTTTGGACCAACCTATGTATTATTAATTCATAATACATGAGTTTCTTTGTGGCAGTGGTTCTCAATCCTTAGAGTAACAGAATTAGTGGGAAGCTTTTAAAAACCATGGATGCTTCGGCCCCACTCTGGACCAATTGAAATGTAATGTCTGGAGGGGGGGCCCAGGCACCTGTATTTGTAAGCACATAGGTTATTCTAATGTGTAAAGCAGGAAAGGAAGGGACATATCTGGCAGGGACATAAGGGATTTTAAGATCTGTTCCTCTGGGGCACACACCTAAGACTGGAATTACTGAGTCATAGGTGACACGCATCTTTACTAGATAATGTCAAATGGTTTAAGTGATTGTAGAAGCATTTGTGTTTTGATGGCTTCACATCCTTCTGAATTCACATTTCCTTGATAACAAATAAAGGTGAACACTTCATATACTTGTTAGCCATTCTGTTTCCTTCTTCTGTGAAATGCCATTGTAAGTTTTTTGGTTTTTTTTTTTTGTTCTACGGTTTTTTTTAAAACTGATTTTTGGGAGCTTAAAAATAGGCTTTGGATGCTGATTGTTTTGTGATGTGTTGCAGTTCTATTCTCTCAATTTGTGGATTGTTATTTCACTTTCATCAAAATACCGTAAGTTCTTATTTTTAATATTGTCAAATCTATTTTTTTTCCAATTTGTGATTTTGTGTCTTTTTAAACAAAATCCTTCTCTGTCCTGAGGCAAAAAAGGTATTTTCTTACACTGTCTTTGAAAAGTTCTATAGTTTTTGCCTTTCACATTTAGGTATTATCAGGCCTCTGAGCCCAAGCTAAGCCATCATATCCCCTGTGACCTGCACGTATACATCCAGATGGCCTGAAGCAACTGAAGATCCACAGAAGTGAAAATGGCCTTAACTGATGACCTTCCACCATCGTGATTTGTTTCTGCCCCACCCTAACTGATCAATGTACTTTGTAATCTCCCCCACCCTTCAGAAGGTACTTTATAATCTCCCCCACCCTTAAGAAGGTTCTTTGTAATTCTCCCCACCCTTGAGAATGTACTTTGTGAGATCCACCCCCTGCCCCCAAAATATTGCTCTTAACTCCACTGCCTATCCCAAAACCTGTAAGAACTAATGATAATCCCACCACCCTTTGCTGCCCCTTTCTTTTCAGACTCAGCCCACCTGCACCCAGGTGAAATAAACAACCTTGTTGCTCACACAAAACCTGTCTGGTGGTCTCTTCACACAGACACGTGAGACATTCGGTCCATGAGGAATTCATTTTGTGTGTGGTGAGAGAAAGGTGTTCCATTTTCACCCTTTCTCTTATGGACTACCAAATGTCTCAGTACCATTTATCCCAAGTCTATAATTTCCTCACTGACCTGCCCCGCCACATGGGTAATAAATAAAGAGTCCATATTTTTATGGTTCTGTTTCTGGGCTCTCAGTTTTGTTCCACTGGTCTATTTATTTATCTTCGTACCAATAAAATGCTACTTTAATTATAATTCTTGACAAGGAAACTCCTTCCACCTTCCAAGGGGAGTATTAGCTATTAGTCTTTTGATCTTTCATATAAATGTTAGAATCAGCTTGTCAAGTCCTACAGAAACAAAACCAAACCAAGACAGTTTGATTTTGACCGGAACTGTGCTGAATCTTTAAAATTGAAAATAACTGCCAGCTGGCACAGTGCCTCACACCTGTAATACTAGAGCTTTGGGAGGCTGAGGCAGAAGGATCACTTTAACCCAGGAGTTTGAGTTCAGCCTGAGCAACAAAGTGAGACCCCATTTCTACAAAAAATAAAATTAGCCAGACGTGGTGGTGCACATCTGTAGTCTCAGCTACTTGGGAGGCTGAGGCAGAAGGATCACTTGAACCCAGGAGTTTGAGATCAGCCTGAGCAACATAGTGAGACACCATTTCTACAAAAAATAAAATTAGCCAGATGTGGTGGTGCGCATCTGTAGTCTCAGCTACTTGGGAGGCTGAGGTGGGAGGATCACTTGAGCCCAGGAGATAGAGGCTGCCGTATGCTATCATCACACCACTGCACTCCAGCCTGGATAACAGAGCTGAGAGATCCTCTATCAATTTAAAAACACACACACACACACACACACACACACACACACACACACACACACACACAAAAAGAACTGCCATTTCTACTTTAGTATGTGTGTCCTCATCTGGAAACATTAAATACTTCACTTATTTTGGTCTTCTTTAATATCTTTCAGTAGTTACAATTTCTCCATAGAGGTCTTATACATCTTGTATTAGCTTGGGCTGCCAAACAATTTATTTTCTGTTTTGGAGGCTAGAAGTCTGAGATCACAGTGCCAGCATGGTCAGGTTCTGGTGAGGACTCTCTTCCTGGTTTGCAGACAGTTGCCTTCTCATTGTGCCCTCCCATGGCAGAGGGAGAGTGAGGTCTGGTGTCTCTTCCTCTTCTTACAAGGTCTTTGAGTCTATTGGATCAAGGTTTCTACCCTTCTGACCTCATTTAAACTTAATGGTCTCCTTAAAGACCGTATCTCCAATACAGCCACATGGGGGGTTAGGGCATCAATATAAAATTTTAGTGGGGACACAATTCAGGACATCTTTTGTTAGAGTTAGTCCTAAATACTAAACAGCTTCAATATTATTATTTTTCTTCTTATTTTTTGAAGTGACAGTGTCTTGCTATGTTGCCCAGGATGGAGTACAGTGGCACAATCACAACTCACTCAAATTCTTGGGCTGCAGCAATCCTCCTGCCTCAGCTTCTCAAGTGGCTTAGATTATACACATGTGCCACCACAAAAAATTGTTTTTCTATGGAGTCAGGGTTTCACTGTGTTGCCCAGGCTAGTCTCAAATTCCTGGCTTCAATCAGTCCTCCCTCCTTGGCCTCCTAGAGTGCTGGAATTACAGGCATGAGCCACTGCACCCAGCTTACTTTACTTATTATTAAACTTTTAAGTGTTTTGTGGTATATAAACTTGCAATTAATTTTTATATGTGGATTTTGTAAGAACTTGCTTTAATACAGAAGATAGCATAAAATAGACCTAAAATATTATCAAATGTCAATTTTGAAAACTTATTTCACATTTATTACTAGTCACATAATCCTCAAAAATCTAACTTTACAAATGATCACCACATGAGCCCTCTTCTCCATATACACATTTGTTAGTGTGAAAAAACAATTTTGTACAGTATTTTAGTAGTTACATGATTAGCAAGCAACAGAGAAGCAGTGAAAGCTGAAGAACTCCAAATGTGCTGCTCACAGGACAACCACTCAAACACAAGCAGCTAGGTAATAAAGGAAAATTTCCCATCCAGCCATTGAGAAATGCTAAAGGCATTTTATGATGACATAAATGCTTAAGTTAGTATGCAACCTATAGGGCAAATAAAACTGCTATATAGGTTGGTAATTTTACATTTAAATATTTGTAGTATGGTACTACCCATTTATCTAACATTTAATAATACATAAAATTTTAAGTCTGGGTTCTCAAAACAGTTGCTTGGTATTTTGGTATAGTGTCTGGTATACTCAAATGCTTCATTCATTTATCTTTTCTTCTTTCACAGGGTTTAGTGGGACTGTGCAATGCTGGAACAATAATCTAGAATGTCCTGAATAGTGAATTCCATTGTAACACCAGATCCAGGATAACAGCGAGCTATCAAACCTTCAAAGTGCTTATACTGGCGTATAAATTCATCTTGCATGGAGTGCCACACCACCTATTATTAAAAAAAAAGTCATTAGGCTATGAATGGAAATAATATGTAATCTAGTATGCAGAAATAATGCATATTCTAAGAATCTGGGTAGTATAGTAGCTAAGAACATGCATTCTGGGACCAGAATCCTAGTCACTTTTACCGACAAGATTTGTGACCTTCAGTATATGACATCACTGCTCTATGCCTCAAGTTCCTCATCTATAAACCAAGATAATAATAAGACCTTCCTCATAATGCTGTGAGAATTAAATAAGAAATGTACATAAAGTGCTTAGAACTATGTTTGACACAAGTAAGCACATGGCATTTTAGCTATTATCTCATATACTCCAATATGCAACACAGATACGGATATGCACAATTATGTTTAGAACTAAGACTAGTGATTATATAAAATGTAATGCTTTAATTTCATTTCCTTTAAAATTTAAAATTTTCTTTATCTAAAATTGTTGATGCAAAACATTGCTTGATGCCTTGGAGGATAGCAAAATGAGTCAGACCCATTATCTGCAACCATGTGATTTACAGTCTAACAGTGGAGACTAATATGTAGACAACTATCAAGACACAGTGTGATACACACATTGACATAATGGCTTAAACAGATTACATTAATTGAAGCTCACTCTTTATCAGCACAGTACAAAGCACTTTATGAATATATTATAGCACTAAGTCTCATGATGACCTGGTGAGGGTGGGTGTTATGATCATCTTCCCTATTTGACAGCTGAGGGAATGTATTCTTCCAAGGTTTTTTCATGTAAACGCTAAATCTCATAAATCCTAAATTCCTGTCAACTTGAGACCAATCACTATTCCCTAAGCAGTATTACGCTTTTTATTTTTCGTTGTTTAGCTCATATTCTTTCTTTCTAGAATGCTACTCCCTCCATCCCCATTTTGCCTGTTAAAATACATCTGACTTTCAGAGGTTGAAACAAACAATGCAATATCCCTTAGGAAGTCTTCCATGATGGTGAAATCAGAATTACTCTCACTCATATCTGGGCCTTTTAATATGGTTTACAAAGAATAATGGCCTAATTTGGTCTTTAAATTTAGCTCTACTATCCATTAGTTATGGGAGCTTGGTCCTATTACTCCAACTCTCTAAGCCTCTAAGCTCATTTTCTTTCTTTCTTTTTTTTTGAGACATGGCCTCACTCTGTTGCCTAGGCTGGAGTGCAGTGATATGATCGTAGTTCACTGGAGCCTCAATCTCCTGGGCTCAAGTGATCCTCCTGCCTCAGCTTCCCAAGTAGTTGGGACTACAAGCACATGACACCATGCTCAGCTAATTTTTTAAATTTTTAGTAGAGACAAGGTCTTGCTATGTTGCCCAATACAGTGGCTACTGTACAAGAGAGGTATCATTTCCACTTTTCGAAATAAGGGAACTAAGGCTCACAGAGGTTAAGTAACTCCCCAAAGTCATGCAGCTTAATCTGGAGCCAGATTATGAACCCATTTCTAATTCCAACCACTCAACCAACCAACAAACCAACCAACCAAAGAAAAACAAACTGAATGCTTCACCATAATGAAGTAGAAATACAAAATAAGCAGAAATAGCCATATATTCTTATATAAATAGTATTCCTTTCTTCCTCACAATTCATTAATGTGGTCTGTACTTTAATGGAACTCTCGTCCTGCTCTAGATCTACAGCATTTCTAGAAAAATATTTAAAGAAAAGCAATATATATATAAGGATCCTCAAGTCAGATGGTCAAAAGAACTCAGCATACCTGAAGTAAGTTCTCTTCTTCACATAAATGTTTATCAACCTTCTTGTAGAGGTTATCTAGACCTTTTTTTACTTCCTTTCCAGGGTACTCCTTAATGACTTTACGAAGTTCTTGTTTGTTAAATGCAAGTTGGTAACTTACTTCCTCCTCCCTTATGCCCTGTGCCACACGAGCTTCAACACCTTCAAAGAAATGCTTCAAGGAAATGAAAAGAAACAATGGCTAAGACCTGCTTTGATTATTACTTACATTTTAAAAAATCTGTTTACAAAGTAGTGTATAATTACCATGCAAAAATCAGTGTGTGACAGTATAAACAACAAAATAACAATCACCTTATTCACATACTTCTGAGACGAGCATTGGTAACACTGTAGAGTTCCTTCTAATCTTTTGATGTGTGAATACATACATGAGATTATATTTTATATGTCACATTTTACATTTAATATTGCTTTTCGCTGAATATAAATTTTAATGGCTGCATATTTCATACTATGACTAAACTACAATTATTATTCATTCCTCTAGTACTAGATATTTAACATCCCACTCCCCCGTCTTTTTTTGGACTTGCCAGATCTAGTGAGACTTTAGAAAATTTACTGTATTTGTCATAAATTTTTTTGTATATAAGTGTTTACCCACCTTACTGATTAAATTTCCAGGACTATAATTACTCTATTGAAGAGCATAACTTTAAGTATTTGAAAGATTCTTCAGTATATATACAAACTGCTTCCTAGGAAAGCTCAATCAATTTATATTTCTGCCAACAGTGTATGAGGTTGCTACTTCACTAGACTACCATAAGTATTATGACAATTTAAAACAATGGTTGTCAGAGTGAAAAAAGTTTGTCATTTTATTTTATAATTCTTTGGCTATAAATAAGGCTAACCTGCTTTCATATATTTAGTAGTGATTCAGGCCCCTTGCCCCATTTATAAATTGAGGTCTTAGTGCTTTTCTTATTGATTTTAATAAATCCTTTATATTAAATATCCTGACTCTGTTATATTATTATAAATATTATTCCCAGGTCTTCTTTTATATATATATATATACTTTTATTGACTGGCATGCCTGTATTTGAGCACGATACAAAGAATTAACACTGACAAACCCCATTCCCTTCTCATTACTTTTTTCTAAAATTTTCTTAGTGATTATTTATTCATTAAATTATCATTCTTTGACAAGTTATTCTTAGTGCTTTAAAAATTTTGTTGTTACATAAGTTCTTAATTGGAAGACAGGAAATACATTGTTTTTCAGTATATTTGTCTTGAATCCTGTCACTTAATCAACACCAGTAATTTCAACATACCATATACAGGCAATGATAATCTTGTCTCTCTTCTCCATATCTCCTATTTATGTTTCAGTCTTGTTGAACTAGCTAGCACTTCAACAACAATGCTAAATAATAAATGATCTAACAATATTTCTGCTTTAAATTGATTTCAGAGGGAATGTCTCTAATGTTGCAGTTAAATATCATGTAAGCTTTAGGCCTGAGATAGATCTTTTATCCAATTAAAGGAATATTTGTCTGTTCTTAAGTTTTATAAGGAATTAGTTCTGCATTTGATTAAATGTCTTTCAAGTACTTCTCTGAATTGTTGACAGCAGATACATATTCTCTTTTTTTGAGACTGAGTCTTGCTCTGTCGCCCAGGCTGAAGTGCAGCGGCATGATCTCGGCTTACTGCAATCACTGCCTCCCGGGTTCAAGTGACTCTCCTGCCTCACTACAGGCGCACGCCACCATGCCCGGTTAATTTTTTAAAAATATTTTTAGTAGAGACGGGGTTTCACCGTGTTAGCCAGGATGGTCTCGATCTTCTGACCTTGTGATCTACCTGCCTTGGCCTCCCAAAGTGCTGGGATTACAGGTGTGAGTCACCGTGCTATTTTACTCCAACTTCAAATTAAGAACTTATAAAAGATAACTAATTATATTGTAGACAAAGTTAGTTCAAAAGGTTCATTTAAGCTTTCACTATGTTGTAAAGTTCCCTAAAATCATCATTTCTTAACTTTAATTAACAGACTTGCTCTGGGAAATGACTCAAGTAAGGAAAGAAAAAGAAGGGAAAGAAAAGTAAAAGGCAATGTAGAAAGCAATTTTTGGTTTTTCTTTTATCTTGATAATATTTCTGAAATTTCCACCTAGACATTGTTAACTTGGTCATTTATAAAGTAAGAAATGGGAAAGAGTAATGGCAAAGCCTAATCTAGGTTCATCCCCCAGCTTGTAATTTATAAGCTATTATAATGTTGGGTAAGATTTTTTTACTTTCAGTTTCTTCATTTGTGAAATGGGGATAATATTATCTTAGCTTACACATCATTGTTTATAAGAATTAAAAGAAATAATGCATAAGTAAGAGAATAATAGCAAAATTACCATTAAAATATGATAAATAATGTATAAAAATAATGTACAGAAAGAAGAAACAAAATATATAGCATCTAGCAGTGTCTGGCTCACTGGCAGCTTCAATAACTGAGTCCCCTTTGCACCAACACATGAGAAAATTTAAGATAAATGTCTGCAGGTTATTCATATGCAAACTTATGTGTATAGGTTCAAAAGTAGGAAAAATACTGAATGAAAATATAGTTACATTTAGTTTTTCAAGAGGTTGTCCTAAAGAGTAAATGACATAAGACTGAAGGTGATCTGTGTATTTTTGTTTGGCGTCTTTTTTTTCTGCTTCTAGACATGAGATTTTCAATCGAGAAAGAGTTGCAAAAATATGGTGAAAGTTTTCCATCATAACCACATCCCTGGGGGTCTTCTGGCTTTCATTTGCTACTTTCTCCACTAAAACCAAAACAGAAAAAATAAAATAACATCTCTGAGTATGACCACATTTAGCCACAAACATTTATATGATTAATTTTTTTTTCATTTGTAAGTTTAAGAATTAAGCACATTTCTGGACTTAATAAAATATATTGTAATGGGAGTTTTCAGATCTACCTAATCATCAAAAAAATTCATCCTAAAACAGCCCATGTGTACATGGAAATTCAGTATATAATAAAAGTAATGTTTCAAATCAATGGAGAAATGACGAACTATTCAAAATGTGTTAGGACAACCAGCTGGACCCTTTTAATATATGAAATTTAGGTCCCTACTTTACATCTTGCAGCCAAATTCTGAATTGCTAAATTATTTAAAATGTAAAAAGCAAACAAATAAATTAACACAATCATAAGTACTAAAGAAAATATAGCTAATTGAAAAATAATAATTTTGTGATGGTGTGACCTTGCTGAGAATGGCTCAAAATTTAGAAGACTATTAAGGGGAGAGATGAATAAATTGGACATAAAATTTGAAAATTCATGTAAACACACCATACACAAAATCAATGAAATGCAAAATAAAATAGTGAGATAATTTATAGCCTATCAGGTTGACAAAGAATAAAAAGATTGGTAATACCTAGTAATATCCAGCATTTGTACAGTTGTAATGCAACTGCTCATAGCACTAAACTGACACAAGCTTTCTGTATCACAATTTGGGAAAAGACTTGAGATACATAAACCCTTTGACCCAGTAATTCCATTTCTAGTAATTTACCCTAAAGAAATTATTTGACAAGTATACAAAGATACATAAACTAAAAAAACCCTAAATGTTTATTAATAGAAGATTTGGTAAATGGATAATGACATATGGATGACTATGTAATCGTTAAAAATGATTATGTTTATCTATATTAACTAACAAGGAAAGGTACTAAGATTATATAGAGTCCAGCAGCTTCAAAAATAGTGTGTCAGATATGATAACACTTTTATATTAAAGAAAACATACACACACAATATGCACACATATAGAAGAGAGGGACAGGGACTTGAAAAGTGGAAGAATAAAAATTTAACATTATCTCTGTACAATAAGATTAAAAATGATCTTTCTTCTTGATTTGAAAATTCTATTTGCTGATTTTTGGGGATAAATAGTTATGTTTCAGGTCTTATACTGGCTAGCACTTCAATAACAATGCTAAATAATAAAGGATCTAACAATATTTCTGCTTTAAATTGATTTCAGAGGGAATGTCTCTACTGTTGCAGTTAAGTATCACGTAAGCTTTAGGCCTGAGATAGATTTTTTATCCAATTAAAGGAATATCTGTCTGTTCTTAAGTTTTATAAGTTTTAGTTTCTTTATAAATGAATTCATTTACAAAGAATAATGAATTAATTAATTCATTTATTATTCATTTTTAACACAGGGTCTGGCTTTGTCATCCAGGCTAGAGTACAGTGGCATGAACAAGGCCCACTGCAGCCTTGACCTCCTGAGCTCAAATGATTCTCCTGCCTCAGCCTCCTGAAACTCAGGGACACACCACCACACCTGGCTAATTTTTTTGATCTTTTTTTATAGAGACAAGGCCTCACTACTATGCCCAGGCTGGTCTTCAACTCCTGGGCTCAAGCAATCCCCAAACTGGTCCTTCCAAAGTATGGCGATTACAGGTGTGGGCCAGTGTGCCTAGCCACATTACTTTAGAATCAGATAAAGCAAAGCTACTTTGAATTTTAAAAGGAAAAATCAAGGCCAGGCACAGTGGTTCATGCCTGTAATCCCAGCACTTTGGGAGGCCAAGGCGGGCAGATCACTTGAGGCCAAGAGTTCGAGACAAGTCTGGCCAACACGGTGAAACCCCATCTCTACTAAAAATACAAAAATTAGCTGGGTGTGATGACACCTGCCTATAATGCCAGCTACTTAGGAGGCTGAGGCAGGAGAATTGCTCGAACTCGGGAGGTGAAAGTTGCAGTGAGCCGAGATTATGCCACTGTACTCCAGCCTGGGCAATAATTGGTGAGATGATTCCATTTCCTGTCAATTCTTTAGCTTCTACAATTCCTGAATATATGCAATCAGATCATTTATTTCACATGAAATGACATGTCCAGACTTTTCTGTAACTTAATTGTGGGATCTGACACAGGAAGAAAGCGAGTTATAGTATTTCAGCACTAATTTCTCCTGTATTTTAGTACTAATTTGCTTGCATAATAGATATGAAAAACTGAGGCCTAAATAAGTGAATTGATTTGCTTAAGGTTACACACACATCATAGCCCATCATCTCTAAAAGACCACTTGTTGAAATGCAAATGTAATCTGGAAGGTCATGTTTTTGTGTTTAAAAAATGATTTTCTACAAAAAATTAGCAGGGTGTGGTGGGGTGCACCTATAGTCCCAGCTACTTGGGAGGGTAAGGTGGGAGGATCATTTGAGCCTGGGAGGTGGAGGTTGCAGTGAGCCAATATAATGCCACTGCACTCCAGCCTGGGTGACAGAGTGAGGCCCATCTTAAAAAAAAAAAAAAAAAAAAAAGGTTTTCAATTTTGCATAGTCATAAGCCCATATGAACCCTAAAATGTAAGTAGTTCCTAATGATTATGAATAGGTTTTATTTTTCAAATTCAAGAAATCTTTAATGTTAGAAAACCTAAAAAAGACTATAAGATATACAAAATAATGAACCTATCTGTTCCCGACTTCTTAGTTACCAGAAATAAAAACAATAGCTACAATAATTCTTTAGAACATAACAAAAGCTTACCATTAACAAACACTCCTCTGATAAGTTTGGTGTATGCTTTATCCAGGTCTCCACGACGCTCAGCATTTTTAAAGATTGATTCTGCAAGTCCAGCAAATTCTTCAAATTCAGCAACAAATGGAAGAATTCCGACTTTACTCTTCTTTGAGATCTTTACTTCTTCCATTTGCCTTATTTGGTTACTCTAAAGTTAGGCAGAGAGCAAGGGAGACAAATAACCAAGCAACTTTAAAACTACATATAATCACAACAAAATATATAGATGGAGATATAGATATATACACAGATATCATAGAGGCAGGATATCACTTGGTAGCTAGAACACTTTGGATGCTTACTAACTGAAGATGAATCACAACAAGGAAACCTAAGAAAAACGAATTCTATAGATAATAAAACCATTTTACAGTAAGTTTAAGAAAATCAAAGTAATACAGATTATTTAAAATCAACTATAAGCCAGGGACAGTGGCTCATGCCTGTAATCCCAGCACTTTGGGAGGCCAAGGTGGGTGGATTACTTGAGGCCAAGAGTTCAAGACCAGCCTGGCCAATACAGTGAAACCTCGTCTCTACAAAAAACACACAAAAAAATTAGCTGGGCGGGGTGGCGCATGCCTGTAATCCCAGTTACTTGGGAGGCTGAGGAATGAGAATTTCTTGAACCTGGGAGGCAGAGGTTAAAGTGAGCCAGGATTGCGCCACTACACTCCAGCCTGGGCAATAGAGCAAAAAATAAAATAAAATGAAACAAAACAAAATACAATCAAGGCTGTGAACTTCAAGTCTCTGTACAAAGTAAAAACAGTCAACACACATTTCTACCATTTATGAAAGATGAGTACAAGGTAATTACTGATTTTAGGTTACAGGAGAGCAGATTCCAGAGCACCTATAGGATTCCTCCGGGTAACTTCTGGTTGGTGGCCACGTGGTCAAGTTTGAGAACCATAGTCATTTCCAATTTTCATGAGTCTAAAATTTCTGTCTGGACAGACAAATTCTCTATTTTCAGAGTATAGAAACAAAGAAGGAGGATAGGCATTTCCATATGGATTTGCATAATTTAGTTTTCCATATATTTATTAGTCACTTATTCTTAGTTCCACAAACTGCTTGTGCATGATACGACAAAATGTGAAAGAAATGTTTCATGCAGACAGAATCCTAGGTTCAAAACGATCCACGGATTCAATTATGGTTCTATGGTTCTGAAGGGATCTAAATCTACTCAGTAGGAATGATTACACTGCCAAATACTTTTGTATCATTTCAGCTTCTACCTCAAATTTCATTGTATTGAGATTTGGGGAGTATAACTCGAAAACCATATGACATATGGATTAGCAAAATAATTATCTCTAGGCTTCTGACATCAGTATAAGAAAACCCTAGGAGCATAGTCAATTATTTCATATTATCTGTACTCATGTTCCACTTCATCAGTATTGGCAACTGTGAGGTGAAAAATGGATGCAGTAGAAAAGGTAGTGGTAAGATTGCAGGTACTAGAACCGAACTGGGTTTGAATATAAGACCCATATTTTTAAACTGTGGACCTGGGGAAAGTAACTTCACCTCTCAAACGGTCTACCCTATTGAGGGGCTGGGTTTAAGATTAGATGATATAGTATGTGCAAAGTGCTCAGACTTGTGCCTGGTATACAGTAAGCACTCATTTATAAATGCTGGTCTATTGATCTTATTGACCAGCATTCATAAATGAGAGATAAGATCTTATCAAAAATAAGATCTTATTAAAATAAGATATGGAGAAGGATGACAGGTAGAAGAAACCACCCTTTAGTGGCAAACCTATGTCCTTTATGTATATATGCAACTTACGAGAATATGTGAATTTATATCTTTGTCTTGATTACTTTCTCTAGTGTCACACCTTGAGAAGTGTTCATGAAGCATTTTTTAACCTGGCCCAGTCCAATTCATACATACAAGTGTAAAAAATGTAACAGACAGACGGCTGGGTGTGGTGTCTCATGCCTGTAATCCCAGCACTTTGGGAGGCCGAGGTGGGCGGATCACCTGAGGTTGGGAGTTTGAGACCAGCCTGACCAACATGGAGAAATCCCATCTCTACTAAAAATACAAAACTAGCCGGGCATGGTGGCGCATGCCTGTAATCCCAGCTACTCAGGAGGCTGAGGCTGGAGAATCACTTGAACCCAGGAGGCGGAGGTTGAGGTGAGCCGAGAATGCACTGTTGCACTCCAGCCTGGGGAATGAGAATGAGACACCAACTCAAAAAAAAAAAAAAAAAAAAGTAACAGATAGTAAGAAAGTTGTTAAAATTTTTTTCTATTAGGAGGAAAATGATAATTGCTCAGTTATAACAATTTATTCTTAAAATAAAATACAATTATTAAAGCTACAAAACTATTAATTAAAATAAATTAAACAATTAAAATAATCAAATTAGTTTTATTAGAAAGTATTAAAAGAACAATAACAATAAACCCAAGTGATAGTTTCAGTTGTTTCATTAAATCAATGGTCACTGACTAATAAACTGAGATGTCAGTTATTCAGTGAATTTTTTTTTTTTTTTTTTGAGACAGTCTTCACTCTTGTCACCCAGGCTGGGGATCATTGTTGAGATCTTGGCTCACTGCAATCTCCGCCTCACAGGTTCAAGCAATTCTCTTGCCTCAGCCTCCCAAGTAGCTGGGATTATAGGCGTGTGCTACCACGCCCGGCTAATTTTTGTATTTTTAGTAGAGACGGGGTTTCGCCATGTTGACCAGGCTGGTCTCGAACTCCTGACCTCAGATGATCTGCCCACCTCAGCCTCCCAAAGTGCTGGCATTACAGGTGTGAGCCACTACGTGGCTCTCTTAAGTGGATCTCTCAAGTGGCCTCCAGTGGATCTCTTAAGCAACTGCTGCCGCTGTGCCACCTCCTCCAGAACTTGCCAAGATTCACAGCATGGAGGGGAAACTGGCATAGTGCCACCCAACTAACTCTGTTCATGCAGACTGTTGCCATGCCCTGCTCTGAGGGACATGAACAACAGATTCCCCAACAGAAAGCTGGAAATCCCTCGATTTAAATACATTTACCTATATTTTGCAATGACTAGGATGCTAAGGTATTTTTTTAAAAAAGCAAACTCACAATGCATTTATCAAAGTTCCTTTTGACAGTCACCAAAACATTTCCCAGTGTAGTACTTAGGAAAGAAGCAGGGTCCACATTTTGTGCAGTCCACACATGATGACTCATTTTGACTAGCATATAAAGAGAGTTAAAGCTGTCAATTTTGTCTCCTAATGCAATTAGGTTGTTCAGCTCTGGCTCAATGCAGCGAAATATTTTAATCATCATTTGGCGGATCATATCTTTCCTGTTCAGAAAACAGACAAGATGTATAAAGTTATAACAAGCTTCAGGTGAATTCACCTTTAACTTTAATCCACTGGGTATATACAAAAGGATGAAAATACCATAATTAAATTTCAATTAAAAATGTCTAGATAGCCGGGCATGGTGGCTCACGCCTGTAATCCCAGCTCTTTGGGAGGCCAACATGCACAGGTCACCTGAGGTCAGGAGTTCGAAACTAGCCTGGCCAACATGGTGAAACCCTGTCTCTACCAAAATTACAAAAATTGGCCAGACGTAGTGGTGCATGTCTGTAATCCCAGCTACTTGGGAGGCTGAGTCAGGAGAATCGCTTGAACCCAGGAGGTGGAAGTTGCAGTGAGCTGAGATGGCGCCATTGCATTCCAGCCTGGGCAACAGAGGGAGACTCGGTCTCAGAAAACAGCAACAACAACAACAAACAACAAATAAAAGTGTCTAAATATGATTATAGCAGTTTTTGATATAAAAATATTTTACTGACGTTGAGTTTTATCATTTGAATTAGCTTTAATTTGTAAAGCTGGGTCATGAAATGTGCTTTGTGATTTCTAAGAAATACACTACAATTCAAAGGCTTCCCTGTGCCAGCAAACAACAGATTGACTTCATCTTCTGTGAGTCCTGGAGCAAGGAAGAGCTGGAGAGCCATAAAATAGGACGAATTTTAAATCAGTAAAATGTTTGATAAGACAATGGACACACACGCTGGTGCTCTGAGTAACGTCAGGCTACTGAGAAACATCTAGACCCCGCCATGAGCAGCATTCCATGTTTTAAAGTTTATTTTTTCCAAAATAAATGATAGTAACAAAGACATACTCAGATGAAACAGGCAGTGGTGTGCCACAATTATGTTGCCGTGATAATGTTCCTCCATCCAGGTCCTCTGCTTCAGCCTGCAAAAATTATTCAGGCACTTTACATAATAGAAGACCAACAATTTAACTAGTATTTATATAGCGAAAGCCTGCTTAGCCTTAAAATTCCTAGGAAAGAATACATTATGAAAAGTAATGATTTTTAAAGGTAGCATTATGATAAAGCTAGCTATATAATTTAGTATGCTATTTAAGAATGTTCATGAGATACTCTGTTCTTAGGTTTTATCCAAGAACTTTTGCGGGGTGAGAAGTTGTATTTGTGTGTGCACCTGAGGGGAAGTGGGGAGGTGCAGGAAGCTGAACGCAAGGTGTGGGAAGGGGGCAGCTCGACAACGACAACCACAAAAATAGAAAATGTCCCAACACAACTTTCAAAAGAGAATTTACAAAATTAAGGAAATCTCATCAATTATTCTAATAAAATGTCAGCATTTAAAAAATGCTAGAAAAAATTCTTACAGAAGCCAACAAATAAATTTGCCACCATTACTACCATAGCAATGAATGCTCTAAACCATTTATAATAATTTCTCATTTATTTTATGACTGCTTTTATAAGTTGGTTGTCTGAGGCATACAATTTTGAGAAAACATAAAAAACACTTTATTTGCACTATTTTTAAGTTCTTCAAAATAGTCAAGAAACTCTCTCATCTTACTCTCTTACATGTATGCCAACAGAAAGGCATGCTGAATGGGCACTATGATAGCCACTTTACAGAAGAGGAAAGCTGGGGATCAAATAACTGGCTTAAGATCTCATGGCTAGTTAGTAACAAAGCCATAAGGAAGACAGATCTGAGGCTTCATTTTCTTTTATTTATCATTATTATTATTATCATTTTTTTTGAGACGGAGTCTCGCTCTGTTGCCCAGGCTGGAGTACAGTGGCGCGGTCTCTGCTCACTGCAAGCTCTGCCTCCCGGGTTCATGCCATTCTCCTGCCTCAGCCTCCCGAGTAGCTGGGACTACAGGCGCCTGCCACCACGCCCGGCTAATTTTTTTTTTTTTTTTTTTTTTGTATTTTTAGTAGAGACGGGGTTTCACTGTGTTAGCCAGGATGGTCTTGATCTCCTGACCTCATGATCCACCCACCTCGGCCTCCCAAAGTGCTGGGATTATACGCATGAGCCACCGTGCCCAGCCTATTTATCATTATTATTATTTGTTATACCATAGTGTATATACTAAAACATCATTTTTTAAAAAATTATATTTGTCTTGATGACTACTAAAAGGTTAAAAGAGCCTTTTAAATAATGTTCTTTGCAAAGTAAACTCAGACATTCATCCCCCCACTAATTTAGATAATATTTAGGCTTATGATATTCTGAAATATTAAATTAGATAACCAAACTTCATCTGTCACTGTTTTTATTATCTTGTGGTATTACAAAAATTCCTTACATCCTAAATCCTTACATCATAAAAAAAAAACCTTACATCATAAATTCTTTCCTTTTCTCTTCTGATAATAAAATTGTGACCACATATTAATTAAGTTAATTATGTTACAGATCATAAATACTAGCCAAAATACACTATGAGCCATACCATAGTTCCAGGTATACTTTGATGTTGCTGTAGTTTGAAAAATTTACTTATGAAGTCCTGTTCTGCCAGACATAGGGGCTCCAGTTCACTTAGTACCTGTTCAAAGATCTGAAGAAAACCAAAGTGATCCCATAATGAAAGAACCATACCAAATAAAATAACGCACCACATTTAATTTTCTTTTCTGCACAGACCATGGATCCATAATCTCACTAATCTCTAGGAATTTATAATCTCAGTGGAATCCCAAAAACAAACTCTTCCAAGATCAACAGGACAATGGTATTAGCAGGTATAACAAGGCCACACAACATACCTAAAATAAAACTCACAATTATTCACTTCACATCTGGAAAGAGGAGCACAAAGATCAACTTTTAAAACTTATTTATGGCCAGGCATGATGGCTTACGCCTGTAATCCCAGCACTTTGGGAGGCCAAAGCGGGCAGATCACTTGAGCTCAGGAGTTTGAAACCAGCCTGGCCAACATGGTGAAACCCCTTCTCCACTAAAAATACAAAAATTAGCCAGGTGTGGTGGCAGGCACCTGTAATCCCAGCTACTTGGGAGGCTGAGGCAGGAGAACTGCTTGAACCCAGAAGGTGGAGGTTGCAGTGAGCTGAGATTGTGCCACTGCATTCCAGCCTGGGTGACAGAGCAAGACTCCATCTCAAAAACAAACAAACAAAAAAACTTATTTAATGTAGTACAGAGAAAGGTTAGCATCACAAAAGCTTTTATTTCCTTACTTTCCAGGTGCTCAAACAACTTAGATTTGAGGTACAAGCATTTTATGATTTATAACAAATTTTAATAAAACTTTTATGTCATTTCATTGATAATTCACATTTTACTTGTCCTTTGACTAGTTTTTTTTTTCCAGAATCGATTCAGTTGGAAAGTAAAACATGGTTGATGCTTTAGACAGCCAGAAGAATCCAAACCTTTGAACACAATTACAGCAACCACAAACTGCTGTTAGAAAAGAAAACTAATGTTAATGTTTAAGAAGTAGTTGTTATTTTAGTTTACCTTATCAAATTTGGTCCTGTCGGCAACATCAAGATCAGAGGCAGACATGTTTCCCATATCCAGCAGGGAAGATGACTGAGATCTGCGATTCCCTGAACTCTGAACACTGAGCTTATTTAGACTAGAAGTAGATCCAGTCAATTTCCCCGAACTTCCATGAAGACCTAAGAAATAATAAAACTTTGAAAGTTGTGACCTTCACAAATAAATGATCCAAAGTATAAAGCAGGGATAGATCTTCTATCTTCTACTGGCTTGGTCTTCCAGGGCTCGTGTTAGTGCACAAAGCTTCTATAGGGGACAGGTGGTATCGTTTCCTTATCTTCCATTAACATTTGTGTCCTAATCCTGAGCATATTGAAAAGAGAAGCGAAACTACACAGATCCACAGAACAGGATTGAAAGGGACCTTAAAGAGCATATTATCTATAACCTGCCCATTTCATAAAGCTGCCTGGTGAAATCACTAGACTAAAGTAGATGAGGGTTTCTTTTCCATTCAAAAAGACAGGAATATGGAGGAAGGTCACTGATGACCATGTTAGCATATTAGCCAGTATGACCTTGTTATACTTCAGAAGAAAATTGCTGCATCTCAATGTTACCTCCACAATAAATCAATATATTAGGTTGAACCACATGAAACTGCCCATATTGATCATTTTGCCCTACCAAAAAAAGTCAATTGCATATGATTCAACTGAGTATATTCCAAACTCTGAAACTGTTTTTCCAGTAAGTGAACTGATTATAGTCCTTTAAAAATGAAATAAAATGAACAGAAAAAACACCCTGAAAACTTGTTATATTTAAAATACAACTGACATGTAATACATACATCACTAACCATATTAATATAGGACACCTGTGTTTAGGTAAAATTTTGGTATCAGTCATAGCCATGAGGAAAACTGAGAACATACAGCTGGCAATAACTCACATACACCAAGGAATGAAAGGATTTGATTTTTAGAAGAAAATGTGATATTTTTATTCAGAATTAAACATAAACAATAACTAATATATTTTAAAAACATCTTTCCTGAATATCTTTCAGTTAACTTGTACTATTCGCTGATGGTCAGAAAAGACAAAGGAAGACATAATAGGAATAATTAAAGATAAACTCTGGCTTCATTATGTAAAATCTGACCACAGCTCTATAAGAATTTTTATACTTTCTAAACAGCCTGAAAACAGAAGTATAATGGTTAAGTCTTTTCATAAATTTCTGACACAAAGTTCTACTACTCGTCAAGTAACTTTAACTATATCATATATTTCTTGGATATCACTACTATCATGTGGGTTTTCTTTCACTAATACCTGGCAATTCAGAGCAATCAAAATTTTTGGTGTTACCTTTTTCCCAGACAACTAATTTCTAGACATTAAACAAACATGCATTGAGAATACCTACTAATACACTAGGCATACTCACTCTCTGTTTCCTGTTTGACAGCACTTTCTTTTCGAGGCAGTGTAGCTGTGATGGATTAGGTTGCAAGCATCAAAGACAAAGACAAGTTAATAAACTGCAATTTGCACAAACCATGCACAAGAGGAAGTTAAAGCTCTAGTTTAAAAGACACATGCAAAGAACCATGAGCATCAAGTAACAAGAAGTGCAAACACATGTTTAGTTGGTCACCTATTGTTTGAGAAATTATATGAGAGTAAAAAACTTTACTTTTAATGTATTGTTTTTACTCAAATATTCAGGTAGAAATATCTATGCGTAACACCCCTACACTTTAAAATGTTCTATTTTTTTAAGTTTATGAAGCTGGTACACTTAAATTTAAAAGACTAAATTTGCAAGTTTTGGTTTCCTGAGAAAATATAATTCAAGTAAATAAAGTTGCAATTTATTAGAATGCAGCTGTAGATTTAGACGTCAACAATCTTGTGTTCCCTGAAAGCTCCTGAAAGGATTCTCCACTGTACTAAATAATTTTATACTATATCTAACAAAAAATTATATGAGTGGGGCTTTAAAACCATTGAAAAGTTAAAACTAATTATCAAGCTGAATTACTTAGTCACTGGCTTTGTGAATGACCAGAATGAAAGATATACATCATAATACTAACAATCAGATGTATGAATAAAAGGGTAAAGTTTAGGGAATAGATATAATATAAGAATTTGAACTCTTTTTAGGGTCATTAGGCATTTCTTTTATCCAAAACTTCTCTCTCTATAACATCTATTAGATCAGTATTAGAGCTAATTTTGTGAAACAGTCTACACTCAAATTAGAAGTTGATGTGAAAGGTAAAGAAAGATCATAGGATGAAACAGAGTATTAAAGAATAAAACTAAAACTTAAAAATATCTTTAAAACAGCAAAAAGCTGTGTCAACTGACATTATCCCTACCAAGCTTCAAGGCAAAAATCTCGTCACATCAGTGACTGGTATATCTTTATCAGTGACAGGTATATCTATCAGTGACTGGTATATCTTCATCCACGACAGGTATATCTTTCTAGCCCTGGCTATCTGAAGCTCAAGGGAATATGAAAAAACAAGGCTGGACATTAAAGCGGCAAACAGGGATCATGCTGGAGCTACTAGCTAGTCAATCTGAACAGTACTTTCTGGTGCCTTAAGGTGTCACTATACTATGTTCAGCAGTGCCAGAGCAAAATCTAAGTTTTTATATGGTTTATCTCTTTTTTTATTTTTTGAGACAGGATCTCATTAGGCTGCCAAGGCTGGACCGGAACTCCTGGGCTCAGGTGATCCTCCTACCTCAGTCTCCCATATAGCTCAGATTACAGACGTGGACCACCATGCCTGGCTAGTTTTTTGTCCTTTAGTAGTCAATAAGGAATACAGACTTACCAGTAGTGCCTATTAATTATAATTTGGGGTTCATAAAACATATCAGTTATCAGCAAGTGATAATACTCAGGTAAAATGTTAAATATCTTTAAATAATCCCCACTAGAATGTAAACTTCATAAAGGTAGGGTCTTTGTTTACTGCTGCATTCCCAGTACTTATAATAGTGAGTTATTAGATAATAGGTAATTTATAAATATTTATTGAGTTAATCGTCCAGCCATCCCTGAATTCAGCATTGTATTCAAGACTCTTTTTTTGTTTTTTTTTTTTGAGACGGAGTCTCGCTCTGTCGCCCAGGCTGGAGTGCAGTGGCCGGATCTCAGTTCACTGCAAGCTCCGCCTCCCAGGTTTACGCCATTCTCCTCCCCCAGCCTCCCGAGTAGCTGGGACTACAGGCGCCCGCCACCTCGCCCGGCTAGTTTTTTGGTTTTTTAGTAGAGACGGGGTTTCACCGTGTTAGCCAGCATGGTCTCGATCTCCTGACCTCGTGATCCGCCCATCTCGGCCTCCCAAAGTGCTGGGATTACAGGCTTGAGCCACCGCGCCCGGCCTTGTATTCAAGACTCTTTGGAATCAACAAGATTTCTTAGTTTAGTGGAGAAACAATAATAGAATAATTTTGGCTATTTTAAAGATTTGGAATATTAAATTGGAAGGAGGGCAATAATTATGCAAATGTATGCATTAAGGGACTAAAATCTCATACAAATGAGAAGTGATATACATACATCTCAACTGCAGAAAGTAAAAATGGTGACTAAAAAAGATTACTAAATTTCCTTTCCCTGTCATTTCATTAAATTTGTAGCATACAAAGAAAAAAAATACACTGAAATATCAATCCTGTGGGAAAAAATTCCATGCCTTTGAAAATATCAAAATAAAACTATTAATCAAAAAAACCTACACAAAGGCCTTATCACAAAGAAAAGCTACTTCCCTGGTACTTTAATGTATTTTTGAATTATTTCAGCTAAGTAGATGTTAAAGACTCAACTCAAGAGTGGCTGAAAAAGAAAGGATTCTCTGTTCCCCTGATTCTCTATCACTATATTGACTATACAGTTTCTTTTTGTAAGACACATTCATTCTGACTATTCTTACCAGCATGTATTCTTACTAGCATTTGTGACCCAGAATTTTCAGAGCAAACAAGCAAGCAAAAAGCAAACAATTTAAATTTCATTTATAATTACTTAATTTTGATTCAATGAAAAGTCATCTTTCCAAAATATGAGATTTCTATTTTAATTATAATTATAGATGTTCCTTGACTTACAATGGGGTTACACTTTTTTTTTTTTTTTGAGACAGGGTCTTGCTCTGTTGTCCAAGCTGGAGTACAGGGGTACAATCATGGCTCACTGCAGCCTTGACCTCTCAAGGCTCAAGCGATCCATGCCCCTCAGTCTCCTGAGTAGCTGGGACCACAGGTGCACGCCACCATGCCTGGCTACTTTTTGATTTTTTTGTATATATGGGATTTTGCCATGTTACCAAGGCTTGTCTCGAACTCCTGGGCTCAAGTCATCCTCCGGGTTCAGCCTCCCAAAGTGCTGGGTTTATAGGTGTGAGCCTATAAACTGCACCAGGCTGGAGTTACATTTTGATAAACGCATTACAAGTTGAAAATACTGTAAAGAGAAAATGCATTTAACACACCCAACTTAGTGAACACCAGAGGCCTAGCCTACCTTAAACATGGTGAAAACGCATTATCCTAGAGTTGGGCAAAATCATCTAACACAAAGTCTATTTTATAATAAAGTACTGAATATTTCATGTAATTTACTGAATACCACACTGAAAGTAAAAAACAGAATGGCTGTATGGGTACTTGAAGTATGGTTTGTACTGACTGCAGAGTGCTTTCAAACCACTGTAAAATAAAAAAATCCTAAGTTGAACAATTATAAGCCAGGACAGTCTATAGTATTAAAAATTCATTTAAACACAATTTGAATCACTGAAAAGATATCTTTGAAAAAAATGTACACTATACCTTATTTAGAACTTCTTAAGTCATCTGCATTTAACTTGAAATTAATTTTTAAAATACTGGCTTAAAAGTTGGATTTTCAAACATGAATGGAACTATTTTTATTCTCCGAATTGTTTATTTAGTTTTTCTTCTCCTGTAGCTGTTATCAAAATAACTGATACTGTAATTTTCATTTGTTTTATAGAACGTTTCACAAATTAGTGTGTCATCCTTGCGCAGGGGCAATGCTCATCTTCTCTAAATTGTTCCAATTTTAGTACATGTGCTGCTAAAGTAAGTGCAATTTTCTACGCCCTCAATTGTCACAAATGACTCTCCTATTACTTGCTATTTAATAGACACATTTAATAGAAGATATGTGATTTTAACACTTATAAAACTACAAAAGTACCTTTTAACCTGTATTACGTTAGTTAAAAATGTTTTTAACAAGAATTTCTCAAGGAGGAAACAATTTAGGTTTCAGGTTAATGCAATGATAACAGTAAGATACTATTATACTTGATTTAAGTTATATTTTTATTATTTCATTTATCTTAATGTGAATCTTAGACTTGATAAACTATTACAATACTGGGATTAATGACCTACTCAGGAGATAATTTTAGAAATATTTCTTTTTTACTCCACTTTTCATATACTGAAGGAGTTCTCTCAAAATAAAATGGTTCACTAACAAGTGGTGACAAATATACTTAATGAAAACATTAAACATGTAACTGCATTAATAATATGCTGTTTACTCAAAAAAAAAAAAAAAGCATAACATATCCACAGTGAAACATTAACAAGGATATAAACACACTGCTGTTTAAGAACAATTAACCTTTAGGATGAGTTAGCATTTCTGTTTCCGAAAGCCTATTGTCCCAAGATTCTTATCAGTATCTGTAAAGTGTAGCATATTTACAGACAAATTCAAACCATTTGAAATGTCTGGACTAGTATAATCAATATATTAGTGTTGCATTTTTTAAAAACAGTGAGTTACAGAATAATCACCCACTAATGACAGTCTTCTCTGTCCTACAGTAAAGAATGGAAACATGTACTATCAGTTTTCAATCCTGTTTCTTGATTACTGAAGTTGCTTAGGGCATAGGCTCCTTTCAACAGGCAAATGCTAAACTCATTATTCTAAAGGGGAGCTATGCAGACACAGTGAGGAGTACACAATGTGGCCATTTAAGGCCAGGTTTTGACTGGAATAGGCACAAAACTCCATCCAAAAGGAACTCCAGAGATGGATACATGCAAGAGCAGAATGTGGCCTCGGCAAATCACCTTCCTCATAACTTGATACTGTCACTGGCTATTCTTTCAAATGTTTCTGTCCATTGAAAATACTTAGAAACAACAAAAATTAACATGCTTTAAAGCATCTCTTTAGAAAAATAAGGTAAAACAACATGAGAA
This sequence comes from Piliocolobus tephrosceles, assembly GCF_002776525.5. Lineage (NCBI taxonomy): Eukaryota > Metazoa > Chordata > Mammalia > Primates > Cercopithecidae > Piliocolobus > Piliocolobus tephrosceles. The sequence goes on from NC_045436.1 coordinate 132,477,522, forward strand.
TGTTTGGTGACAGTTTTATAGCTCTTTGGCAGGGGAGAAAATATTTAAACTTTCTTTTTGATTCAAAATAGCCAGTGAGAAGTAAGAAGCCAGGAACCGGTTTCATTTCTATGTGGAGAGCAATGACTTAAGAGATTAGTGACTTGCCCCCAACTGTTATAAAAAGTCTTTTAGGGAATCAGTTAAATTGAACTCCCAACATCTATCTCTCAGTCTAGTACTTTCTCTACTTGACTGCACTTCATTTTCTCACCAACTCATGTTCCTATGAATATATATATATATTTGATTATAGCATCAATACACAATTGCTGTCAGTCGCATATCGCAGAATTTTAATTAGTAAAGAAAATTTACAGATATACATATTTGCTCTATGAAACAGCTATAAATCAAGCCAGTGTTTTAGACCTCTTTTTTCATAAATTCTACTGGATCTACCTCCACCTCGCATAAGAAGTCTTAGAATTATTTGTTATAAATAAAACCATTTTTAATAGGAAGATAACGAACTGACATGCCTAAGCTTACCAAACTTCTTGCTTTCTTTAGTTGTGCCAGTCATCTTGATCTTTGCAACTTCAAAGAAATCTTTGATTTCTCTTTCATATAGTCGGGATAAATAATCCATGTAATTCTTAAAATAAAAGTAATATGTACTTCTTATTAATAAAACACATATAACAATTTCAGTTTTTCAATTCCCCAAGTCCTTCATGCTTGTTTTAAATTTCGTGGTCCAAAACTTTGATGTATTTCACAGGATATAAAAATAGGTTATTTTCTGTCTTAAAAAACAATTGAATAGGCATTGTAACATTAACAATTTACAAAAATATGAAGTCAAACATAACCATATTTATATTTTCATTTTTCTATATTGCCTTTTGCATATTTTAAATATCACTGCAATCATACTATACAGAATATCTAAATCAGAACAATCACGTTTCTCCAGTCTCACATTTTAATGACAGCACAGTATTCAGTTTTGTTGGTGTAGCACCATTAAGTAAAACTAAAACTTAAATTAAATAAAACTAAAACTTAAAAATAGCTTTAAAACAGCAAAAAGATGTGTCAACTGACATTATCCCTACCAAGTTTCAAGGCAAAAATCTTGTCACATCAGTGACTGCCCTAACACAGGACAATGAAGTGGTTTCCTTGTTTTGCTATGATAGACAATGTTGTAATAAGCTTTTTACCTCTAATGAACTATTTCTTTGAAATAATTTTTTAAGGATGGAATTACAGGGTCAAAAAGTATGGGAATCTTAATTGCTTTTCTTCCGTATTGCCATGTTGTTTTAAAAACAGACCAATAATAAATAGTGCCAATGGCACTTAAGAATATTTAGTTTCAATGATCCTCTGTCAGCTTGGGGTATTACTCCAAAATTGGTATTTTCCATTAAGAATTTAATTAGTATATCTTACAGTTTTCAGAATTAAGTAATACATTTTCTTAAAACAGATTTAATTCTCGCTTAAATAAAAACATCTATCCTTTGGCATACAAAAATCATTTCTTCATCATTTGTACTTATCATCACATAAAAATATACTCTCAAGAAGAGTTCCTCAACAGTGGGAGACTGTATATTTTTCCAAGTATGAAGTTAAATGCCCTACATAGAATTTGACTAAATTTAAATAAACCCATAGCAGAAAAGTTGTACCTAGCTATTCTTTTATCATAAAATCTAAGCTTCAACTTCCTACATTATTTCAAATTAATACGTCCATTTTTAGAACATGTTTACCTGCTTTAAAGATCAGGTATACCTTCCAAAAGGTACATGTTGTGTAAATATTTGTATATTGATTCACAGTTTACCATTGATTGTCTTAAAATATTTCATAGATGTATCCTTATAAAATAGCATTTGGACCAAACATAATATAGATCCTATCCTTTTTCAATTTGTAGGCCATACACATTTTTCATATAATCTCTGTAAGAACACTTAGTCAGTTGGGCAATTCTTTCCCATGATCTTTGTATAACTTTAAAAGCAAATATAAATTAGAATTCCTATTTCATTGGGATGTATTACTTTTTCAGTGGGACTCAAATGACTTAGATACCTTTTTTCCTGGCACTCAACAGAACTCACTGATAGGAAAGACCACAGGAAGGTTTTACTATATCAGTGTCTCCCAAAAACTCTACGATGCTAGCCTAGGCAACATGGCGAAACCCTGTATCTACAGAAAGTACAAAATTAGCCGGGAGTGGTGGCACATGCCTGTAGTCCCAGCTACTCAGGAGGTTGAGGTAGGAGGATTGCTTGAGCCCAGAAAGTTGAGACTGCAGTGAGCTGTGATGACATCACTGCATTCCAGCCTGGGTGACAGAGGGAGACCCTGTCTAAAAAAACAAAAACAAAAACAAAACACAACAAACAAAACAAAATCCTAAAGTACATTTTAAATTTTAAGATGGTACTTTGGAACGTTAGCTCGCCATCTTCTCTACTGGCTCTGATTTTTTTTTCCTTTCACTTGCCTCAGCTTCTCTGGCTCTCTGATTAAATCTGCCTTTCCTCCCAGCAACCCTTGCCTCTAGTGTTTGGCTTTTGAGTAGTAAGCAGTGGAACCTGGGCCCACTGTAGGGTCTTTCAGAGACCTCCATGGTTTACTTTTCCTTTTTACAATGTGAAAGGAAAACAAATCTTGGGGCCCCAAAATCACTAAGCTAAAGGGAAAAGTCAAGCTGGGAACTGCTTGGGCAAACCTGCCTCCCTTTCTATTCAAAGTCATTCTTCTGCTCACTGAGATAAATGCATATCTGATTGGCTCCTTTGGAGAGGCCAATCAGAAACTCAAAGGAATTTGCTTATCTACCTATGACCTAGAAGCCCCCTCCGCACTTTGTCGTCCCACCTTTGCTTTGAGTTGTTTGGCCTTTCCAGACCAAACCAATGTTCATCTTACATATACTGATCGATGTCTCATGTCTCCCTAAAATGTATAAAACCAAGCTGTGCTCAGACCACCTTGGGCACATGTCGTCAGGACCTTCTGAGGCTGTGTCATGGGTGCGCGTCCTTAACTTTGGCAAAATAAACTTCCTAAATTGACTGAGATCTGTCTCAGACTGGGGCTCGCAACGATAAGACAAATTCTACAAATGTAAACCTGAAGGGGAGAGAAGACATGTGAGTCATCTTCAAGTACGACCGCCAATCTCAGGAGGCTATTAGCAGAGGAAAACTCCTTTCCTACCCAAGCATGGACGGACCATCTCTACTAACTGCCCTACATGTATGACCCAGAGTTGCAGATAGGGGTAGCAGTCCTGGGAGGAGGCAGTAGCTACTGATTCTTATTCCCAAAGAATTTTGAACAAGTTTTTTCTGTTCCTGCCAAAAAGTGTGAGCTGTGTAAACATAACCAAGTGCAAATAGCTTTCTGAATTATGATTTCTTACTAAAGAAACACTGATTTGTCTGTTTCCTTCGTTTTTCTTTCATTCCTTACTTCCTTCATCCTTTTTAAGTAAAACTCCTGTTTTTGACAACTCTTCAGCAACCAAATTAGATGATGAGGTAAAAATACATAATCTGTCAAAAGCTCAAATCACAGGATGATACAACATTCCTGAGAAAAAGTCAATTTCATTTAAAAAGCTCATTAATACTGTCAATCAAAAATAAACTCTGAGCAGAGAATGATTCCACAAATCATTACTAGGTTGGCTATAATCTTGTTTCTTCACTTTAAATTACATTCATGAATACTGCATTATATATAAAGATAGGGCAATAATACTCACTGGGAACACAATTAGGCAAAAAGCTTATTGATTACTTATTTGAATATTCACTAGGGGACAAAGCACTTGTTGGCACAAAACTCTTAAGGAAATATAATTTATGTTTAATTATTCAGAATATTAATCCTCCTAAAACTTCAAAAGACAAAGAATTCCAGTAATGTAAATTTTTTCCTTAAGATATCTCCAAATCGGAATTCTGTTGAATGAAAACAAGACAAAACAAAATATAACACAACAGTGGAGATGTATAATGCTTAATATACTAATTCTGAGGAACTAAAATAATCTCACCTAAAATAGCTAGCCAGATAAGAAGTATATAAGCACCTCAGGAGACTTTTTTTTTTTTTGAAAAGCATTTTAAAAATTATAATTTAAAGATATTATTTATTTTACTAAGGTTTATATCCTTTTTCTTACGATCTCTGTTTAGAAGTGCAAGAGCCAGACTTTACTTTAAATGGGCAAAGGCACTTTAAGAGAAAATGCATGAAAACTGATACATAAAAATGTCCTACTGTCAAATATGTCAACACAAATGCATGGATAGGAATATATAATTTGCTTCCTTTTTACTATCACACTTCTCATAAATCTCTTCCTAACCCTTCTGCTTTCTTCTGAAGCATGAATCTAAGATACCAGATAGAAGTTGCTTATACACTAGCGATTCCAATATTCTCATTCCGCAGAGACAAAACATACCATTCCTTTCAATTCTAGAACATCTTTTAAGGCCACATTGTCCATATAATTATTAATTATTAACACAGCTTATGCATTAGATTTCTTATTTTTAAACTTCAAATTCACAAAAATTTACAGATAAAAGATTTTAGATGTTTCTCAGAGTATTTCAGAATTTTAATAAAATGCATCTTCAGCTAGGACTATCTAGAATACTATTAGCTATTTACGTAGTTGACTAGATAGGTGGGAATCCTTTAGCTCTGTTTTTTTTAAAAAGGGACATGATGTCCAATTTCTAAACTAAAGGTCAACAGCATAAATGCCAGAAAAGTACTGTCCCTATGGCTTCCTGCTACAATGGCTATTAAATCTAAGTCAGGCCATGTCATTCCATGGCTCAAAGTCCACCATCTCCCCTCCCTACCGTGTAACGTCACGCACAGTAAAAGACAAATCCTTACATGGTCCAGAATCCCTTCCAGATCCACCCTGCTCCCACCAGGGTCTGTTCCTGGCTCACAATGCTCCTACCACACTGGCCTCCCTGCTCTGCAAGCACACCAGGAACGCTCTGCCTTAGGGCACTTGCACTGTGCCTGGAAAGCTCTCCTCTGGAAATCCTTATCCCATACCCTTCTCCCAGTCCTGGCATTCCCTGCTTTATTTTCTCTAGAGCACTCAGCAGCACCTTTTAACATACTATATAATTAACATTTTTGTCTGTCTGTCTCCTCTAGAATACGTACTCTGAGAAGGCAAGTATTTGCCTGTTTCCTTCAATGCTGTATCTCTCAGTGCTTACAAGTGTTAGCACGTAATAGGTGCTCAATTCATTTACCAATTGAATATATGAATAAATGACTTTGCTCTTCCCCAAGTGCAGAATTTTAGTCAGTAGTATTGTTCTAAACTCCAAGCCCAGCAAGTTTGGCATCAGTCTGTTCCTTCTGTTGTTGGAGTCTCTCTTTTGGTTTATATTCTCTATTCCCAACACTATCTTCCTGGCTCAACACTTCATTTCATCTGAATTATTACTTTAGGTTCTTAATTAAATTTCCCTCATCTTATCTTTTCCCATGCTTGAGGAATGCTGGAGGTCCCTATAGCTCATCTTTTTCAACGTAATTTCTCACTGCCCTAGAATAGGAAATTTCTGCTTCGGTCACACTTAACCTCATTGTCCTAGGACAAGCGTATATTTTTCCCACCTTTGTCTGCACATCTCTCTCCCCATCCCTGGAATGCCTTTCGTCTTATTTCTAGTTTATTTAATTGCACTCATTGTTTAAACTCAACTGAAGCTCAATATCATCCATGAAGATTCCCCCATGGCCTCGAGACAGGGATTTTCCTGTCACACTAAAATATATACTGCCACACACTAAAAATTCATTTCTAGTTTAGTGTTTAATTTTTTGCTGATTGTTTTATGCATGATTCTTCCCAGTCAGATTTAAAGCTCATTAGGGTAGATGCTTATTAGGTAGGCCCCAGGTGCCTGGAATAGTGGAATGCTTGCTTAATAAAGACGCACTTTGTATTTCCTTAACAGAACAGATTATAAATCCACAGAGGGCAAATACCTCACTTATAATCCTCATACTTCCTTGTTTCTATACTGCACATAAAGAAACTCAGGAAATAAGCATAACATTTACCTAAATTGACTGATGCTTCAGGCTACAGTATGGCTTAATATTTTTCCATACTGAAGTTTAAAATTTAGCTCTCCTTTATCCAAGTAAATAAAATGAATGTTATCACTGGTAGACAGCACTGACTAATTTTCTGCTTTCCTAAGAATGTATTGCAGTATTTTAAATTTGGGGAACTGAACACATGACCACTTGATTCTAAAAGATAATGCTCTATTCTCAGTGAGTAAATGACGGCAAATCCATACCTTTGTTAGTCCTTCATATTTTCCATAATCTGTACTCTTTAGCCACTCCATCAGCTTGGCATATCGGAGCAAATCTCTATGAAATGGATGATGGTTGGGTAAAGTCAGTTCAATAGAGTGTTGAGCAAGAGTCGAACTCTGATCATGACCCTAAAGTGAGTAAATAAGTAAATAAATATAATCGACAGCACAAAGACATATTGTTACAATAAAAAGTCTAAACAATGACCAAAATGTGGCCAAGCCAAACCAATAAGACATAGAAAAATAAAAATAATTAAGAATAGAATACAGAAAAATGAAAACCAAATACTTAGACAACTTTTATATCCTGTGTCTATCAAATGAACATTACCACAAGATAATCATAAACACGCAAGAATGGCACTCTGATAAATCAACTACTCATTCCGTCTTCTAAAGGAATAAAGATGGAACGTTTTAATGAAGCTTCTCTCTCTCATACCATATTTCACAATTTACCAAGCAAATGACCTTCTTGATATAGCTTGAATTAAGAAACACAAATAGAGAAATCATTCAAAACAGTCTACACTTATGATATTCCCATTAGAAAGTTTATAATACTTAAAACAACAGATTAAAAAAACGTAGACTATAAAGTCTTAGAGCTTGGAATTGGAACCTTGGTCATTTGAGTCTTACTTCTGTCTTGGAGCAGATTCAAATTGAAAATACAATTTCCCTACAACAAGCAAAAGGCAAAACAAGACAGATTTATTTGATGTAATTTTCACTCAATCTAATTTGCCTAAATAGTCAGAAGTTATTTGTCAGCATTTTGTGAAAATTTTATTAAAATTACACAGACTGCTGGAGTTTTGGAACTAGTTAACTCATTTCCTGGTAAGGTTACCTAAAGCAAATTATGAATGTGTATTATACTCGTTGGTATACATTAGCTTAATAAGCATCCTGAATTTAAAGAATTTAAATTCTTTTAAGTTGAAAGGGATTTCTTTCACCTAATTTATATACTTTACTATATACACAAAATAACCTAGTGGTTATGAATTTTTAAAAATTTCTTTTAAACACAGAGTATTCAGAAAGAAACATTTCTGGCCTAGGGGAATGAGGAGTTCCCCGGTAACTGAGAAAGAAAGCCCGGAAGTGTAAGACATGCCAAGTACAAAAACCCACATCATTATCCATGTTCCTTCTTCATAAACGTTTTCAAATCAGTCTGATGGAAAATTTTCTTCATGTGAGAATACATCCCCAATTAAAAATGGAAATTAAAAAGAAAAAAGGAAGGACCCATTATACGTAAATTACATACAAAATGGTAGAAAACAACCAATATACTTCTCAGATTCATCTTACTGATATCTACTTAGGTTAACTTGGGAAACTGAACTAGAGATGTCAGAAAAATATCACGAGACTGACCAGTTCAAAACAACAAGAACTAGAATACGGGGCAACAGAAGTTCACAGCTACCCCAGATGTTACATACAAGGTGTATCAATAGGTCCATAATCCCTGTCTGTAATTCTGACATCCAAAAAGCTCTGAAAACTCAGACTAAGCTTGGCACCAAAACAATTTTGATGGTAAAACGTGACCTGAACTGATATGGGCCTATTTATAGTGTTTAGAGTGACTATTCATATTTTTTGTTGCAAAAACATGTGCTTAGAGTGATTATATAATATACAGCATATATACTGTATTGCTTTTCTAAAATCTGAAAAATTCAAAAACCCACCTGACCCCAAGAATTCTGGATAACAGAGCATGAACCTATGTGGATGTCCTTCTATGGGTGGCTACCTGAATATAAAACAATCACATCTTTCAAAAGAATCAAGAAGGACTAAGAGCTAAAGTGTTGAAGAATGGAACAATTCTATATATTTAGAATGCCTGGGCCACCACATCTTTTCTGCAAAGGCTAACAATAAAGATGAACAAAATTAATAATATTAAGTAAAATACACAGGTATTACCATTGGATAATAATCTACTTCTATGTTGCCAAAGGTCAATATAAACATTCTATTACAGAAATGTTTTTTAACCAACATGTCAGAAGGATAATCAGGATTCTACAGCATCACATGTATTAGATACTAGGCAGATATAGATATTATAGTTTTAGGTCTACAAATGTCTCCAAATTGTTTTATTTTTATTTTTGTTAATAGAGATGGGGTCTCACTATGTTGCCCAGGTTGCCCTCAAACTCTTGAGCTCAAGTTATCCGCCTGCCTCAGCCTCCCGAAGTGCTAGAATTCCAGGTGCCAGCCACTGTGCCTGGTCTAAACTGTGTGCCTTAATTGGTCACGCTGATTAAAGGGGAAGAATATTTGACAGACTTGTATCATACAAATGTTTACCAAATAGTTTTTATTAGTAACAATGTATCATTATCCAAAACAATCTTCCTCATTAATTTTTCTCAATGATTCAAGACTCAAAATTACTGTCTATGTTCTTCTACTGCTGTTTACTCAGGCACAAATGTCAATTAACTTGTTCAAGGTAACCCAGATAGGAGGTAGGAGAGTCAGGATTTGGAACCCAGGAAGTTTGGCTCTAGTGTCTGCACTCTTAAGCACTTTGCTAAAGTGACTTTTTAAAAGAAATGATACATTGGGGTCAAAGTTTGAATAAATTTTCAAGATTTGGAATTCTTTCTTTCCGTTATGACATACTTATTCTTGTTTTCTTAAAAATCTGAGCAAAGTTCGAACAAATCTCACAAAAATGAATCTTAATCACAAGTCTTTCTAAGCTTTTAACCAGAGATCATCCATCTATGTTTACAAAAATGTGACATATGCTTAAGGAAACACTTTTGTAAAAGAAAATGAATATTGGTGGTCTATAATACAAGTTTTATTTTATTATAGCTTGCTTCTGTATATGTATGTTGAAAGAAAAATTTCTAAACTTAAGCATAAGGTAAAAAGTTCCACAACTTCGGTTTTTTTCCTGGTTGTACTTTTAGTTCAGAGCATTTCAGTTCATTTTCATTTTCTCTAAGTTATGTGCATAATCAGTCTCATCATGTTGCTAAAGGCAAAAGTAGATAAAATCATGAGGTCTCTGTAGAACCAAAGGGGGAAACAAAAGGCAAAGAGAGTAGTTATCAAAATAAATCTTTCAAGAAACAACCAAAACCATTTTTTAAATGACATATTCTTTATGCAAATATTTCCTGAATTTCATTAGCCTTAATTTGACTGTCTGTTTTCAATATCATAATCCTAATTAGTGTAACTGGCCAAATTTTCATACCTGATCTTTCTAGATATACAAATCCCCAGTAAATGTAAAAATTATGGGCAAGAGCCTATAATTTCAATGGAAGTTGAGTGTGTAAGATCTGAAAGATCTAAAAGAAGCTAACTAATCTTTATGTAACATTACTCTCATACTGTATTACAGTGAGTATTATATTAAAATACACTTCAAGTTTCACTAAAGTATGGATAACACAGAAGTATTAATAGGAAAGCTGCATCACAGATAGCATGCTCTGAATCAGTGATTCCCAAATGCAAGATGTTTTTCCTGGCCTATAGCAATAAGAAAAAGTACAATGAAAGAAGTCAGTCCTTCATAAAGGTAAACGTATTAATTTTTAAAATCTGAAAGGAAATTCTTATTCTTTTAGTGCCAAAATGTCATTTTAAAACGAAAAGATAATGAAAGTGGATAATAGTATTTCTTTTTCAAGGTCTTTATTTGGTAAAATAAAAAAATTGGTGATTTGGTCAGTCTCCAAATTTTATTTCTTTTAGTTTTACTAATTTGTGAATTTTAAAAAGACTGAGAATCAGTGCTTTGAAATTATTGTTATATTGCGAACAGATTATTTTCACTGGATTCTTCAGTGTAATATTTGTAAATGTTATAACTATACATTTGTTATAAACTGTATTGCATGGACTCAGTTCAAGTCCTACCTTATCTGCGATTCCTTCCATATCTGACTCCTTAAATTCTCAATAAACTCACTTTTGATTAAACCTTTTTAGCACTTACAGTCCACAGTTCTACAATTAGCAATATATTACACACATTGCTAATGTATATTAGTCTTAACTCCTTACAAAGAGTAAGTACATTAGTTTTAACTCCTTCTTACAAGCATCTTGAGGGTACGAACTATTTCTTATTCTCACATATGGTAGACAGTGAGTACATAATAAGCATACAATGAAAATTTTGTGATTGCCAAAGAGGTGTACCATATTATTTTAATCAACTTTCCCAGCTTGTGCCCCTACCAGGAATAGACATACCCATGTTTCTCAACAATTTTGCTAGGTGACCTGATGCACTGAATGCAACACTAAGAACATCTCTTTCTTATGAGTGGGATATCTTCTTCCACCTTTTTTGGCACATCCTAGGTTGTCACAGCATTCTGGTTTTTAACATGCATCATTCACATGTAATAACACATATTAGCTTTTCAGAAACGGGAAGCATTCATTTTTAATGAAGCCATTAGTTGACAAGGCAAGAAGCAAAATCATAAATAACTGCAGGTTACAATAAACAGTTAAGGGTACAGAAAAGACTATTGTTTATTGGATGGTATTTTCAATACTATCTACAAAAGTGGATAACATAATTGTCAACAGCATCATTTTTACAAACTAAGGAACTGTATAGGAATAGATGTTATTGTAGTAATTACCTAAGAAAAACACAAATTAGTAGTTCCTATGTGACATCTAAGCTTACTTTTTTCTTGACACTTTTCAGGTCAAGTGGAATGTTAAGGGAATTTCTCTGATTTCCCCTTATACTGTGCTTTTAGTTAGGTGGTCTTCCTTTATGCTCCCACAGTCTCACCACCATAACATTTATCCCTCTTGAGTATATTATTTGTTTGTCTCCCTTCCCTAGACTGTGAACTACTTGAGGACAGGACTGGTCTCTCATTTATCCCAAGTCAATATCTGGTATGTACCTCAATCACCTGGCAATACTAAATAAATGAAGGAGTAATATTACTATTATTACTAAATGAAGGAGTAATACTACTATTTATTACTAAATAAATGAAGTGAGTGAAAAAATGACAGAAAGAAAGGCAAGCAGAATGAGATTAAATGCCTTTTTGGCCCTAATAGTCTCTACTATGGGACATTTAAAAACTGCTACGAATGTGGTTAACAAGTAGCTTAAATCAGTAAGTTATAATCTGTAAAGATTCTGCTGCTGTTAAGTTTAGCAAACTGTATAGAAAAAAAAAAAAAACAAAAAACAGAATCAGAGAAGCTTGAGCCAAATTTGATGTACTCACAGGAACCGAAAGAAAGTAGGACCTGTTATAGAGTTGAAGGAGGGCCTGAGTAAACTAATTGGAAATAAAATATAGTAAATACAATTGTTTTAGAATATTGCAAAGTGAAAATAAAGTAAAAATCCACTGTTTTCAGGCAGTATTTCTTGATGAACAAGATATCCCCCCAATTTTTTTTCATTCAGTAACTCTAATAAAATAAAAGGGACTTTTAAAAGAGATGAAAAAATAAGAAACTTAATTTATTACATTAGATATTAAAATGGCTTTTATTCAAATCCCCCAAAGGTACTCTTAATATTAGTAATAACATTATTATTACCACACTCTTAATTATAACATCCTTCTCCATATAGAAATATAGGCAAAGCATTTATATGAAGATTAGATCAACTGAAATTTACGGTTGAGCTATAGTCGTTTTCTTAACAAGCATACTATGTTCTAAGTACATAGAACTTACAAAACATTTAAAACAATGAATCAAGTCCTGAGTCTCACCTCAAAATATTGAAAAATAAAACAGGTCCAATAGTAAACATCTAACAAGTTTGGACTTACTTTTATAAATAAAAATATCTAAGTAGTATATGCAATCAATATGAACAGTTATTTGATTTCTAGAATCAGAGAGCATCAGCTGAAGGGCACTAGACTGTCTACTGAAAGAGGCAGCTGAGGCCCAAAATACATCTATGAGCAAAGAGGCACCTATTTCAAAATATTAAAATCAAATATGTGAAGTAATTGACTTTAATTGACCCCAATTAAACATATTAACCTTTTTGTGGAAATGTAAGGTTAAGATAATACATAAATAAGCTATAGGAACATGCTCGTCTTAATAATAAAATAAAATTACCTGTTGAACAAAAACATTGTTGAGATGACTCGCCAGTCTCCGGGCAAAAAGCTCTCGCAAATCACTGAATCGCTGCTGTTGCTGTTTGACTGCCAGAAGCATGTCATGGCCTGAAACAGAATGACATTTTGTGACCAGTTTAATAGGTAAAAAGATTTCCTTGATGTTTAATGGAACATTAAACATATCTAAAGTTTTGAATAATCCCTAAGTTGTATGGGTGTATTCACTTACTTGATAAAAGTTAAGTAGGAGAAAAATGGGACTGCACAGTGGTTCTCAAAGTGTGGTCTTGCCTCACCATCGCCTGGGAACTGTTAGAAATGTGGATTCTAAAGCCTCAGCCCAGATCTGCTGAATCTGGGGCTGAGGCCAGGCAATCTATGTTTTTAACAAGACCTCTAGGGATTCTGAAGGACACTCAAGTTTTGAAATCATTGCCTAGAAAAACCTTACGCTCTCTGGTCTAACCAAAGCACCTACTTTCTGCTGGGTTCTGTGGATAGTACTAAATAAAGATCATGGTGTTGACTATAGTCATTGAGGTCAACTAGAAGCAGGAACTGAAGTAAAAAAGTTCCTAGTATCAAGAGAAATAAGTGGGAAATCAGTGAAACTTGAATAGCTAATAATGTAACCCTAAACCACGTGTCTCATGTATTTCTTGTCAAAATCTTTATAACAAGTTACAGGCTTAGTCTCAGATTCTTGGTCACACTTTTGTCATTTCTAATGAACATACCTGGTCGAAGAGCTACATTCATGCACTGCAGAAGGGCATCAGCAGCATTGGTGCAGGCCTCAATGCCTCTGGAAGAAGCAAGATCTCCTTCCTGAAGGGCCTTTATATGACCTTTGGCCAAGTCCATGTGATTCTAGGATATATGCAAACATACCATTTGCATGTGTAATTCTGGGAAATTTACAGGCAAGATGCTACTCAATCCTATCATTACGTCTTTGGAATTAATTTAAATCCTGTTCTCATAAGGAAATTAGAAAATGTTTACAAATGGGTTTTATATATCATCACTAGTTTTTGTTGTTGTTGTTAGTAATTTATGATCATACTTACCACAAGGAACTCTATCTCAGATAGGAGTTTTACATTATTAGTGTTACTAAGATGAATTAGGTGGTTGCTTTCAGAGATCTGATCCATTTGTTCTTTTACACTTTGGAGCATTTCCTCGTAACTGCTCAGTTTCAATTCAATCTGATCTACCTCCTTTAGAGCCTCATCTAGCAATTTCATCAAGATGTTGACTTGTTTTTCAGATGCCATGATTGACTGGATGTTAGCCTACAAAGTTAAAGACCAAAACAAGCAAACAAAAAACACAACATTTCATGTTATTTAAGTGTGTAAAAGAATAAAGGTGAAATGTTGCTAAATTTCCTTTAAAGTAGAGTAACAAAAATTGATATATACCTATACATCTACTTTAGTTTATCACTTTATGTTCTTCCATGTTTTACACAGTATTTCATGCAGGTACACTTGCCTCTTTATCAATGTTAAATTGATACACATGCCTTAGGATTTTATATTTCCACAGACTGCACAAGTAAGGTTCCAGAATGCACAAGTACGGTGCCAGAATGTATCATCAGTAATGGCACATTCTCATTTCTATACATTTAGGAGGCATTAGGCCATGTTATCTCTAACATTTCCTCCAATTCTACCAGCTAGAAATTTTCTTAACATCTATGTGAAACACTAAATAAAAGCATAATCACCTATGTGATATCTTAGTTGAGAAAGCAGCAGTGGCATACTAGACTCCAAAGGATACATTAAACTAATTTATAACTGTAGTATGAAGGGAACTAGTAACAGGACGTAGAAGAGCATACGGCCGATAGATAGCTCCTTCTATCATCTTTTTTTCTTTTCTCTTTCATTTGCAACTCTGTTTTTCTTCTTCCCCAGGCAAAGCAGTAACAAACCATCACCCCCTTATCACTATTTTCTAAATGATTCTAACTACTGATTCTGAATTCCCTGAAATAAGGAAACTGCCAAATCCAAAATTAAACTGCAAAGCAATATGCTGACTTGGAACATATATACAATATTAATTAGAACAAAAAATATAAATCACTAAGCCATATTAAAAAGGCAAGTAACACAGTATGATGAAAAACCTGGACCAGAAAATTTAAAGAATATCATTGTACAGCTGATGTTGTGGTTTCACATGTTATTTATACACTATTCACAGTAAATAAAATGTAAGTACAATACAACTTTAAGAGTCAGCAGAGCTCAGAAGCCACTGACATCTCTTAAGTAACAGAGCTGGGGTTTGAATCTGCCCAGGATAATTTCTTTCTTAACATCTTAAAATCATTTCTAGGCTTTGCTTTCAGTGAGCTCTGTAAACTTGTAAGCTTGGACTATTTATATAATCTCTCTGGGCCTGAGTCAGACCCCATAACTTCTGTACCTTTCATGTATATAACACTAAAATTTAAGTCTTTAAAATGTTCCTTATCCTCTGAGGGATTTCTTAAATGCTTACCTTTTCTTAAAACCAGAACAAACCCAAATGATTTTAGATTATTCTAGCATAAGAGATGCTGTGCATTTGATTTTTTTGTTTTGTTCTGTTTTGTTTTGTTTTGAGACAGTGTCACTCTGTCACCCAGGCTGGAGTGCAGTGGCATGATTTCAGTTCACGGCAACCCCTCTGTCTTCCAGGTTCAAGCGATTCTTGTACCTCAGCCTCCTGAGTAGCTGGGACCACAGGAGCATGCCACCATGTCTGGCTAATTTTTTTTTTTTTTTTTAGTAGAGATGGGGTTTTGTCGTGTTGGCCAGGCTCGTCTCGAATTCCTGACCTCAGGTGATCTGCTCACCTCAGACTCCCAAAGTGTTGAGATTATAGCTGTGAGTCACTACATCCAGCAGGTGCTGTGCATTTGAATTACACTCAGAAACTGCATACAAAACAAAAAGCTGTATTCTAAAACATTTTAGCAGAGAAGTCACAGATCTCTTTCTCTGGCTCTCCTGTTTTCACCACACTCACTCCACTCTTCTTTGGTAAATGATTCACATATTTCAGCCACATTTCTCTCTTTATACTTCATCCCTATTTTTTTCAAACCACACACACACACACACACAAATGTTATTCTTTGGCACTGAACTATTCTGACATGTTTCAGAGGCTGAGTGAATCAACTCCCAAGATGTTCTCTGGCCTACGTTTTACTTCATCACTTCATATCAAGAACCTCCCCAAATCCAGAATCTCAGCCAACTGTCTTCATTGGCTTAATAGGAATAGTTCATCTTTTGAACAAGAACAGTAAAAGACTGATGGTAGCTGGTAATGTGCTTATAGATAAAGATGGCAATAACACACTATAAAGGCTTAAATGCTGAGGTAGCACAATATGAACATCATTAGCCTTCTCAATCCACTATATATCACTTATTCATAGATTTCAAGAAAGTCTTACCCCATCTAGCACCTGCAGTTCTCTGGACAATTTTTCTGCAAAGGCTTCTGCATTCGAGATTGCATATTCACAGCCTTCCATCATTATTTCAATATCCTGTTCTTCTCTTGCATTTAACTCTTGGTATTCATCTACTACTTCTTCATCACCTCCTGTCACACTCTGATTTTCTCCACTTGGAACAGATTCTTAAAGGGGGTAAAAATTCAAAGTAAAATAGTCAAAAAAGTAGAAAAGACTATAACATAATACATATAGCTAGGTATAGTTATAAACACAGGTCACATTTAGCAGCTGAAAAAGAGGAAAGAATGATTCAAACCATATGAAAAAAATCAAACTTTATTTTTATAAATTTCGTATGTTAATGAAATAAAGTCTTAAAAAATAAATAAAAAGCATGCAGTGTAATGCACTAACTTACAAGTGTTAAAACAGGCTTTCACCACAATTTCCCAAAATACAATTAAGCTAAAATGTAAAAACAAAACACAAAAACCGGTGGAAACAAACCTAAACATTTTTTCATACCTGATGTGGCTGTTGCTCTAACAAAACAATGACTACGAATTCAGTACACACAAAAACAATTTTCTTTCCTTTTATTCCCAGGTGAAATTTTTCTTTTGTTACTTTTGTTACTTTCATCTTCGGTATGTATATTTTTGCCAAATAATTTTTAATTAAAATGAAAAATGCATCTATAATCCATAATTTATTTTGGTCACTAGAATATTAACTGAATTTTCCATTTCTTTGTTTAAAAAAATTTCACAGGCATTGATAACATTTCTAAAGATAAGTTACAGAAGCTTTCTCAATAACTCTAATATAAGAGCAACAACAACATGGCTGTTTGAAATTATAAAAAGTTAAACAGGCTTCAAGCTTTATAACAAAAGACCATGAGGTCAAATTTGAAATGCTTTCTAGATGTTTCAGTTTATTTTTTTTTTTGGAGGAAATACACTAGCATGTGAACCCTGTATATAAAGCTTGAGGTTAGGAGAGGTAAAATGAAAGAAATCATTTTTAACTCCTAAGATGTTATTTTACCACTCTTAAATAAAGTTGGCAATTTCACAGACTTAATGGGGCATGATTTAAATTACAAACTCTGGATGCTTTTAGTATTCATTATTTTATAGGAAAATGAATATTTACATTCAGCATGACCTGAAATATGTTAATTTGTCCCAGAACAAAAACCAGCTAATTTGAAGTAACACAAGATTTGCTCTTAAGAATGATAATAAATTAGGCAGATTTAGATAACATCCCATAAAAAAAAGAAGACTAAAACTTTTCGTACAGGCAATTACAGATTTCAGTATATAAGTTTCTTAGAGAGATATTACCGAACTCCTTGTACTTTCAATGAGTCCATTTAGTTCATTGCGGAAAAAGTTCCACTGTCACGTGTGACCGCTTATTAGCCACTAGGGGGCAGGGACTGCCCAAATCATTCTGTACAGGTCCTTAAACAAGTAGACTTAAACAAATACTTTACATGATTATAATTAACTGCTTCAGAAGTATTTTCTAATGATATGTCCTTTGAAAGCCAATAATAAACACTATCATTAATTTTATTACTATGTAGATTTTAAAAATAAATTTGTTCCAGTACATAATTTCATAAAATATACAACCAACGGTATACAACAATGGCAACTAATAAAAACATATGGAATAGAAGAAGAAAAGGTGTTACGCACCTTCTGTAACTTTAGGCAGTTCTGGAGAGTAAAAAGGTATGAAAAAAGCAGAGGAAAGTAAGCAAAGAATATTAGCTGGGTAGAAAAGTAAACAGACTTAAATTTTTAAAATACTACCCATATCTCATTTGAACTTCATGTTAAATTAAAGTTCAAAAGACAGCCAAATCAACTTCAAAGTGGAAAGATCCATAAGAAGCTAAATTTGCAGTGTTCATTCTTCTTATTCACTTTCTGATAGTGACTACAAATATATTTATCTTTCTATTTTCTCTTGGTTTTTTAAGAAACAGTACTAACTAATCCTTAGAGGAGAAACCTGGGAAACTAATCATTTCCTGGGGATTATATTTAGGTCAGTTGTGACTCATGCATTTAGTCTAGTTATATTACTCAAAGCCTGAAAGCTTCACCCAGACACTCCCTCACAAAGGATTAGTCACAAAACACGGTAAGAAAAGACAAGATTGAGGCAAGTAAAAAATCACACAAAATAACAATTCAAGCTGGCATTTAAGGATTCAAGTCAAAGTTTTTTTTTCTTAAAAAAAAGCTGGTTGCAAGTAAAAGAATGCAAAATAAGGCCAAATAAAAGCTTCACTCTACTTCAACTGCTGGAAAGTCCTCTTTTACAAACCTTATTCTGCTGAGAAGCCCCATTATTTAACTTACATATTCAATTGTCAACAATAAAAACTACCAAGTTGCCACTGCTAGCATTTATAATCAAAACAGTCTTACTTAACTATTGAGCTCTTAAATGGGGGTGGTAATAATTTTTTATTTCTTTTCTAACATCACCCAAAACTTAGAGACATTTTTTTTTTAATGGGAATTAAAGGCTGTGATTTCAAGGTCCATAAAACAAGTTTGTAGACATTAATAAAGCTACTCCCTGAACTCCACTAAACCAAAGCAAGAGTTATTGATGTATAGCAAGTGATTTTCAAAATGAGATCCTTAAGGATCTTCTCAGTATTCTTAAAATCAATCTTGATTAGGGTTAATGTTTGCAAACATGAACATGTCTATACTCTTGTTTTATGGCCTGAAAAATTAAATATCTTTTTTTTTTTATGTTAGACACTTCATTTTCATTTTCAAAAACAGTACTACTCTTCTCACTGATTTTGGTAATATTTCTTAATGAGACAGATCCAGGTAGGTTATGTATTTTTCTATATGATTGTCCTGAAATATACTGGTTTCAAATCATCTTACACAATAAATAACATCTGGAAATGCATAATATTTGAAGACAGAACAGCAAGCTTGTGAATCACTGAATCACTGACTCATCAGAATGTTCAACCCTGAAATGGTAAAAAAATAAAAGCCATTCAAAGCAAATTAAACCACAATTCAAGGCACGAAAAGTTACCATAAATTTCTTGAAGGTCATTCCGTCAACACACTCAATTACCAAGATGTTGGGGACTAGTGCAGGTGAGATGGCAACCCTGGGGATTCCTACATAAGACCAGCACTACTGGTGCCTGACAGATGTGACTTGTCTCTGCCACTGCCAAGCATCAAGCCTAAAATCAGCAGCAGGCTCACTAATTACTAAGTGCTATCTTACAATGTTTATATCTTTAGGAAAGAAATTTTAAAAGTAGAGAAAATCTTATTGTATATTTTCACTAATTAATGGCAGAGTTTTTGTCTTACAACACAAAATGATGCACAGTAACATTCCTGAAGATATACTGATCAAAAATATTCTAATAAACTTCATGTCTAAGGATTTTATACTGGTAACATAATAATAGCTAATATTTACTGAGCACTTACTATGTACCTGGCACTGTTCTTACTATGTTCATATATTAAGTAATTTAATCCTCATAACAAGCCTATGAGGTAGATACTATTATTATCTCTAGTTCTGAGATAAGGGAAACCGAAACATAGAGAGTAAGTATCAATGCAAAGTCACATAGCTAGTTAGTGGCAAAGCCAGGATTTGAATCCAAGAAGTCTGACTCCAGAGCTATGTTCTTAACCACTACATCTACCCTCTGTACGAAAATACTGCTACAAGGATATTTGTCCCAGAGCTGTTTAAAAGAAGCAAGGATTGGAAAATTAAAAATAAATGATTAGTTAAATAACATGGTATATCCATATAATGGAATACTGTGGTGCTACTGAAAATAATGCTGGGGTAAGTATTCAGTAACATGAAAAATGTTCATGATGCATACATGAAAAAGAACGTTAAAAAATGTAATGTAAATTTCTTTATCTTAAAAAGGTGTTTACGCACAGGAAAAAGACTAGACGAATATCTAACAAAGTGCTAATAGTAGTTATTGCTGAAGAATAAGTGGTTTTTATTTATTTATCATAATGTATTAATATTCTACAATAAAGCGTAATTTCTGCAATAAGAGAAATTATTTTAAAGTTCTTTTGCAATAAGATAATTCAGTATTCTAATTAACTTGAATGATGTCAAATTATATATTCACTTAAAGATATAATTGATTTTACATATACATTTTTATTTAACTTTACCTTCCAAAAGCTGTGAGCTAACATTGACAAAATCAATTTTCTTCCGGAGATATCGCTGATTCAATTTCCAAATGCATGAAATAAATGCATTCTTTTCAGCAGTGCTGCTGGCAACCCATTTATATATTTTTTCGAAGTGTAAATCAAATTCAGGATTTTCCTAAAATAAAAATACACAAAAGATATTATTTTTGATCGCATCCTTTTACATTGTTAAAGTAAAATCTACATTAAAAAAAGGAATTTATGCTGTTTTTGGAAAATAAAGGGTATTAAAAATCAGCTAAGCAACTGGAAGAGAAAGGTTTGGAGAATTCAATTTATAGCAAAAAGTTTACCACCCCATAGAAGCTAGATGAAAAAACAACATACTGTTGTGGTCATTTTCTTCCCATGCCCTTTAGGTCTATGAGCAGAAGTATAGGATGTATTAATGGCTTTGTGGCTTAGCTTCCTCATCAGTAAGATGACAATGGTCTTTAGCTTTGACATGGATCTAATTTTTCTTTTTAAATTGCCTACCGAGTTTTAGTTAGAAATTTTCTTTAATAATGTACTACTATTCGAAACTGTAATTGGACATTAACTCCCTACTAAGGAATGTATATCCTGGTGTACTTTCTTTTTTTTTTTTGAGACGGAGTCTCGCTCTGTCGCCCAGGCTGGAGTGCAGTGACTGGATCTCAGCTCACTGCAAGCTCCGCCTCCCAGGTTTACGCCATTCTCCTGCCTCAGCCTCCCAAGTAGCTTTTTTTTTTGTATTTTTTAGTAGAGACGGGGTTTCACCATGTTAGCCAGTATGGTCTCGATCTCCTGACCTCGTGATCCGCCCGTCTCGGCCTCCCAAAGTGCTGGGATTACAGGCTTGAGCCACCGCGCTCAGCCCCTGGTGTACTTTCTAAGAACAAGTGAGGTGAAAAGCAGAGATTGCTCCTAATTATTTTCTATTTAGAAAATAAGGAATGATCAAAGATACCTCAAAAGCTAAAAGTGCTGCTGGGTCTTAAAGTTTATTTTTTTGACACAGGGTCTCACTTTGTTGCCAAAGCTACAATGCAGTGGTGCAGTCATGGTTCACTGAAGCCTCGACCTCCTGGGCTCAGGCAAACCTCCCGCCTCAGCCTCCTGAGTAGCTGGGCCCATAGACACATACCAGCATGCCAAATTTTTAAAATTTTTTTGTAGAGACAAGATCTCCCCATGTTACCCAGTTGATCCTCCTGCTTCGGCCTCCCAAAGTGCTGGCATTACAGGCATGAGCCCTGTTCCTGGCTGAAAGTTCCTTCATGTGACAAAGAAGCTCAACCAATCTGAGAGAATTACACTATACTTTCTACAAGTCTCTTAAGCCATGTTACAGCAGGCTAATATTTCTACACACCAGGCTAATATTCCTCCCTTGAATGAATAGAACTAGTTGACTATTATATAAAAAACCAGGTTGGGCTTGGTGGCTCACACCTGTAATCCTAGCACTTTGGGAGGCTGAGGTGGGTAGATCGCTTGAACCCACGAATTTGAGACCAGCCTGGGCAACATGGCAAAGCCCTTCTCTACAAAAAACACAAACATTAGCCAGGTGTAGTGGCATGTACCTGTAGTCCCAGCTACTTGGGAGGCTGAGGTGGGAGGATGGCTTGAGCCTGGAAGGTGGAGGCTGCAGTGAGCCAAGATTGTGCCACCGCACTCCAGCCTGGGTGGCAGAGTGAGACCCTGTCTCAAAACAATCAAACAAACAAACAAACTTATGGATGTATACTTCACATCCAAGGAATTAAAAAATAGGCTAAAATATTCTTAATGTTCTACAGGATAAAAGAATAATAATATATTTGATTCATTTAAAGTGTTATTTGGGGGAAATGTAAATACATTAAAATAAGGGAAGTTAAATCAGACTTTTACTGTGAAGAATTGGAATATCTTAGGAATCAGGATTTGACCTTTGGTACAACAATCATATTACAGCAGCATGGAACTACTAATTAGTTCAATGTATAGTTTAACAAACAGAATTAAAGTATCAAAAATTTAAAACCTGCATTTACAATGAAAAGGTAATTGCATTATTACTTAAAAAAAATGCAATAGGAATATTGGCAACTAATATGAAACTTGATGGGAAATAATCTCTTCCCTGGGAATATTTCCCATAATACCATAAAAGAAGCTGAGTGCACTAGTGGCAACACTCACACAAATCAATGTGTGATACTAAATGGCTAATGTTAAGTTATGTATAAAAATTTTATGTTTTATATCCATATATAGTGTACACACACCAAGGTGCGTACATAAAACGCAAAAAAAAAAAAAAATCCATTAAGCAAGTTGGCAAGAGGCGTCAGCTGTGAGAATGCATTCAAACAAGCATTCAGCAATGTTACTGAATTATGCAAGTCAACAGGGTTACGAAGTGCAAAACTACTGAAAGGAAAAATGGTTCTTAATAAAGGTACAGTTTTTAAAAGCCCTTAAGGTGTTTTGTCTTAAACAGAAACCAACCAGAAAAGTTTCCACTCTTGATCCCTCCCCATGGTAATAAAAATTACTTATTAAAGTGTGCTTTTTTTTTTTTTTTTTTGTTTGTGGAGACAGAGTCTCGCTCTGTCGCCCAGGCTGGAGTGCAGCGACATGATCTCGGCTCACTGCAACCACTGCCTCCCAGGTCCAACAATTCTCCTGCCTCAGCCTCCCAAGTAGCTGGGACTACAGGCGCATGCTGCCACGCCCGGCTAATTTTTTGTATTTTAGTAGAGACAGGGTTTCACCGTGTTACCCAGGCTGTCCTGAACTCCTGAGCTCAGGCAATCCACCAGCCTCAGCCTCCCAAAGTGTTAGGATTACAGGCGTGAGCCACCACACCTGGACTAAATTGTTTTTTAAACATCCCATTATAATTTTCTTTCCAATCTCCATCTTTCTAAATTTCTGTCAAATCCTGTTTCTACATTTCACATTTTTCTAAGCATTGGGTGGCTCCTTAGGGATAAAGCAAAGGGCCAGTAAGCCTAGAATACTTAAAGAAAAGGTAGATTTACATTTGGAAGAAATCTGAATTATACAGATATAGAGGGCTCTCCTCAAATTGTTCTTACTTCATTTTTCTGCACCCAACTCAACTACCTGTCATTTTGTCCAGATTTCTGATCCTTGGAGGTCTGTACCAAAGTAAGGGTAAAATCAGAATTGTATTTTACCAGATTGCTTTTTACACAGCAATTTTTTTGTTTTTTGTTGTTTTTACTTTATGCCTTTTTAGTAAATGTATGAGATTTGTAGAGCTAAAGAGCGCCTGTAGTTTCACTAGTGTAAGCCTTGCTATTATATTAGTCCCACCGACAGTACAAGTGGTTGTGGTACAAAGTATTCCCTAGTGTTCTGTACGTGTGTTAGGGCTGCAGAGAAAGATGAAGGGCAGAGTGAGAGAGGCTGAGGGGGGAGGAAGCACCTAATTTAATCAAAGGAGGCCTACTTGATTGCTTTGAAAAAAGGGTATTGCTGTGAAAGGCCTTGAACTGTCAGGAATATAGGTGGTCCTTTAATGTGATTATCACATTATTCAACTTTCTTGGAGTTTAAGTGTGGTTTATGTATAAAGTGTAAGATTTATATCTTTATAGATCTTATTATTTACATTCCTTAAAATAAGGTATGTAATCCACTATCACTTCTGTTTTTTTGTTGATCCACAAACATCAAAGCCATGGTGGCCTCGAAAGGCTAGTCTGGCTGCCCCAGCTGGTGATTGTATGTTTACTCATGAAGACTAAGGAAGGATTACTTTGTTTATATGATTTTGATTAAAAAAACAAACAAGCAAAAAGATTCATGACACACCACTTTAAAATCCATACTATGTATAGATTTTATACAAATTATACTTAATCTAAACACAGAAATGTATACAGTCAAGGTTATTTTGCTCTAGTTTATGTAGCTTGTGCACAAACATAATTATAGCTTTAAAAAGCAAAAAAATAAGAAAACAAACATATACATTAATTTGTTTTTAGATCATCTTAGAATACGTAATACCATGTTATAAAATGAAAGATGCTTTCTGAACACAGGTCAAATAACTGAGAAAAACCTACCTTGATAGCATCTTTGGCATCTACCACAGCAAGGTCTCGAAGGGCCCATGCAATCTGCCTTTTGTAGAAATCTCCCTTATCGGATTTCTTGACTTTGACCACCTTAACCTGCACAGGGCGTTCAGTTGTCACTGTTGAGTAAAACACACACTTTTATTAGAAACATTACTCCTTTCACTCATTCTTCATTTGCTCCTTGCAAGTACAGCTTTCAGGTGCCTAGTAGCTGATACTAAAAGAGGTGTACTACTTTGCAAAAAGGGCTTTGACTGAGGAAAGCACAGAATCCTAACAGAAGCATCTCAGTCAGACTAGAGGATCAGAGTAGACTCCTTGAGAAATAAAGGAATGATATACTAATAATACATTAATTCAGACCAGTTTTAAAGAAAAGTATGAGGTAAAAATCTAAAGAATGATTGACATATGTAGTCTGCGAGGCTTGAAAGAGCAAAATAGTATTTCAAAGAGCAACAATATATTTATATATAAAGGTCTTACTATGTTGCCCAGGCTGGCCTTAAACTCCTGGACTCCGGCCATTTGCCCACCTCAGCTTCCCTAAGTGCTGGAATTACAGGAATGAGCCACGACTCCTGGCCTAAGAATTTCTTTATAGCAATGCAAGAATGGCCTAATACAGATACATTATGATTGAGTGAGGTCATTCTAAAAAGTCAATTTATCATTTGAAAAACCAAGTACAATTATACACTACACTAACAAGGGAGAAAATTTTATGATACTATCAATGATACAAAAAGCAGTTGATAAAATTCAACACCCATTCATGATTTTTTAAAAAAATTGGAAGAAATCAGGAATAGAAGGGAACTTACGTAACACTATAAAGATAGCTATAAAAACCCTATACCAAATATCATGCTTAAAAATGAAGTCATTCCCTTTGACATGGAGTCTGGATGGATAGTCCTAACTAGGAAACTAAACCAACAAAAATAAATAAAAGATATAAAAACTATAAAGGAAGGAAGAAAAATATCACTACCTTCAAAGAGTCTACAAATAATTAGAATTAATAAGAAAGTTTGGCAAGATTGATAGATATCCATATAAAACACCACAATTCATTGTAGAATTCTAACAATATATGATTTTAAAATGTATTAATGTTAAAAAGAGTTTTCATGACTATCAAATAAAATCTAAGAATAAATCAATACCCAGGAATAAATCCAACAATATACATGCCAAACCTTTAGAGAAAATGATGAAACTCATAAAAGTTATAAAACACCTAAACAGAGAACTGTACCACGTTCATCGACACAAAAGATTCAATACAATAAAAATGTAAGTTCTCTCCAAATTGAACTATAGGTTCAAAACAATTCCATTCAAAATCCCAACAAAGTCTGAAACTTGACAAGTTGTTTCTAAAATTTAGGTGGAATAAAGAACAAAAACAAAATAAAAATAAGATATAAGATGATAACCAGAAATGCTCACACACACCACGACAGATGTCGACACAGGTGAACTAAGACTAAAATGTAAAAGGCAAAATTATAAAACTTTTAGAATTTAGGAAAATATTTTTATGACTGTACAAAAGATATCCGGGAAGGATCTTTAAGACACCAAAAGGGAAAGCCATAAAGGATTAATTAATTTCATTTAGTTTAAATTATAAATTTCATTAAAAGACGTCATAAAAAGTGAAAAGACAAGCCACTACCTGGGATGCATACAAACAACAAAAGACTGATACCCAGATTATAGAAAGAACTTGTACAAATCAGAAAAAGGACAAGCAACACAATAGAAAAGTGAGTAAAAGGCTTAAACAGGTAAATTTCACAGACAAGAGAGTGAAATGACTAAGAAATTCATGAAAAGATGCTCAATCTCATCATTATAGGGAAATACAATTTAAAACCACAATGAGATACTATTTCACTGCCACCAGATTGGCAACAATTAACAGCCTGTCAAAGCCAAGTGGGAATTTGTTGACCCAACAGTTTGTCCAATTATAGAGACTACTGGGATATTCAAAACAAAAGGAAATATCTCCTAAATAACAAAAGGATACAAAACAAGTACTCTTTCTTACTAAATACCCACCTGTGGCACATAAAAAACAGTTCTTTTTCTTTTTTCCTGCTTTGCAGACATTCACAATGCTCAGCAGGCGTTCATCATTTGGTGTAAAAATGTCTCTTTGTAATGCATGCTTGATCGCTGTCATCTTTTCTCAGCTGAAAAATTTGAAGTATAGATATTAAGCTCACTCCAACATCATTCCACCTTACACTTCCGAATTTATGATTTGAAAATGATTTTTGGTTAACAAGCCTAGGAAAAATGATTTAATATATGAATACACCTATATCACAAAAATATAAAGCTGGAAGTTTGGAAATAAAATTAGAGAACCAGTGTTATCAAACTCTAACATGTTTGGAAATGCTCACCGAGTGTACACACACACATACACACGCGCACACACACACACACACACAAGATTTAAGAAAAAAATCTTCAACTCCCTGCTCAATCTTTAAATAGTTTTCTACGTAAAGAACCCTTACAACTCAACAATAAAAAGACAAATAACCCAATTAAAAGTTGAATAAAATACCTGAATAGACATTTTTCCAAAGATATACAAATGGACAATAAGCACATGAAAACATGCTTAACATCACTGGCCACTAGGAAATGCAAATCAAAACCACAATGAGGTGTCAACCACTTTACACTCACAGGGTGGTTAAAATAAAAATGATAGAAAATAACAAGTGTTGGTGAAGATGAGAGGAAACAGAACTCTCGTACGTTGCTGGCGGGATTGTAAAATGGTGCAGCCACTTTGGAAAACAACTTAGTGGCTCCTCATAAAGTTAAACATGGGCTACTCTACAATCCAACAATTCCACTCCCAGGAGAACTGAAAACATGAGTCCACACAAAAATTTGTACATGAATGTTCATCGTAGCACTATTTGCAATAGCCAAAAAATGGAAATAACAGAAATGTCCATCAAACGATATATAAGTAAAATGTGGAATAGCCACACAATGGATTATTATTCGGCTACAAAAAAAAAAAAAAAAAAGGAAATGAAGTAATGAAACATGCTACAGTATTGATGAATCTTGATAAGATTATGCTAAGTGAAAGGAGCCAGATACAAAAGACCACGTATTGTAAGATTCCATTGATATGAAATATCCAGAATAGGAAAATCCACAGATACAGAAATACAAGTGGTTTTCAGGAGCTGGAGGGGAAGGTGGAAAGGAAGATTGACTGCTAATGGGTATGGAGTTTCTTTTTTGGCGTGATGACAATGCTTTTCAACTAGATAGTAATGATGGTTGTACAACCTTGTGAATATGCCAAAAATCACTACATTATATAATTGAAAAGGGTGAATTTTATCATATGTAATCTCAATTAAACTGTTATAAAAATAGGTTTCCACTTATCTCCTTTTTCTTATCTAACTCAGCATCTTTTCAAACATCAACTTAAGTTAAAATAATTTTTAATCTCTATTTTATTTTTCATATACATATTTGTGTGGATATATATTACTATTTTTTCAATGCAAATGTGTAGTATTTCATACATGTGAGCTTGCCTAGGACACTAACTTCTAAAACACTATTTCTTTCTATTGGAAAATGAAGAAAGTATGATTTTTAAATAAATGATTTACAATGCATTTTTACAGCACAATGACTACTTTGTAAACCAGGTCTTCCCAATATTTTACTCAATCTGTAAAACTTCTATCTCTGCTCCAATTTCAAAAATTGCTTTTCTCATAAAATTCACATCTTCTCACTTCCACTTCATCTCAGCCTCTAGTCTTCTGACACTGCCCTCCTTTCTGTTCTCTTAATCTGGCCTCTCCAAGTTTACTTCTTTTCCAACCTAGCCTGGAGACAGTGCTCATTTCCCTATACCTAAACTATCCCCTACAATTATTTCACCCTGTTTGTAGACCAGTTGATCTTGTTTTTATCAATCTCCATAAACTGTATTCTTTTCTTCACTTCTCTTGGACTACCAGATGCCGCTTTCAAAAGCCACATATCCATGCTCATTGCATGCATTACAAATATCTACAACCAGTGAAAGCTAGACTTTCAATGCTGCTGAGCAATTAATCCCTCATTTGATGATTCCTTTTCCCATTCCCCATGACTTTTGTTGCAAATCCTTATTACTCTCCTTCAGTTCCCAGCTCTAGAGGTTAGCCTCCTTCCTCTCTGCAAATGACTTAACAACCTACCTTGCAGAGAATATAAAAGCCATGAAACGCAATTTTCCCCAATTGCTCGCTTCTCCATCTCTCGACACCTTCACTCAACCTATCCTCCTTCTTGCCTATTGTAGAGTGTCCATGCTGCTAATCCCTTAATATGTTGTAGGGCCCAGACACTACGTTATATTTCTTCCTAAACCCAAGCCACATTGGCACTGGCCAGTTTACTTTTCTATCTCTGGGCTTTTGTTCAAGCAATTTTCTTTTCCTAGAATTCTCTTCTCCCTAGGAAATTACAATTCATCTCTCAAGATTGTGCTAAAATGTCATCTCTTCTGTAAAGCAGCCCCCTCCCTGCCACCACCCTGTGCAAAGAGTAATTTCTACCTCTCTAATATTTCCCCTCTACTCTGATAATACGGCATTTATGAACTGTATTTTCTAGCTAGCTGTATTTTATCTCCTATTAAAAGTAGGACCATGTCTTAATCATCTTTGTACTTCTAGAACTTGGCAAACTAGGTATTTAATGAATGCCTAAATTAACTAACATGACAGTATAGCTCCTCCAAGATTCCCCTTTTCTAATTTTCATATCTATAAGCAAATGTCCAGGTTCAAAATCCACCATATTTGCTTCCCTATTCCCTTGTCAACATGAAATCTGCTACCACATTCTGCGATTTCCCCCATCCACATGTAATTTATTCCTTTCTTTTCCCACTGCAAATATACTAACCCAGGTTCATATCAACTTTACTTAACCCTACAAAATCTGATTATCTCTTCGCAAGGTCCCACAATCCTGAACAACAAGATAATTTTAAAAGACAGTTTGTATCACATCACATTTTTACTCAACGTTTTCCTAATGGTCTCAAAAACATTGCACTCCAAGCACTCTTGTTCATTTTGGACGTCAAACCTTTACTTTGGTACTTCCCAAGTAAGGAATATCATCTCCGCCCTATCCAAACCCTAATTACACTTCATGATTTACATGAAGTTGATTCAATGAAGATCTTAATCCAAAGTGATCTCTCCTTTAAATTTCTACAGCTCTTACCGCATTAGCTAAACAAATCAAGCATTTGCCGTCTAATGGGCTCATTAAATCATAAGCTTCTATATCTCAAGAATTCTGTTAAAGAGAAAGAAGGGAGGGATGTTCACCATAGTTTTGTGTTTAGTGGATACTTAAATATCTCTTAAGGTAATTAGAACTGAATAGTAAAAACTGGTCAAATGAATAATAGGGACCAACGTTTACCACATACTCCCTCTCTGGCTACAAGCAACAACTGAGTGTACAGTAAGTGGCAAAACAAGACAGGATTGGGCATACATCATAAAGGAGTTAGGCATAATGAAAAGCAGTATGTGACTCTTCAATCATTCAGCAAATACTGATGCTTATTAGGTGCCAGACGCTATTCTAGCTTATAGCAGTCAACATGACAGATATGTTTATGAAGACCTGAAGCCGCGTGCTTCTATGGCATTTACACCCTGAGAGTCGAGTGATTAACTCTTCAGTCTTTACGGTACTTTTCTGAAAGTCAGTAAATAAATCCCTAGAGGTCCTCTAAAACTATTTTCCAGGTCTGAGAACCCATGTCTGACCACGTTCCAAAGGCAGCCAGCCACTGCTTACTCTGTACTGGTTAAATTTCCTTAAGCTCAGTTGGACCACTACACTGTGTGACAAATAGATAGTCAGTGTGAGTGCCTGTGTGCGATGGGCCCTGTATGCTGCTGAGACATATTAGTGCATGAAGCATTGTCATCCAGAAGATAAAACTGTGCACGGAAATAGAGAAATACACTTAAGAGATTTGGCGGGGGTTGGGGGGCCGGGATGTGAACTTGGAGAAAGAGGAAGGCACTGTCACGCTCTCCTCTCCTGGTCCACGCCAAAGAGCTTACGATCAGGGTCATTTTGCACAAATAAAATCTGGTTCTGATGGGCGGAACCGTAATGGGGAGCGTGAGGACTGCCCTCCCAGCTCCGCATTCTCCTAGACCCGAGAACGAGGGGTTGGAGAATGCTCTGACCAGCCTTTGCGTCTTACCAGGACAAACGGGGAAAGGAAGGTCAGAGGGAGCGGTGCCCGACTCCAGGCGTGGAGACAGCAGTCGGACTGAGGAGCCGCCTTAGACCCTGGTGCCTGTCTGTCAGCTCTTCTGTCCACCCCCGCCGGAACTACCGGGCAGCCGCGGCCGAAGGCTTACCGCAAGGACTGGGCCCGGCTGTGCCGAGGCGGGTCTTCCGAAACGGAGACCGGATGGGGTCACTTGGATGCGCCCCTCAATAAAACGTTGAACGGGAAGCCGCCGTTCCCCTAACACTTCCTATATCCGGGCACGTGATAAACTCCGCGCCGGAAGTTGACCCCGTAGAGAAGGAAGAAGAAGCTGTAAGGAAAAAAGGGCGTGGCAATCGACACGGGGGGCGGGGCCCAACCGACGGGCGTGACCGGGCGGAGCTAGGCCTCACTGGACGGGCGTGTCAGGGAAGGGAGGGGCGGGGCCTTTATGACACAGAAGCTGATTTGCGAGTTGGGGATTAGATGCTGTGTGGTATTTACTTTCTCCAAAATAGTTATTTATTCAGATGTTTGCAGCAATTCATTTAAGAAGAAATTCGATTAAATGGTTTCTTTTTTCATATGTAAAGCTCTATTAACTCTAGCTACTTAAACTTTGGAGCGCTTAAATGAGTTAAATCGGAATCTCTGCGGGTGGGACCCAGACATCAGTACTTTTAATATCTTCCCAGATGATTCTCATATGCAGCTAATGTCAAGAACCATTGTCCTCATGACCTTGATACTCAAAGTGTGGTCCGTGGATCAGCTGCTTGGGCATCATCTGGGGGCTTTTTAGGAAATGCAGTCTCTCTGGCTCACTTCAGATCTACTGAATCTGCATCTTAGCAAGATGATGCTTATGCATGTTTAAGTTTGGCCATGCCAAACATCAATAAATGATGCTAATGTTGCTTTTTGCGAGGTAGGTGTTTTATTTATTCCATAATCCTGGCACCTTTTTTTAATGCTAGGCACTTTGATTGGAGCTACAGAGGTGATTCAGGCATGAATCTTACCCTAAAGGAGTTCACAGTGTGGTAGGACTAGACAAGGTGTAAATACAAATATATATA
Organism: Piliocolobus tephrosceles; assembly: GCF_002776525.5. Lineage (NCBI taxonomy): Eukaryota > Metazoa > Chordata > Mammalia > Primates > Cercopithecidae > Piliocolobus > Piliocolobus tephrosceles. The sequence continues at coordinate 132,509,265 of NC_045436.1, forward strand.
AAATAGGACACAAAATAAGTGACCAAAGAAAGGCACAGATCAAATAACTGTGCTAGAAATTTAAAGGAGCAAACAGTAGTTAGAATACTTTTCACTTTCATCAAATGACTTCCCTTCTATGAGCAGGATCTGGTTGTATCTTTACAAAGACCCTTTCCTGCTTGGCACCAGAATGCTTACTGTGGACACTCTTTCTATGACAATTGCGTGTGTTTTTTGGTCCTATTATCTTTCTTTTATTTACCTGTATGTTTATAGCCTTTCAGAAGCCTAGATCTCTTTCTTGAACCTCGAGATTTGGGTATATACTGCCCATTGCCTGACATTTCCACTTGGATGTCTTATCGACACCTCAAACTTGTGTGTCCAAAAATTAAATTATCCTCTCTCCTCTTGGATTCCCTGCAAAGTGACACTTATGTGCAATAGTTTATTGGGAAATTTGATCGCAGGGAGCAAAGTGAGGGAAGAGGAAGAAGACAAAACAAAGAAGAGGGAGATGCAGTATAAGAATGTGTTACTGAATTGGTCATCACCGTATTTGAATGTTTTCTCAGTCCCTTAGGACCTTCTAAGAAGCTTTATGAAATGAGTCTCGGAACTGTTCATTAAAGGAAAGAATGGAGGAAGCATTTTTATGTCGGCTCCTGTCCTCTTTGATCGAAGGTTAATGCCCTTGGGCATTAACTACTCCACACTTCCAAATCGCACAGTTCTGAATGCCAAGCTGACTCCCACATCAGAGACACGCTGGGGCAGAAAGTGAGAGGAGAGGTGCTGTTATTTCGCATTTGTTCAAAGCTCATCAAACCTGCTCCGAGCAGGTTCCTGCAGCAGTGGTTAGAATAATACGCTGAAGGGATTTGAAGTCGTGGCCTAAGTTGCACAGAAGGACGTAGAAGGTGTCCATACCTTGCAGCGCTCTGATCTGCTTGTGCCCTCTGTTATGTTCAGTCCTTCACAGAGGTCTCTTCAAGGTGATGGCCAGCCACAATCTCAGCAAAGCCTTAATATAAGAGAGTTAATAGAATAAGCTTCAGTTTTTACTGCTGCACCGATATCAGGACCATACTTATATTAACTCCCTCTTCCACTACCCATTCTAATTTTCCCTCACCATTGGCCAGCACATCAGCTGGTCTAGGTTGTTTCTCCGGTGAGATGACCCCCACTTCAGCCTTTATTTTCCTTTCTCTGGCTAAGCCATGATTGCTGTAATTGCCTGTTCAAATTATCCCTGGGTACAGAAACACCAAATAAGCCCCAGTGAATTCTTTGGATTCCAAATTCCTCCCTAGTGCTATCGTGGAGCAACAATCCCAGATCCTTTTGCTAATCACAGTTGATTACTCCCACAGGCATAGCAATTCCTTTCTTTGTCAGCTTGTCCGCTTCCATAAGAAGCACAAAGTAACCAAGTAAAAGTTTTAAGTGCAATGAATTCCATAGTGTTTATACTGGTGGCAGCATTCCCCACTCAACTCCTGAAGAAGCAATTATTGCAATCCAGCAAATTCTAATTTTTTTTTTTTTTTTTTTTTTTTGAGACAGAGTCTTGCTCTGTCACCCAGGCTGGAGTACACTTACATGATCTCAGCTCACTGCAACCTCCTACCTCCTGGGTTTAAGCAATTCTCGTGCCTCAGTCTCCCAAGTAGCTAGAATTACAGGTATGTGCCACCACACCCGGCTAACTTTTGTATTTTTTTAGTAGAGACGTGGTTTCATCATGTTGGCCAGGTTGGTCTTGAACTCCTGACATCAGGTGATTCGCCCACATCTTTGGCCTCTCAAAGTGCTGGGATTACAGATGTGAGCCACCTTGCCCAGCCCAAATCCTAAATTTGAGAGGCAAGAAACACAAATTCTGTAAGTGGGTCACTGGGAATGATAATAAGAAGGACCAATCCTTCTCCCATCCCTGGTTTCTGGAGCCATGTCTTTAGCTGTTAGGCGCACACTTTATTAGTCAATTCAGTGCGTTTACCATCTCCTGTAGGACAACACCCCAATCCCAAGAAGACATATTAGCTGAGCCTGTAACAGGCCATTCCACCATTTTGTAAAGCTAGCTGAGTCTGAGTGATGAGGGATATGGCAAGATACGTGAATATCCGTGGATTCTATGGTATATTCAATGTGTACATTGTTACTTTTGGGGGACTATAAAGTGGATTCCTTGCTGAGGTAATGTTGATGAAGAATGAAGTAGCTCTGGTGATTATAGATGTTGGCAGAATCACTGTAGGCAAGAAAGGAAAATCTAGAAGTCTGTAAATATTTTTGCTTCAGGCCACTTATCCTTCTATATAAAGTGAACAACAAAGTGTGCTGCTCTAAGCTTTGCCAACTGGAAAAGTATTCCTACAGGCTATCATTCTTTTTTTTTTTTTTTTTTTTGAGATGGCGTCTTGCTCTGTCACCCAGGTGGCACCATCTCAGCTCACTGCAAGCTTCGCCTCCCGGGTTCATACCGTTCTCCTGCCTCAGCCTCCTGTGTAGCTGGGACTACAGGCACTCACCATCACGCCCAGCTAATTTTTTGTATTTTTAGTAGAGTCAGGGTTTCACCATGTTAGCCAGGATGGTCTTGATCTCCTGACCTCATGATCTGCCCACCTTGGCCTCCCAAAGTGCTGGGATTACAGGCTTGAGCCACTGCACCTAGCCACAGGCTACCATTCTTAGAGCTATTCCTGAGTAGGTCTAAAGTGTAGCAGTTCACTTTTACCTACCCACCAAGATAATGTGCCAACCCGTCTGTGAACCAGGCTCAAATGTTTAATTCTGTGTGAGGTTTTCATAAAGAACTCCCGAGAGGCCATAGGAGTGAATTGAGGAAGAGATGTCAATGCTATAAAAGTACGTGCCAGGGGATTCTGAGTCACACGTTCATGTAATTTACTTGTGTCTTCTGGACCTACTTAGACTAGAACCTATATGATTTCCATACTTCAGTAGACTGTTTCTGTACTTACGATTTGGTTTGACTGTTAATATCCAGCCCTAGTTTTCTCAATGGAGAACAGTTCTCTGCCTTGGAAGGCATGGTCCTGTAGACCACTAGGGAACTGTGCTGCAATGCTCTCGCTGGAGCTTTCCAGGGATTTCATAAAGTACTCTTATTCATAACAGGTCCTTCTAGCACCATCAGATCTGCTGCAACAAATGGCCTGAACATTAGGACAACTTTGCATCTCAACCCTTCTGGGCAACATATCCAAGTGGTGGGTATTTTAGTTTCATAGTTAAGTTTATTCTAATATTCTTCCTCCTGGGAAACTGTCTAGTGGTGATTCTTCCCTCACACATAATAAATTCATTCTAACATTCCTGATTCTTTGAGTCTTCTGAATTCCTTCTCAATACTCATTCAAGATTGTTCTAGCATCTCAACCTCATTTAGCACAGGCCATCATTATGCCCAACATTTAAGGAGACCCCAAAGTTGTCTACTAGGACTAAAACACTAAATCCACAATCATAGGTGCATGGCGCCACATCTAAAATGTCCCCTGTCCAGCCTTACAATCTGATTCTTGTGCTCTAACACTCTAAATATTCATTCTCACTCATGTCCCCCTAGTTCCTATTAATATATGCTAGCCCATTTTGAAGTTCCTTTTGAGTTCATCTAATTCAGCAAATTTCAAATGGGGATGATTTTTTACCCCCAGGGGGTGTTTGGCAATGTATGGAAACATTTTTGGTTGTCATTACTGAGAGAGTTCTACTATCATCTAGTGGGTAGATGCCAGAGATGCTTCAAAACAATCTATAATACATAAGACATCCCTCCACCACAAAGAGTTATTTGGCCCAAATGTCTCTAGTACCAAGGTTTGGAAACCCTTTTCTAAGCTCTCCCTGATCAGAGATTGCAATTCCCCACATAGGTTGTGGTGAAATCTGACACCAGTTATAGGCTTGAGACAATGTGTGTATGTGGCAAGGGAGTGGTAAAAGGGGTATTGTGGAAAATGAGGCCATATTGCAGCATTTTCAGAGAAGGCAGGCTGTTTTGTTTTGTTTTTGTTGTTGTTTTGTTTTGTCTAAGACGACGACTTGATATAGCGGAAAAAAGAAAATCTGGGAATTTAAGATTAAAGGCCCACACAAATGCCCCCATTCCAGATCTCAAAGGTCTATTATTTTTCTATTAGCGACCTGATTTAGCATGAATGATGTTTACAGGCTGTGCATTTGCAGCTATGGTTGGAATGGAGTATAAGCATAATCCTTATGATTAGATCCTGGGGATGATTTTCAGTACAATCTGCTCAGTGGCTATGTTGCCTTCAAGGCTTTCATAGTGTTTCCTGATTAGATAGTTGGGTGGACTGAGCCTGTCATTTTCTTTTGTTAAGATCTCCAAAGCAGTTAACAGAAGTCAGCTTGCTTTATAGTTATAGTTGCTTCCATAATGGTCAAGTACCATATCTACCATATAATCGAATGCCTCATCTTCTGCTTGTATCTCATTCCATTCTACTACTGTTGAGTGTCTGAGTAATTGCGACTCTATTGCATGCCAGAGGTTGCCATCACTTACAGTTTACCACTCACCACTTACCACCAGCAGGGTTCCTTATTGTCTTGTGATCAGTTTTGTAGGGTCAGATTCCAAAATTCCACACTGAAGGTTTGCTTATTACGGTCAGTTTTGGTGCCTGGATTCACCTGAAAGCAGAGCCTAAGACACAGGCTAATGTGCTGGTAGTTTGCTTGAGAATATGAATTCATTGACTAGGATTGGAATTCAGAGGAAATAAAACAGAAAAGAAGGAAAAGCCAAGTCAAGGGTACATTATTGAATTGACTCCCACCAAGGGCAATTAGTTGATAAATCCTGTAGTGCCTACTGAAATGTGTGCCTTATGAAATGTGTCTCAGAACTCTGTACTGGAGTGAAGAAAGAGGAAAATGTTTATCCATTGGCTCCTGTCTGTCATTGGTCAAAGTTTTCACCACATACTTCTTCTAGTTGCATAGATACATGTAGGGTTGACTTCTGCAGGTATTCCATACTATGGCATGAGATGCAGTATCCTATGTCATGGATAGGGGATGAGAGAGGCAAGGTGCTGTTACTTGGCCTTTGACTGAGGGCAGTTAATGCCTGCACAGCATTCATCACTGCAGCAACACCTAGAATAAAGAGTGAGGCTGGGAGGATTTAAAATGCTAAATGGGAGATGTTCAAATACTGCTCATGCCCCAGTTTTCTCTATTTCAGTTAATGTCATCTCCATCTTTACAGATACTCAGACCAGTCTTTGACACCTCTGTTTTTTTTAAGAGATGATGTCTTGCTGCCTTGCCCAGGCTGGCCTCAAATTCTTGGGCTCAAGGGGTTCTCTTACCTCAACCTCCCAAGCACCTGAGGCTATAGGTGTGCACTACCATGCCTGGCTTCGACTACTATTTTTCTCTCATACTTTATATCCAATCATTCAAAAAATCTTGTAGATTCTGACTTCAAAATATATTTTAGACCACTTCTCACTATCTTCACTGCTTCTCTTTTTTGGATTATTGCCAACATCATGTCTCTCCTGAATTATTGCAAAGCCTCCTATACTGTTTGCATGCGCTCTCTCTCTCCCTCGCTCTCTCTCTCTCTCTCTCCCACTCTCTTTCTCTTTTCAGGGACACGGTCTTGCTCTGTTGCCCAGGCTGGCTCAAGCAATTCTCCTCCAGAATAGTTGGGTCTAAAGGTGCACACTACCACACCTAGCTAATTAAAAAATTTGTGTGTGTGTGTGTAGACAAGGTCTCCCTATGTTGCCCAAGCTGGTCTTGAACTCCCAGGCTTAAGCAGTCCTCCCATCTCGGCCTCCCAAAATGCTGGGATTATAGGCATGAGCCTATAAAACACCACATGCTTATCTGTCTACAGATTATTCTGAACACAACGGTCAGCGTGATCTTTTTAAAAGCATGAGTCAAATCATGGTTACCCTTTGCTCAGAACCGTCCAATAGCTTCAGAGTAAAAGCAAAAATCCTTATAGTTGCCTGTGAGAACTACAAGTCCTCTTTTCCCCGCCACTGGGACTTGATCTTCTACTATCCCCTTTTGATTGGTCTACTCCCTTTCCTTTGACCCACGCCCCCCCACTGTACCCATTGTTGGTTCTTCAAAAGTCCAGGCAAACTGCCTCAGGACTTTTGCACTTGCTATTCCCGCCACCTGGAATGATTTGCCATTAAATATCTGCATGGCTCACTACCATGTCGCTTCCAAGTCTTTGCTCAAATGTTACCTCACTGAGGCCTTCCAAGATAACCCTGTGTAAAACAGTTCCCCAACCACCCTCCTCCCAGCATTTTTTATCTTCCTTTTTTGCTTTTGGTCTTCATGGTTCTTGCTACATTTTGACATACTATATATATTATTTGTTTGTTCATTTGCTGTTTCTCTAGAATGAAGTTTTATAAAAGCAAAGATTTTTATCTGTTTTTTTCACTGATATATATCTGATTCCTGGAACTCAGAATAATATCTAACAATTATATAGCACTTATTATGTGCTATGTACTATTCTAAGCATTTTTCATGTATTAATTAATTTAATAATCACAACTACCCTGTGAGGAAGGAATCTTTATTATCCTCATTTTAAAATCAGAAAACTGAGGAACAAATTGTCTAGTCCTAGGACACATGGTATACCATGGTAGTCTCTCAATGAATATCTTTATGTCACCACAGCCCACTGCATAAAGTAGACTTAAGAAGCAACGTGAAATAATGAAAAGTATATCATTACTGGAATTGACGTGGGAGTGGGGCAGGCAAGTGCTGGGAAGGGAAAGGCGTGGTCCCTGGCTAGTGCTCCACCCCTGGGCCTGTGCCCACGGACCTAGGTGAGGATAGGCACTCCTGGCTTCGTGTCCAAATGTTCCATTTTCCAAGACCACCCTTGCCCACCACACCCCTGTCTTGTGCCTATAAAAACCCTGAGACCTAGCAGGCAGAGACACAAGCAGCTGGGCTTTGAGAGGAACACATTGGTGGGTGTTGAGAGGAATACACAAGCGACTGGATGTGCATAGAAGTATGCCAGGGGAAGAGCACACCAACAGATGCAGGCAGGCCATCAGCCAGCAGGCCATCCACCGGCGGAATGATGCAGATTTTGGCCCCAGGTGGTCAGGGGAGATCTGGGCTGCTAAGCAGCTGGACTCCACGGAAAAACCACCTTGCCACTCCATCTCCCTTCTGGCGTCCCCGTCTGCTGAGAGCTACTTCCACTCAATAAAACCTTGCACTCATTATCCAAGCCCACGTGGGATCCGATTCTTCTGGTACACCAAGGCAAGAAACCTCAGGATACAGAAAGCCCTCTCCTTGCGATAAGGCAGGAGGTCTAATTGAGCTAGCTAACACAAGCCGTACATAACTATACTAAAAGAGCACCCTGTAACAACGCCAAGTGGGGCTTCAGGAGCTGTAAACATTCACCCCTATATGCTGCTGTGGGGTCAGAGCCCCACAACCTGCCCTTCTGCATGCTCCCCCTAGAGGTTTGAGCAGTGGGGCACTGAAGAATTGAGTGACACCTTCATCGCATGCCCTGCGAGGGGGATGAGGGAACTTCTCCTGTTTCAGAATCACACAGACCAGGGGTTCAAATCTAGTCTTTACCCTTTACTGAGTCAATGACCACAGGGCAAGTTACTTAACTCTTCATAGCCTCAATTTTCTCATCTGTAAATAAAAAACAGTAATCCCATCTTGGGAAGATTTGCTAAGATGTTTCTTGTAAAGCACTTGTCACATTGCTTGGCACTAGTGTAAGCATTCAATAAATGGTAGCTGTTATTACATGCAGATTGGTTTAGTAGACTAAATTGGGCAGATTTACCTTCTTGTAAAACATATAATAGTCACCCAGTTCTCTGCCCAAGGAGGTTCTGAGGTCCTGCTTCCTTTACCTAGAAAGAAGGATGCATATATTAACATATATCACATATGAGGGAATCTCATATTTACATAGCATGAAATAACTTTTCTATTGTTAGTAAGCTCCAAGGGAAAAGTCTCTTCTAAATGGTCAAGAGTAGTAAATATTGATGATTTGTAGAAGTTAATTGTGCCCTCAGAGAACTCACTCTTGTTACTGTGCACCAGTAAAGCAGAGGCTTGAAGACTGTAAAGACTTCATGTTCTTCTCAAGACCTGAATCTATTTTGCACCTTTTGAAGGGGGAAAGAGGCAATCCTTTTCCTCAGCTTGAACCCCTGAAGGAGTAAGGGCAAAGGCGCCCCACTCCCTCTAGGGCTCTCTCTGATGACACATCCATTGGTGGTAGCTCCACTGGCTTTGAGGACATTGTTTAGTGAGAAAACTCATAGATTTTATGGAAGTGGACTTTCATATTTCATATTTGGATGCCTCTTTTACTGTCATCCAAACTGTCCTTTGATATCAGTCTGATTAATTTTAATTTGGGTATAAAGCTAAGGGATCTTCAAATGTTTAAAATGTTCAAATGTTTAAAATAATGTAGATTTATATAATTTCATTTTGAAATTTGACATTTTAAACATTTGACATTTATTATGACATTTACTTTGATTTTTCTCTTCTCTATTTCTTAGCATTGTTTTCTTATAATTTAATTAATGATGCATGTTCCTGTTTAAGAAAGAAAGAACTTTTTTTCAGAGATGTAAGACTATTAGTATCAACACAAAGAACACCAAGTAACTCTTTGTGGGGGTAGGGGATGGACAATGAGAGTTACAGTGCTGCACTTTCCAGATTCTTCATTTCTTTATTTTCTTTTTCACTCTTTTCTTTTTTTTTTTTTTTTTTTTTGGACAGAGTCTCGCTCTGTCACCCAGGCTGGAGTGCAATGGCGTTAGCTCACTGCAACCTTTGTCTCCCAGGTTCAAGCGATTCTCCTGCCTCAGCCTCCTAAGTAGCTAGGACTACAGGCACACACCACTATGCCCAGCTGATCTTTTGTATTTTTAGTAGAGACAGGGTTTAGTAGAGATGGGGTTTTGCCATGCTGCCCAGGCGGGTCTTGAACTCCTGAGCTCAAGTGATATGCCCACCTCGGCCTTTCACCAGATTCTTTATTTTCTAAATATCTTTAACAATTGCAGCAAAGAAGAAATGTCTCTACTGTTAAATACATAAAGCAATTGGTGTTTGTTTTAGGTTTTGTTAGGAATAGATGTAAATATCCCCACGTGATACTTTCCATTTCTTTGTAGCTTTATGGGAGGAAGTCAGGGAGTCACTAAATGAGGATGGTAATTATCTGTATCAATACTAATTAAGTAAATATTATAAATAAATATTAGTTTGATAGTAGATGCACATTTGACATCATTATGATAAAGTAATATAATGTGACATACAAATATAATATATATTATACAAATATAATATAAGGAAGGCAAAGATTGGCTTGCAGAATCACAATGTGTCTCAATGCTTTTCTTATGCAGCTGCCTTATTTAATATACATATTGTAGAGTGATATTACAATAAAGAGCAGTCATTACAAATGCACAGTGCTGAACTCCTTACACACATTCTAGGAGATTCTCTCAGAAGTGCAGAGATCATCTCTTACCTAATTCATTCTGCATCTCTTCTAGGAATTGGTCACCATAGATATCATATGCATATTTTGGCTTTAAGTGGAAGTTAATGATTTTCAGTGTGACTTTGTTAACACACTTAGGTCAAGCACTGAACATAGGATTTTCTCTTTTCTGTACTTGGGCAATTCAGGAGCTTTGCCACTAGCAAGCCTAGACGTGCACCCTAAAATTGTAAGCAAACCAAGATAAACGTAATTGCTTACACAGGCTTGACCATATTCATTTTTATTAAAAATCAGATATAATGTTGAATATTCTGCTTTAAACTTATACCCCTCCTTTATCCCAAAGAGTTATTAAATTGCTCAGCATTTGTATGGATTAAATTCAGTAAGAAGATATATATTCACATGTATTAAGTAGTAAGTGTTTAAACAGTAGTTAGTAACTTTCTGATAAACTATACACTGAAACTATCCCATCTGAGAGGGATTTCCAGAGCCTAGGCAGGCAGAATGCCTTCTGTGTGACCAGTCATCCTCCAATCCCTATTAGGTGAGGAGACAATAGCAGGCAGAGCTCAGGCGTCTGAGAATAGCGTGTAAGCAAGAGAAGCAACATGAAGCATCTGTAGATTGAATTATTAGTCCCAGTGGTAACTTTTAGGAGAGAGTATGTTTTTTTCTATTTTTTTTTTTTTTGTGTGTGTGTAAGGGTGGGATTTTTATTATTATTATTTTTTACTTTAAATTCTGGGATACATGTGCAGAACATGCAGGGTTATTACATAGGTATACATGTACCATGGTAGTTTGCTGCACTTATCAACCTGTCATCTGGGTTTTAAGCCCCTCATGCATTAGGTCACATTTGACCTAATGATCTCCTTAAGGGTGGGAAAATTTTTTGAAAGCACAGGAAATTGTTTATTTTCTTAATATTTTCAGTGATATTTTCTTTTTAAAATTTTCATTGTGTTAAAACACATAACATAAAATTTACCATTTTAATCATTTTAAGTGTACAGTTTAATGGTGTTAAGTACATTCATAATGTATAACCTTTACAACCATCCATTTCCAGAACGCTTTTCATCTTGAAAACTGAAACTCTATAACCATTAAACAGTAAGTCCCCTTTCCCCTCCCCTCAACCCCTGCTAACCACTGTTCTATTTAGTGTTATTTTCTTTTAATAGAATTTTTTAGTAGAGAATTAGATGATTTTAAAATACTGTGTAAGATAAACAAATATTTGTCTCTTTAAGCACTTCTACAATCTCTGGGAAATAATTATGTTAATTCATAATTTCTTGACTGAAACTTCCCCATGAAGGGGCAAACGACTGTTCTCACATCATGAATAAGCTATTCTTAGAGGTTATCTAAGCAAATGGTCACAGATCCATCAGTTCTCTTTTATCAGGGCTTGACTTCACTTCAGGCAAGAACTGAAAGTTTTCAAGCTTCTCCCACAACCAGACTTCAAGGGGAACTTTTTTGTAATTAAAAAAACATAGTCAATGGATTTGCAGAATCATAGACCCATTTGCTGCTTGAGTAAGGATAAAAAATGTATATGTTGCAAATGGGAACTATGGCAAATATCAATCAACGAAATATCTTTAAAATTTAGGTCTCCTTGTTACAAATAATAATAATAATAATAATATTTTCCAAATCTCACTTATTTCAAGCAATGAAGACATAAGACATGTATTGAGGCAGACAATATATTATGTGCCATAAAGAGCCCAAAGATGAACCAGCTTTCAATGTGCCTTCAAGAATCTTGGACAGAAAACTGATGACCTTGGCTATATTCACTCTGTGGGGCTACCACTTCCTTGCCCATGAAATACCTTGGTGTGAATTTAAGTGAAGCATATGTTATGCTTTTTAAAAGTAAAAGTAATAATAAAAATATAAGCAGTATGTTCTCAAATAGCTTGAATTATGCAAGGGATTTCCAGAACCTAGGCAAGCAGAATGCCTTCTGTGTGACCAGCCTTCCTCCCAATCCCCTTGTAGGTGAGGAGACAACAGCAGGTAGGGCTCAGGCTTCTGAGAGTAGCATGTGAGCAAGAGAAGCAACATGAGGGGTCCGTAGATTGAATTATTAGTCCTTATTATCCCCCTTTGTTCCTACTATTCATTCAAATCCTTGATATGACCTCATGGTAGTTCCCTGTTCTTTAACTTTGGACTTGGCCTAGTGACTTGCTTTGAACAATGGATTACTAGCAGACATAATGTAAGTGAAAGCTTGAAATGTGCTTGTATACTTGAACTTGACTTTTGTGTTTCTGTCTTTGACCATAAGAAAAAAAAAACTTTGCACTGGGCATGGTGGCTCACGCCTGTAATCCCAGCACTTTGGGAGGCCGAGGGGGGCAGATCACCTGAGGTCAGGAGTTTGAGTCCAGCCTGGCCAACATAGTGAAACCCTTTCTCTACAAAAATCATGCAAAAGTAGGCCAGGTGTGGTGGCTCACACTTGTAATCCCAGGACTTTGGGAGGCCGAGGTGGGCGGATCACCTGACATCAGGAGTTTGAGACCAGCCTGGCCAACAGCAAAACCCCATCTCTATTAAAAATACAAAAAAATAGCCAGGCATGGTGGCCCACGCCTGTAATCTCGGCTTCTTGGGAGGCTGAGATACAAGAATCACTTGAACCTGGGAGGCGGAAGTTGCAGTGAGTGACATCACGCCACTGCACTCTACCCTGGGTGACAGGGTGGCAGACTCCATCTCAAAAAAAAAAAAAAAAAAAAAAATTAGCCAGGCGTGGTGGCATGCGCCTGTAGTCCCAGCTACTTGGGAGGCTGAGGCAGGAAAATCACTTGAACCTGGGAGGTGGAAGTTAGAGTGAGTCAAGATGGCACCATTGCACTCCAGCCTGGGCAACAGAGCAAGACTACATCTCAAAAAAAGAAAAAAGAAAAAGAAAAAAATGTTTTGGGTAGTTGTCGGTAGCAGGAGGAAAGGAGATGCGGAGCAAACCTGAACCTAACCTGAAGCTTGGAGCCTAGCCCAGTCCAGTCCAGTCCAGTCCAGCCTGGATCAACCATATTGCAGTCAACCTACAGATGCATGAGCAAGAGCTAACTGCTTGTTTTTAAGCCTCTCAGTTTATGACTGTTTGTCACATAGCATTATTGGGAAAATAACCAGATTGTAACCAAGCATCTCAGCTTTGGGATGCATTTTAAAACTTTTTTCTTGGGTCTTAAAATATGACCTTGAAATGTACTTTGAAACTCTGTTTCTCTCCCTTGCACCATGCATGCTTCTCTAACTATATGCTTGTTTAAAATTTCAGGGGCTAATTTTGAAACAACTCAGGCATGAAGCCCCTACAGAATCCTCCTGCTCAGGGGGAGTTGTGAACAATTAGTCCACCATCATCTGGTTGAAGTCAAGATAACACCAACCAGACCTCCAGATGGGCAATTACCCAAGACAGCCATTGGAACAAGACATACAGACCCTGCAGCCTGCACCACTCCCATGTCTCCCATACCAAGTTTCCCTTTACAAATCCTATAGTAAGTTTTAAAACTTGAGATGGTACCTTAGAATGCTAGTTGACCATCTTCTCAGTTTGCAGGCTTTCCAGTGAAAATCTGCTTTTTCTCCCACCAAACCTCACTTCTTGTGTTAGGCTTTCAATTGGCAAGCAGCTGAACCTGGGTTCAGTTACAAGCTAATACAAAGAGATGCTCAGAATGTGGCCGAGAGAGGATGCAGGCCAGGTGCAATAGCTCATGCCTGTAACCTTAGCACTTTAGCAGGCCAAGGCAGGAGAGTCGCTTGAGGCCAGGAATTCAAGATCAGCCTGGGCAACATAGTGAGACCCAGTATCTAAAAAAAAATTAAACAAAAAAAATTTGCCAGGTGTGGTGGAACGTGCCTATAGTGCCAGCTACTGGTGAGAGAATCGCTTGAGCTCAGGAGTTTGAGGCTGCAGTGAGCTATGATTACACCACTGCACTCCAGCCTGGGCATTAGCAAGGCTCTGTTTCTTAAAAAAAAAAAAAAAAAAAGAGAGAGCGAGAGAGAAAGAGAGTGCAGACAATTGCTGGAGTGTGCACCAGTGAAGACGTTTATGGGTATTCTCTGTGTGTGCTGATGAGGGTTTATGAAGGAGGCAGCTCTTGTCCGCTGCTCCAGAACTCAGCTGGGTGGCCTAAAATTGTAGAGCTCACTTGTACTTTGTCATCTGACTTAATTTACATCTATGATAGGACTGATTCTCCTTTAGGTGTGGTGTACAACCTCAATGCCAGTATGGGTGACTCTGTCACTCTTGGTGCCTAGGCTCTAGCAGTTTCAAACTGCTTGCAATGTTACAGCAAAAAAGGAGTAAAAGAAAAAATATATAAGGATAGAGTGTAGATAAATAAAGATATTTTGGCTTACAGAGGAATTAAACAGAAAGAGTGGGGAGAGAAAAGAAGACAGAGAATGCAAAGGGGAGAGAAAAGAAACATAAGAGGAAGTAGTGCTAATGTGATTAGGTTTTCAACAAATACCTCAAAAGTCATATTTCCTTTATAAAAATTATATGTCAAAAATTAAATACGTATATCTTGAGTGCCTCCTGTATATAATCCAAAGGTGAATGAGATACTATCTTTATTCTCTTTATAAAGACATCACTCTAATATAGGAAGTGGTCACTTTTGTTAACCACAGTCTGAACTTTTCCCCCAAGAAGCAAACACATGAACTATATAGATGAGTTTTTATTCATTGGAGAGGGCAATGCAAGACTTGGCATAGGATATATGAGATTTTTTTAAGCACATCATCATTTTCACTCCCCGCTTTGATCAAAAGTTGTTTTTACCTCTTGCCCTCTTTGTTAACTCTCAACAATATGGACAATTCTCAACACAACTAGATACTAGATGACTTGTTTTCAGGGAATAAGATTAAACTAACTAATTTTTCCACATTTTGATGCTGTCTGTAAAATGATGGCCTTTATATTTTAGCTCCTTCATAGAAAATAAACTTGAATAGATCTTTACTTTATTATTTTGAAAAAAAAAAAAAAAAGCCTTACAGAACAATTGCAAAGATAGTACAGAGAACTCCTACACACTCGTCACCCAGCTTCCCCCACAGCTAACACATCTCACATAACCATGGTACAATGATCAAAACTGAGAAATTAACCTCAGTATAATACCACTATCTAAATTATAGACCTTATCAGATTTTGCCAGCTTCTTCACCAATATTTTTTTTCAGCTCCAGGATCCATTCTAGCAATCTATGTTGTACATAATTTTCATGTCTCCTTAAACTTCCTTCCAATCTGTTCATCAGGGTTATGGATTGAATTGTGTTTACTTACATCCAATTCATATGTGGAAGTCCTACCCTCCAGTGCCTCAGAATGTGACCTTAATTGGAGATACTATCTTTATACAGGTAATCAAGTTAAAATGATGTCAATAGAGTGGTAATCCAATACTAATCCAATATGACCGGTATCCTCATAAAAAGGGGAAATTTGTACAAAGACATGAATGAAGATGATGTGTAGACAAGGAGATGATGGCTATCTACAAGCCCGAGAGAGGGAGGCCAGGAACAGATCCTTCCCTCATAGTTCTCACAAGGAACGAGCCCTGCAGCCCCTTAATTTTGGGCTTCTGGACTCCAGAACTGTGAGACAAGAAATTTCTGTTGTGTAAGTCACTCGATTTGTGATAGTTGGTTATGGCAGCCCTAGCAAACAAATACATTCAGTTCTTCTTTGTCTTTCCTGACCTTGACACTTTTGAAGAGTGGTACCTTGTAGAATGTCCCTGAATTTGGGTATGCCTGATATTGTCTCATGGCTAAACTAGGGTTATGGATTTGGGAGGAATATCAGAGGTGATGTGCCTTTCTTAGTGCCTCATATCCAGTGGCATGCAATACAGATATGTCCCCATACTGGAATGCTATCCTTGATCTCTGGTTAAGATGATGTCTAGCAGGTGTCTACATTGCAAACTTACTATTTTTTTTCATTTTTAGTCAACAAATATGTTAGGGAGGACACTTTGAGGCTATTAAAATATCCCATCTCTACCTAAACTTTTACCCACTAATTTAAGCATTAATTTGTTGGTCATGTCTGCAGCAATTACTCCCATGTTTGTTTATTTATTTATTTATTTGTTTATTTTAGAGACAGAGTCTCACTCTGTTGCCCAGGCTGGAGTGCAGTGGTGCAATCATAGCTCACTGCACCCTTGACTTCCTGGGCTCCTGCCTCAGCCTCCTGAGTAATGGGGATTACAGGAACATGTCACTGTGCCTGGCTAATTTTTAATTTTTTTCTAGAGTCAGTGGCTTGCCACGTTGCCCAGGCTGGTCTTGAATTTCCTGGGTCTCAAGCAATCTTCCTACTGTGGCTGCCCAAAGCACTGGACAAAATTGGTATATATTTATGGTGTACAACATGATATTTTGAAATACATATATATTGAAGTGGGTAAATCAAGCTAAATCTATTCTCTTAAGCAAATTTCAAGTAAACAATATGTAATTATTAACAGTAGTTATCATAATATATAATACCATAGATCTCTTGAACTTGTTTCACCTAACTGACATTTCGTATCCTTTGAACAGTATCTCCCTAATCCCTCTAACCCTCCCTACCCTCTCGTTGCTGGTAACCACTACTCTACTCACCTATGAAATCTGATTTTTTGGATTCCACATATAAATGAGATCATATGGTATTTGTCTTTCTGAACCTGGCTTATTTCACTTCATATAATGTCTCCCAGGGTTATCTATATTGTCACAAATGACAAGATTTTCTTCTTTTTAAAGACCACTTTTTCCCTTTTTAATAGGCTTAGATATAATTATAGATTATAGATCTAGGTTATATAATTATGTAGATACTAATATAATTCACATATCATACAAATTTACCCATGTAAGGTGTACAGTTCAATGGTTTTTGGCTTATCACATTTTTTTAAAAACTCGTGGTTATATATAACATTAAGTTTGCTATTTTACCATTTTAAATGCACAATTCAGTGGGATTAATTACATTCACAAGGTTGTATAACCATCACCATTTTCAAAGCTGTTTCATCACCCCAAACAGAAACTGATAAGCAGTAACTCTGTAACTGATATGCAATAACTCTCCAGTCTTCTGTCCTCCCAGTTCCTGTAAATCTTTAATCTACTTCTGTCTCTGAATTTGTATATTCTAGATATTTCACATAAGGAGAGTCGTACAATATATATCCTGTTGTGTCTGGCTTATTTCACCTAGAATAACATGTTCAAGGTTCATCCATACTGCAGTATGTATCAGAAGTTCGTTTCTTTTTGAGGCAGAATAATATTCTATTATTTGGTTGGACCACTTTTTGTCTATTCATTCATCTTTCGATGGACACTTGAGTCGTTCCCACCTTTTGGCTGTTGTAAATAATGCCACAGTGTACACTGGTGTACAGATATCTATTCAAGTCCCTGTTTCCATTTTTTTGTGTGTATGTATACCTAGGAGTAGAATTGCTGGGTCATATATTAATTCTCTGTTTAGCTTTTTGAGAAACTGCCAAACTGTTTTCCATAGTGGCTGCACCATTTTACATTCCCATCAGAAATGTATGATGGTTCCAATTCTCCACACTCTTGCCAAGACTTATTCCCTCCCACCCCTGCCATTTTTAAAACAATAGTCATCCTTAGTGGTATCTAAGTGGTATTGTCAGTGCTATGGTATCTCTTTGCAGTTCTGATTTGCATTTTTCTCTTGACTAATGATATGAAACATCTTTTCCTGTGCTTATTGGCCATTTGTCTATCTTCTTTGTAGAAATGTCTATTCAAGCTCTTGCCTATTTTTAAATTGCATTGCTTGTCTTTTTGTTATTGAGTTGTAGACTGTATTTATATAGTTTGGATATTAAACCTTTATAAAATACATGATTTGTAAATATTTTCTCCCATTTTGTAGGTTTTTCACTTTTTTGATAATGTCCTTTGATGCAAAAAGATTTTCATTTTAATAAAGTCCAATTCATCTTTTTTTTTTTTTTTTTTTTTTTTTGGCTCATGCTTTTGATGTCACAAAAACCCATTGCCAAATGCAAGGTCCTATAGATTTACCTCTATGTTTTGTTCTTGTTTTATGTTTTTAGTTAATTTTTGTATATGGTGTGAGGTAGGGGTCCAGCTTAATTCTTTTATATGTAGATATACAGTCATCCCAGGACAATTTGTTGAAAAGATTATTCTTTCTCTTTTGAATGGACTGGGCACCCTTGTCAAAAATGAGTTGACTATAAATGTATGAGTTTATTTCTGAACTCTCAATTCTATTTCGTTGGTTTGTAGGTTTGTCCTTATATAGGTACCACACTTTTTTGATTACTATAGCTTTAATAATAAGTTTTGAAATCAAGAAGTGTGAGTTCTCCAACTTTGTACTTCTTTTTCTTGTACTTTTTCTTTATCTATTTGGGACCCCATGAAATTCCATATGAATTTGGAGGATCAACTTTTCCACTTCTGCAACAAAGGCTATTGGAAATTTGATAGGAATTGCATTGAATCTGCAGATCACTTTTAGTAGTATTGACATCTTGATGATATTAAGTCTTCTTATTCATGAACACAAGGTCTTTTTCCACATACTTAGGCCTTTTAGGGTTTTTCTTCACACACTTTAGGAGAATACTAATTTAGTCAAAACCGCATAGTTCCTTCCAAAGTTACCAAGGATCACATTGGCAAGAAGTCTTGAATGTTGAATGATTACATTAAAATATATTTCACTGCAATTCACAAGCATTACTTTATTTTTATTTAAAGTATAATAATCACTGATGAAGGGAAAAACAAAACTATGACAATCAGTATTTACTTGGGAAACCATTTTCATAGGCCACTGATGAAGGAATGTGGTACACAGCTTCAGAGTGGCAAGGGACATAGGGACAAGCACACAAGATTGAAAGCATAAAAGCATATTCTCATAAGGACCAAACAATCCTTATTATTGGAAGACCAAATGGAATCATCGTTAATGTATGTAGAATCAAAGTTCACAATCTGTAAGTCCTTCTTAAGATATGCATGATTCAGCTTATTTACCGTTCGAGCAAAGGCATATTTAGAAGCACAGCTATATGCCTCCAAACTGTACACTTTCTTGAAGTGCAGATCAAAAAATGGATTGTCCTGGAAGAGAATGAGAGACATGATTTAGTTTGTAGCCAAGAAAGTAGCTAGGTTTCCTGTCTTCTCTCACATTCTCTTGGATATGTTTATTGATTGTAAAGTATCAGTATCAAACATATTTCTAAAATCTACAAATGGGCTTTCCAAAGCTACTTACTTCAAAGTAATTGCTTCTAAAAATCAACAATAAGAAAGGTTATTTTTGAAGCATCTATGTTTTTTCAAGTATACAAATAAAATGTGCCTCAGACTGTGTGGTTATTAAGTCTTCTCAATGTAATGAATTGGAGAGGATGAGTAGGGAATAAATAAAGCACAGAATAAACTCACAGACTTCTGGAAAATAGAAAAGGTTTCTCTCCCTTTTTAGTAGGAGGTTGGTTCCTTGTGCTATTTCAATAGAAGGAAGAAATACATGATAGCTAGCTATTGGCATGCTATAGATCACCAATTTGCTGTCTTTGAAGTTTTACAGCAAGGAATTACTTTTGAAGGTAATAGCAAGGACCATTGAATCATTCGACTGAAACTGACAAATTTACTAAAGACTACCTCTGGGCTCTTGCTATATCTGTAGCGGAAATATTTCAAGAAAAAGTGGAAACCAAACCTGATCTAGGTCCTACATGTTAAAATAATAACTACTACTGTTAATAGCAGTAACAATGATGCCTTGCATTTATAAAGTTTACAAAATGCTTTCACATTCATTATCTGCCTAATTCCTAACTCTCCTTTAAGACAGAGATTTTGCATTATTTATCATCATGTTCTTAGTACTTATGCATGATGACTACTGATTTCTCAACAAGTACGTGTTGAACTGACCTGAAGTAGTCCTAAGAAAGGAGAAGTGGAGGCAAACATTGCCCCAAATAACAAATAGGCAGAGAAGGACTAAACCAAACCAAAGTATTAATAATTCACTGGCACGTAGTATGTAACATCATATACAAGCAACTTACATATTTGCAATTTGTTTTTTAAACAGGAAAATTCTTGCAGGAGGCAGTAAATAGAGCATGAATTTTAAAGTTAGACAACCATTTTGACTGTTCCATGGGCAAAACGCTTATTTGACCTGACTCTCATTTTTCTCCTTATTTTAAATAGTGCTGCTGTGAAATTTACATGAGAATGATCATGTAAACGAGTGTGGAGCTTAATAAATGATAGTTCCTAAAGATTGTGATATTACCATTTAAAAAAGTTAAAAACAAAACATAATCATGCTTTTACTTCTGCACAGCAAAAGAAATAATCTGCAGAGCAAACAGACAACCCACAGAGTGGGAGAAAATCTTTGCAATGTATACATCCCACGAAGGACTAATTTCCAGAATCTACAATGAACTCAAATGAATCATCAAGATAAAAACAAACAATTCCATCAAAAAGTGGGCAAAGGATATGAATAGGCAATTCTCAAAAGAAGATATACAAATGGCCAACAAACATGAAAAAATGTTCAATATCACTAATGATCAGAGGAATGCAAATAAAAACCACAATGTGATACCACCTTACTCCTGCTAGAATGACCATAATCAAAAAATCAAAAAATAATAGATGTTGGCATGGATGTGGTGAAAAGGGAGCACTTTTACACTGCTGGTGGGAATGTAAACTAGTACAACCACTATGGAAAAGAAGGGGGCGATTCCTTAAAGAACTAAAAGTAGAACTACCATTTGATCTAGCAGTCCCACTCCTGGGTTTCTACCCAGATGGAAAGAAGTCATTATATGAAAAAGATACTTACATATGCATGTTTATAGCAGCACAATTTGCAATTGCAAAAATATGGAACCAGCCCAAATGCCCATCAATCAACCAGTGGATAAAGGAATAATTATATATATATAATTAATATTTTATATATATATATATATAGACATACCATGGAATACTACTCAGCCATAAAAGGAAAGAAATAATGTAATTTACAGCAACCTGGATGGAATTGAAGACCATTATTCTTTTTTTTTTTTTTTTTTTTTGAGACGGAGTCTCGCTCTGTCGCCCAGGCTGGAGTGCAGTGGCCGGATCTCAGCTCACTGCAAGCTCCGCCTCACGGGTTTACGCCATTCTCCTGCCTCAGCCTCCCGAGTAGCTGGGACTACAGGCGCCCGCCACCTCGCCCAGCTAGTTTTTTTTTTTTGTATTTTTTAGTAGAGACGGGGTTTCACCGTGTTAGCCAGGATAGTCTCGATCTCCTGACCTCGTGATCCGCCCGTCTCGGCCTCCCAAAGTGCTGGGATTACAGGCTTGAGCCACCGCGCCCGGCCGAAGACCATTATTCTAAGAGAAGTAACTCAGGAATGGAAAACCAAACATCGTATATTCTCACTCATAAGTGGGAGCTAAGTTATGAGTATGCAAAAGCATAAGAATGACACAATGGACTTTGGGGACTCAGGGAAAGGGTGGGAGGAGTGGTGAGGGATAAAAGACTACACACTGGGTATAGTTACACTGCTTGGGTGATGGGTGCATCAAAATCTCAGAAATCACCACTAAAGAACTTATTCATGTAACCAGATACCACCTGCTTCTCAAAAACCTATTGAAATAAAAAGAAATAAATAAAATAAAAAACCATAATCATGCTTAAAAAACAACGTATAAAGGTGGTGTGATTTTAAGTGCAGCACTTTTATAGTCACATTCAAAAATTTTTTTTTTTTTTGGCGCTCATAACTACAGCTTGAAAGACAATTCTGCCAAGGATCTCCATAAAGGGAAATCACATCCATTGCATCACCAGATACCAGTCAAGCTCCTTAGGGAGTTTTCTCTTGCAAACATTTGCTCCTCATCAGATAGAAAACAACCCTCATGTCTTTGAGACTTGCAGAAGAGTAATATTTTCCTTTAGCCTAATAATTGGAGCCTGAGTATGCATGCACATAGGATACAGATATGCCTGTCTCTGTCTCTCTCTCTTTTGATAGAATGCTAGAACTGAAAGGGATCTCAGGAATCATTTATTGATCTCCTGTTTTTAGCTGAGATTACACAGTAGTTTCCAGAGATATGAAGTCCAGGTCACACATTTAGTTATTGGCAGAGCCAGGACAAAACCCAAGCTCTCAATCAGCACAAGCTCAGTTTTTGCTACATCATCCTGTCTCCTGCTGCACCAGTCAGTCTCCAAATCCCTAGTCATTTTGATTTCTGCTTTATAAATTGACTTCAATTTCAATTTCATTGCATTTTAAAGTTGGCAACTTTTTGGCTCAAAATTGCTCTCTATAAAACTGTATCATTGCTATTGATATGTAAATGTAATGATGTAAATTATTACATTTCCTATAAATTAAATGCAATCATGTAAATGTAAAAAATGTAATAAATGCTGACCCCCAAGGATTTGATTCCAAAAAAGAGAAATAGAAATTCCTAAAACGGTCAGAATATTTTTACTTCATCCATAGAAAATAAATCTTGCAAAGAACTATTCTTTGGATATTATGGTTTTTCTTCTGGCAAGTTAATATTTTAAGTCCTAAAGTGATGAGAAAACCAGAAATACTCAGCTTATCTTTTGTATCTTGTTTACTATGAAAGATAATAATCTTCAAATTGGAAAGGGAAGAATCAACAATGTTGGGATGGAATTAAAGGCAATGAAGAGTGAGGAAAAAATAGACCACAGTTAGTTGGTTTGAAATGAGTCTAAATTGACAGTCCTGGTGAATAGAATCCTGGGCATTGAACAAACTTGTAAAAACCAATGATAACATCGGTAATATTTGAGAGCTGGAGAAAAAAGACAAGGAAAATGGGCCAAAGATTGGTGGGGATAGTTAATTTGTGGGGATAGTTCCTGAAACTACAGCTTAGTGAACTTGACATGCACTTCTGATCAAATTAAATGCAGTATTATAGAAATTTGACAAATACAGAAAAATATAAAAAATAAAATCATAGTTAAAAAATTTGTAATCTTATCACCGAGATAACTTATTAAAGTATTGGTTTGTTTTACATATACGTATATACACATATACATATACTGACATGTATTTTTTGTAAAAATATTAAGATTCATATTTCAATAACATGACAAACTAAATATGCAAAATTGACATAATATTTTAGAAAAGTTTTATATTTAGCTGATTTTTAGAAAACTTGTTAAGTGACTGAACAATTGTGTTCTGAGATACTCTTTTGGAAGCCTATTTTATAACGGTTGTATAACATTCTATCATATAAATACGTAATGATATATTTAACCATTTCCTAAGCATCAAACATTTAGGTAGAACATATTGTCAGAAAAGTGTTACATGAATATTTAGGAAACACAGCAATGAAATCCAGCATTCTTTTGCCAAGAAGTCATGTCAAACACACCAATTTTTAAAAAAAGGTTTGTAAGGTGGTAAGTCAAGGTAACAGCAGATAGTATATGTTGATTTTAGTAAACGACAAATTTTAGATATTCAGGTTAGATGAATAATTAGGGCAGAAATAATTGCTTTTGGCTAATTCTCTACTGTATCCTCAGAGCCTAGCAGTGCCTGGTATACAATAAATTCTCAATAAATTAATGAAGGAATAAATGAATATATAAATTTGTAGAGACTTTCAACAACCAATGCAAAGAAGGAAAATTAATAGATTTCTGGGTAACGTCTAGCTCTACCACTTAATAGCTATGTCACCTTGGGCAAGTCAATCTCTTTAAGTCTCATTTTCTTCATCTGTAAAATGGAATAATGTAATCTAATTCATGAGGTTTTATGATGATTATGTAAAAATATACATGAAAGGAGCTTAGCTTGGCTCCTGGCACCTCATAAAATTTACTGAATATTGGTGGTAGCAAGTAACAGTACTACTAGCAGCAGTAATGGTAACCATCAATGATTTAGAGGTACATACTTGGCCCTGCCTGCCTCATCAATTTTATTATTGACTTGGATGAAGTCCTAAATGTTGTGTTCATTAAATCTGAATCATACCATAGTGATACTAAAAAATAACGATATTAGAATATTTTAAAGGTTGGAATAATAGGCCAAATGAAAAATATGGCATTTATTAAGATTAAAAATAAATGAGCTTAAAGTTCTAATTCATTCAACAATAATACCACAAAGACTTAGTGAGTGCCTATCATCTATCAGGCTATGATAAAGGATGAAAACCATGGTCCTAATTTTTAAGGAGCTTTCCATCTAGAGGGAATACAGAGTAACCCAACAATTGCAGTTTGTAGGATTACGGTTATAATACATTTCCACCCATGCCATAATGAGTGTATGAGGGCGGAGAGTCAATAGGACTTTACTCAACGGGAAATCTGGGTAGCAGTTAAAGGTAATTGGACATTTGAAGCCTCAGGAGTCAGTACGTAAGCGTTGTGGATGTAGAAAGTTCAAGGGGGAAGGGTTCCCCATCAACAGCAGAGTTCAAGAACAGACTGTGAAAATCACTTGCCAGGGCTCAAGTGGAGAGATTGGAGTATCTACTCTTTCTCGCCTTTCAACTCTAAGATTACAGGATTTCCATCCTTCTAGAGGATGAAGTGGGCTTGCTGACGGTAAAATGTGAGGATGAGGGAAGAAATCCCCTAAATTTATAGAGGAAATTGTGGTGGGGAGAAAGTGATGGTAGAAGCATCATATATCTGGAAAAAATGGCATTTAAATTTTCAGGATTGACTGGTAGCTTGTGTTTAACCTGTTAAGAGGCCCTTGGGAAGATGCTTTTAAATTTAATAGACAAAATTCCACTTGAAACTCGTAAAAACAGAACCAAAAAACCGGTACATCATCCCAGTAGATTAAACCATTCCACTTACGAACAATATAATGTCATCTTAACACTTAGTACATGCCACGAATATATGAAGCAGGATATTGAACATAAAGATCTCCAGCATATTGATTCCACATCTCCTTATAAAATGTAACACTTACAGTATCTGCTTCTTTTCCATCAATCATCTGCAGATCGTTCAAAGACCACTTTTTTGTTACTTCGTATTTTTCATCTAAACCTATTCTGTAGTGTTTCACCATGATTATTTTTACTTCTTCCTTTTTGGTCACTGTAGGACAGAAAAATACTTAGTTTACATAAATTCTTAGAAGCTAATAAATTATTCACGTTATACTTTTTGGTATTTATGTATCCTCTTTTAATAAAATGGCCTTGAACCCGTATTATAACTGCACCTCAATTGTGAACCCTGATGTATCTGAATCCTCACAGTATGCACCCAAATTTGCTCAACGTATTAACTTTATTTTTGCTACAGTTGTGGTTACATACTGCCACAGTAAAGTCTGTTAAATAGAACATTGAGCTGTGTGCTTTGAGCTCTGAGCATTGTGGTAGAGAATAGTGTTCACCTTGGGGCAGGAAATAAGAGGCTTAGCCTTAGCATACAGCCAGTGCCAAGTGTTTATCAGAACAGGTTGGAATTTTAATTTATGACAATATAAGAAAGTGAGGTCATGGAAGTAAACAGCACTGCTTTACAGCAACACAGTGTTGAAGAGTGAGTGACCAAGCAAATACTGCAGTAACTGTGGACACTTGCCTTTAAATTCGCTCTGAGACTTACAATGTAGAAATGCTTGCATCACAGCTATTGTTAAGCTGCTTGGTATTGCTTGAGATTGTAATCCTCTCAAGTGTGTCTCTCAAATTCTAATATTCAAAATGTGCCACTTGCACAAAAGGTTTTGGTACTATACTTTGAAAGATATGGGAATATTTTTGCTTATTTTGTGGGAACAAAATGAGGGAAATGCTTTTTTTGGTTTTAAAATCATTTGGTCTTATATACACACATCAGAAGAATCAATATTTGAGCATAGAGCTCTTAAGTTGAAAATTATCAATGAGTTATTATAATAAAAGAGTATTTACTGAGTATTTGCTACTCACATGATAGAACTGTAATAGATGCCACAGGGGATACAAGTAAAAGACATGGTCCCTGCCCTCTAAAAATTTATGGTTTCATTGGGGAGACAAGGCTAACACACATGTCACATACAATAGCATATTATAAAGAGGTGGCAGGTGGGGACTGAATGCCTAGGATTTCCCTTCAAGATGAGTAATGTCACTTAGAGAGTTGCAAGCTGGTTCTGTCTTCTAAGAGTGACTCTGGAATTTTTTCTCGGGGAGAAGACTCTCTCTTGGTTCTGGAAAGCATCACTTTGACATGCTCTCCTAGCTCTGTAGACATGAAACAATACACCACAGTATAATCGTAGTGAAAGATAAGTAATGTGGAGCAGACCAAATGTTCAATGAGTTCTCAGAAGGGAAAGGATTGGAGTAGTTAGGGCAGGAATTACAAATGAAATAGAATTTGAGATGAGGCTTAAATTTTGAAAAGACAAGGGTCATACTGCAGACATTTCTAGGTGAAGGACCGCATGTGGAAATGCATCAGCAACAGAAGTTAACGTCACCAGGTAGAATTGAAGAAAGTGGACTGCATGGGTTGGTTGATGTTAAGATTTGTGGGCAACAGGATTCACTAGGTACAGAAGGTTGTGAAAATGTTTTGAAAGACTCTGGATTTGAAATGCAACAGAAAGCACTTTGGACCTGTGTCTGAATTCTCTTTTCTGGATGGAGTGATATGAGGCTGACCTATTATAGTAAGGGCTCTAGCAAAGGGAGCATCCATTGCCTGAAGGTGCCAGTGATACTGAAATCAAGGCAGCCAGTTGAGTTGAGAGTTGATGATGGAGCTCAGCCCTCAGGAGAAGGAGTGGGAGCAGTCTGACAAATCTCAGAAGAAGGCACTGTGTTGGGTGGTCAGTGAAAGCTCATGTAGCAATACCTGTTCGTTAAGTCTCCCTCCTTCTGTAGCAAAAGGCTAATAAAATGGTGCCCTATTAAGGAAGAATTTTTTCTGGCAGCAGTGATGTACAGGATAACTGGGAGAAGAAATGAAAGAGGAACTGGAGGACCCTGGAAAATGCAGTGCAGCTTAGTGAGTTCTGGCTCTAGACATTCTGGAGTTAAATCACGACACCACCTCTGAATAGCATGGTCTGAGTAAATGATTTAATCTCTAAAGAGTTGAAACCTCAGTTTTCTTACGTTGTAAAACAGACATCAGAATGATACAAATTCATAGGGTATAAAGATTAAAGTAGACAAAATTTATAAAGAACTTAAGATAGTGACTGGTTTATAGTAACTGTTAAAAATGTTTTGTTTTGTTTAAGAGGCTGTTGTAGTAACCTGGGCATAGGATGTGGGTCATGGATATAGAAGTGGAAAATCCAAGTAAGATTTTAAATAACACTGGATGGAAATAACACTGGATGAAAACCAAACACTGGACACAAACCCAAATAGGAAAGTAGAGAGGGTGAGTTGGTTGGGTGGAAAAATGAGTTTTGTTTTTGACACACAGATGAAGTAGCCACAAGTTATCTCTAAAGAGAATGAGATGGAAGTTTTGTAGTTTAGGAATGGAGATACAGACTTGGGTTTTTTTGTGTGTGGAAAGGTTTCCAAGGGCAGTTTTTTTGTTGTTGTTGTTGTTGTTGTTGTTTGTTTGTTTTTCATTTTGAGAGAGAGTCTCACTCTGTTACCCAAGCTGGAGTATAGTGGCATGATAATGGCTCACTGCAGCCTCAGCCTCCTGGGCTCAAGCATACTTCCACCTCAGCCTCCTGAGTAGCTGGGACTACAGGAATGCGCCACTATGCCTGGCTAATTTTTTATCTTTTTTTGTAGAGATGGGTCTCACTGTATAGTGACAGTGATAGTGGTCTCAAACTCCTGGCCTCAAGCTATGCTCCTGCCTCAGCCTCTCAAAGTGTTGGGATTATAGGTGAGAGTCACCATGCCTGGCCCCCAAACCAAATTTGTAGAGAAAAGAGCAGAGGAAAGAGGTGAGAGAAAGTGAGAAGAAGAATAGATGGCAAGAAAGACGTCTGAGAGACAGGCCCAGCTGTGTAATGCTATGGGAATCAAGAGAATAGTGAAGTTTAAAGGTTTGGAGACTATCCCATGAAGTCCCTTTACTAGGTAAGGCAGAGTTCAGCCCCAGCACTGAATCTGACTTGGAAGAAGATCATGAATTTCCTCCTTGAGGGCAGTTTCTCTAGAATGCTGAGAGCAGAAGACAACTTGCAGAGGACTCCTTCATGCACCAACACTATTTGAGTGCACATTGTGTGTCAGCCTCAAGGTTAGGTAGGATTTACAAAGATAATAGGAATGAAGACTAAAGGCTATGATTGAGATCACATATTCCAGGAGTTTGGAAAAGGAGGGATTGTATATTTTGGAGGCAGAGGAAGTGACTAAGGCACACCTTCAGGAGAGGACCTCAAGCAGAATATCTTAGCTTGGGGTCAATGAGCTAGTTTAGAGTCTGTGATCCCCCTGACAGTGTGCCAAAGTTGGTGGGCTTCTGTCCATCTATCCTTCTCTAGCACTAAAAAGGTTCCATCTCCACTGGTATAGATGCTAGCCTTGGGAAGACGAAAGGATTAAAAGTAAAGCTATTAGGCAGAGGTGGTGAAGTGGGGGCACACTTGAATCTGTCATGCTTACTAAGGACAAGATCTTGGAGACATTCTCCTCCACCAGGAGGCAGTTGTATGCCCAAAAAGAAGCTGTACCCCATAACCAAAGGACTATGTTCTTGCTCCAGCTAGCTGTCTCACATGCTGCTTAGGGGGTGGGAGAGAATGGGGTTGGGGAGGTATGGAAAATGTATTTTCACTGAGCAAATTCCACTGCCTCGTCTACGTGTTATGATAAGCATGTTATGGTCATCTGTAGGCCACTCATTCATCTCATTAAATTGATAAATATTAGAGTGCCCTTTTTATACCAAGCACTGTGTTAGGAATTGAAAACATTAATTCTCATAAGGCATCATTCCTGCTGTCACTGAGATTGTAGGGAGTGGGGTCTTCAGAAAGAAACCCTGTGCTCACAGTTCTGCAAAGAAGAAATAGACAAAGTAATTAAGGAACGTGGAGGAGGGATGTCTTCATCCAAGTGGGGGTACGGGAGAGCTTCCTGAGAGAGGTAACCTGAGTTGTAAAGGGCAGTAGAAGTTAGCAGAATGCAGATGCGGTAAAGGTAGTTCTAGAAAAGCATTCACACAAAGGCATGAAATACTTGACACTTTTAAGTCATTAAAAGCATCTGGTACTGCTGACCTGAGGTTTGAGGGTGGACAGGTGGCAGGGAACAAGTTAGGCAAGACTAGTCCCTGAGGGGTCTAGAATACCAGGCTGAGAAGATCAAAGGTTATTCTGAAAACCATGCATTTATCTGTGTAAGAGAGAGAAGTTGTCACTGAAGGATTTAAAGTGAATGGACAGACTGAGCTTTTAAGTTTCAGAAATTTCTTTTGGGATCTTCCATAAAGGATAGGTTGGAGGTGGGGAATGGAGAGGAGATGTGAAGAAGGTGAGTCCTATGAGTCATCACATTTTCTTATATTAATGGTCAATGTTCCATTAACACCAAACTAAGAAAACAAAAAAGCATTCTTTAAAAGTTAACCTTTTGACAAAACAGCTTCCTTTGTAGCTAAGGAGGCTCCAAGAATTGTCTTTAGCCACAAGCCAAAGAAGTCTACTCAGCCTGGAGTCAACCCAATCCCTAATTTCCACACTTGAGCTTTGCTGCCAGCTAAAATTAAATGGCCGTATCCACATTAATGCAGTGGCAAAGTGGAAACCTATCACATTGTCTTAAAACAGAAATGTGTTTATATAATCAAAATGTTAGAGAATTGTTTTCAGTTACATCAGAGTTTCTGTTATTGAATTATGATTTAGTGAATAATATCTACAGAGTAAGGGAACTTCAGAGTTAATCTGCTCTAGTTTTAATTTTAATCAGCATTTTCAGAATTATAATTTAAACTTCATGCCAATCACTTTATTTTCACTTTAAATTTTAAAATAAACTTTGTCATTAATAAATGCCTCTGTTACCATGATAAAATTATTATTCATGAGGCTAAATGGAAGGAACATTGCCCGATTGATCTGGTATAATTTGGCAGAATAGAAGAAAACAGTAGCTCACAAGTAAGTTGCACAGAATGCTTTAAAGAAACAACTCTTCTTTTATGTTGTATTGTTATACAATTGTTTTCATCATTTAAGTTAAATGATGGAGAGAAATTACTATGAGATATTGCAGAAAAGCAGCAATAGTGAAATGTTATATATGGTGCTGTCTGGGGTCACTGAGAAGGCTATCACTGCTTTCATCAAAAGAGTAATTTTCTTTCTTTCTTTCTTTTTTGTTTTTTGAGATGGAGTTTCACACTTGTTGCCCAGGCTGGAGTGAAACAGCACGATCTCGACTCATGGCAACCTCCACCTCCTGGGTTCAAGCAATTCTCCTGCCTCAGCCAACTGAGTAGCTGGGATTACAGGCACCCACCACCACACCCAGCTAATTTTTGTATTTTTAGTAGAGACAGAGTTTCACCATGTTGGCCAGGCTGGCCTCAAACTCCTGGCCTCAGGTGATCCAGATGCCCACCTTGGCCTCCCAAAGTGCTGGGATTAGAAGTGTGAGCCACCATGCCTGGCCAAAAGAGTAGTTTTCATGTAACATTTTTCTTTAGAAATATTTTTTAAAATCAAATTTTGTGCTACACTGAGTGTCTTTACAATGAAAAAGATGGGCTATAAGCAAGTAAGGACATGAGTTGCTGATGTTTTTACAGAATGCGAGATAGAATGAAAGAGAAGGAAAGTGATTTTGTGGGAATAGAAGCACCAAGAGAAAAGGGACATCCAATGAGGCATATGCAAGGTTTGGCTTTATGAGCTCCAATCTAGCATTACTCAGTGCCCCTACTAAAAGTAATATTGCATAGTAATTTGGCACAAGTGGACCTGCATTTAAAGCCTCCATTAGTCACTTATCAGCTGACTATCTTGGGCAAGTTATTTAGCTACTGTGTACTTCAATTTTATCATGCATAGATGTGGCAGATAGGATAAAATATGTGAAGGACTTACCATAGTGCCTGGCAAATGTGTTAAGAAAAGCATCTGCTCTTACTGGTTAGAAGCAATGTGGTTAAGTGGAAAAAACCTTGGGTTTTAGATTTAGATTGATGACCTGTGGGCCTTGGACTATGTATTTAACTTCTTGTGACCTATGGTTTCCTCATCTGTAAAACAGGAATTTTGTCTATCACATAAGGTGGTTGTGAGGATTAATATAAATGGCACTAAATGGACGTGTGCCTGGCACTCAGCAGGCATGCCTTACATGATAGGCTATCCCTTTTATTGCATCATCAATAATGCCATGCTAATAATGAAACATTTTAAATATTTCTCCCCTTCAAAGCTCTGAAATCAAGTTCCTATTCACTCTACAAATGAGGCAAATGGCTTGGAGTTTAGATCTCCAAGGTAATAGATTAGCCACATTTAGATCTTTCCATATTGAGATCTCCAAGGTAATAGATTAGCCACTGGGAGAATCTGTCTCATAAGTTACTAACTGATGATGGTGATGTGGGTTGTTCATTTTAGAGATAATGATAATATCCCCACTCTAAAATCCAAGCCACCGGCCCTTTTAGAACCAAACGCTAACTCACAATAAATGCAAGGTAACAAAAGGACCCAAATGGGAGCTTCATCATTTCCATACTGTAACCTTCACCTACAATTACCCTGATTTGGAGAGTCAGAATATTTTATTTAAATGCCTCCCCAGGGCTGGGTGCAGTGGCTCATGCTTGTAATCCCAGCACTTTGGGAGGCTGAAGCAGGATGGCTTGAGGCCAGGAGTTCGAGACCAGCCTGGGCAATATAGTGAGACCCTGTCTCTACAAAAAAGACTAATAAATTAGCCAGGCATAGTAGCACATGACTATAGTCCCAGCTACTCAGCAGGCTGAGGTGGGAGAATCACCTAAGTCCTGGAGGTTGAGGCTGCAGTGAGCCAAGATAAGGTCACTGCACTCCAGCCTGGGTGTCAAAGTGAGACCCTGTCTCAAAAAAAAAACAAAATAAATTAAATTAAATTAAAAAAATTCCTCCATAGAGACATTTAGTGATATTCCACAAATGCATTTTGTGTTTGTGTGTATGTGTGTGTATGTGTGTGTGTGTGAGAGAGAGAGAAAGAGAGAGAGAGAGATCTGAACAAAATATATATAGAGAGAGTCTTGAACAAGAATAATAAAGTGTTTTTTTTATACCTTTAGAAGACAAAGAGCAAGAATTTTAAAGTATAAAACCTACTTTAATATTCAAGGCCTGTTCCCCATTTGACAATTCTGATTGTAACTAATTGTTACAATGAGTAACAGTTAGTAAGTTTTGTGAATTTTATGATATATGTATTTTATGTTTTAATAAAATGTATCTCTTGGAAATCAATCCTACATTTCTTCTTTTCATAATTTTTTAACATAGAGGATAATAAACACTGTCAAATTAGAGTTTCTTCCAGTGTGGTCTCCTTTTGAGCACAAGATTTCTGTCTTGTCACAGAACCAAATCTATTCATATTTATTAAAGGAAGTATTATAGGTCATGAAAGGGTAGATATTAAATTATTATGTAGCAAAACAACCTTGACAGGAAAATCGCTTGAACCCAGGAGGTGGAGGCTGCAGTGAGCCGAGATCACGCCACTGCACTCCAGCCTGGGCAACAGAGCAAGACTCTGTCTCAAAAAACAAAACAAAACAAAAAAACAGCCTTGAGTAAACCTGCAACTTGAAAAATAAAAAAGACCATACATATAAACTATGTTTGGCTCTATAATCAGAACATATGTATAGCTGTTTGGATATATTTTGGCCTGCATAATTGTTATACTACTACTGCTAATAGCATCATTAATTATACGAAAACTTTTTAAAGCCTTAGTCCATGTTTAATTTTCAAAACACTAGGTATCAGGATAATTTGTTCTCAATTCACAGCTGAAAAATTAAACTAACCTCTTCCAGACAATACTATTACCTCCTGAAATGACAACTTAAAGAAAGAAATTCTTTAGATTGTGCTCTGTTGTTAAGATGTTGAGAATTCACAAATATAGCAGGAGTGGTACCAAATGAAGTCTTTAAAATTGTTTTTAGCAACCTCCTTTTCTCGTTAACTTGTTCTTATTTAACAATCTTATTGTTAACATTCTTATTGTAAATGATTTGACAAAATTATTAAATTTTTTGGTTCACAGAGAAGTTCTGGTATGGCTTAAAAAACAATATGTATAGAGAATTTATGCATATTATTTTTATAATTCTAGCAAATGCCATTTATTTTCAGATTAATATCTATGAATGGAAGATATTTTTCTAGAGGTATGAGAATACTGAAAAATAATCAACATCTGAATATACATACAATTTTAAATTAATATAATATAAAATATATTAATTTTTCATTTTATATTAAATATACACATGTGTTTACTATTTTGTTTTTACTACAAATATGTATTTATAGTATATACATATATAAACATATAATTCAGCATATTTTTAATGGCAAATTATTTTTTCTGTATATCTGAAAATTATAACCTTAATTTAATTTTATTTATTTAGAATATAATGTATCACATTTGACTTTATCCTAGTAAGAATTTAACAGGGGAGCACTGTGGGCAGATGTAAGTGTTTTTATTTCCGTTTCAGAGATGTCACTACTGAGGCCAGAGAGCCTAATTATCTTGCCCTAAATTTCACAGCTGGTGGGTGGCAAAGCAGCACCAGGTTTCACACCAAGTTTGCCTGATTCCAAGTGTGTGAAGGTCTGTTTCACTATGCCCTGTTACTTTCCATCCAGTTTTGGCTAATGCTTTAATATGCTGTGTCAAGTCCTTCGGCGTTTCTTTAATTCACGTGCACTCTCTTCATTGCACATGTGGCTTATCCCTTTCTAGTGCCAGCACATAACAGAGCTCCTTCCTCCTTTATAAGAAGATGCTGTTTTTAACTTCCAGTGATAATGTTCTAGGTAGGGGAAGCTAGTCCCAGGGAGAAATGACCATGCAAACCCTAAGGTGGGAGTGGGCTGAGGTCCCAGGAAATCCCCCATGTACATCCTAGCAAACCAGAAAGGGAAATTTGAGTTTTTGACATCTAATTTTAACATCAACCAGGTAAACATCAAGATTTAATGGTAAGTCACAATCCTTTGACTGCGAGACCCCTGCAAAAGAGACTCTGGTCAGATAAATAGAAAGCTTAACCATATTTAAACATATTTTCATTAATTGAAAAAATACATGATGGAATTTGACTACACTGGACTCATGAGTCTCACAAATTTAGAAGTACTAGATTGTAGGGAATGAAGATGAAATCATAATATGACTCTACTCCATGAAGGTGGTATCATTCAAAGTATGGAGTTTCGTGTCTCAACAATTGTGATGTGATCTGTTTGATTCATTACCAATGGAAATTGTCTGAGTCAAGCATGGTCAAAGCCAAGACTATTCAAGCAACACGCTGACTTATTTTAAATTACTGTTCCAGCAAAAAGTATTTTTAATTGCCGTAAAAAGGTGTTACATTTAGAGAAAGTGCTCTCAAATTGATGGATGTGATGTAGAAGAGAGTCGTGAAGTTAGTGAACTGATAAGGCTTATAAAGTTAACTTGTATCTAGAATAGCACAATATGGTCTTCTTTTCTTCATCTCTGAGAAGATCTTGTTTTTTCCTTGCTTCTTACATGACAGAATTATTGAATTATTTCCAAACATTTAAATCTAGGAGACTTTTTTTCATGTCAGATAGAACAAGTCTAGTTAATTACATAATTTGGAGGGAAAAACTAAGATGTATTTGGTAAGTTAGATATATAAATTATTGTGATTATTTAATTTTTCATGTTTTTCTTAAAAAATTTGTGTATACTAATGTTACCAGTGAGAAATCAACTTTATAAAGTGGAAATTACAACAAGTATAAAATTATTATATTTTAATGTTGGAATAAGCATCTTCTCAAATATATTCAGTAAAAATATTTCAAGATACAGTGATGTGATGGCTAGGATACAGTATAGTTTCTTAAATTGTTTTAAATTGACTTTTTAAAATATTTAATTTCTTTTTCCTGGGTCAATTAATTTTTTTATGTCACCAGAATACCCTCTATACTTGGTAGTTATATAGCAAAATATGCTAAAGTGTCAGATAAATATTTCTAATGCTATTATTGGGTAAATATTACTATATTTATTAGAAATGACAGAATTTAAAAAAATTCTTGGCACTTTCTTTAAAGACAGTCTATTTCCCTTACAGCACTCCCTCCTGACAACTTTGTAAAGGCCTTCTAAGTCAATTATCAGAAAGGGAATTATAAGAAGTTGTTTTCTGAAAATGGGTGTGTGCCTTAGACAGGCAAGTCCACAATGAACACAAAGTTTCTAAGCAATTTTCTCCTAAGCCCCTGAAAAGTATTAAAAGGCATGGACCAAGAAAAGGGAGTGCTGTATATTCTGTTCAATAGTGGCCTGAGCATTCCTGTCTAAATTCAGCACAGAAATCACAGTTTAGGCAAATCATAATTAAGTGCAAAATCCTTTTCCTAGCTTTGGACAATTTTCATGAATTTTAGAAATATGAGGGTAAACTCTTTGTTTTAGTTAAATAGTTTGGAGAACATGCTCTAATCCTTAAAGTCCCATTTTCATAAACTAGTTTCACCATTAAGGTATTGTTTTTGTGAGCACACTTCCTATAAGACAAAGAAGTTTTAAAATATAATTTCTCTCTTCAGATAAACCACCAGGAAGTCTAAAGCCCTCAGAAGAAAATCTAAGGCTTTGTTTTTTTCCTAAGATGAAAAGGGATAATGCCGGTTGTCCAGACTGGTTGCAAATGGTGCTGTATAACTCTATTCTCCAATGTATTTAAAAGTATACGGACAGCTCTCTGTTGCATTTTTAAAAATGAGCTCTTACACGATAAAATTCCATGCCATGCAAATGAATTAAACAAACGATTGGAGACAAAATAATCAAATCAGGTGAAGTATATATCAGTTTCATTTCTCCACAATTAACCAAAATGTTCTAATACAATGTTTTGTTCTTTCATTTTTAACACTTTAAAAAAATTCTGTAGGACCCAAATTCTTAAACCTGGCATAGTTAAGTTCTCATTAGAAGAAGGTGCACGTGCTGTATAGGAAAATAAATACAAAAAAAAAAAATTCCCTCTATCATCCAAGCATCTTTGGGTGACTTGCTTTTTGAAATGATAACAGAAGGAACAGATTACCTGACACACAGAGGTAATACCTGTCCTGGACGGAGAACTCTATTTCAATAAACTCGTACAGATTCTGCGAGAGTGGCTTAAACAGTTTCTTCTCCAAGTCCTCCTTTACCAATGATGACATTTCCTCCAGTTCCACTTGGCCTGATGTCTTGGCTCAAGCTCACTCTTTCCTCTCCTTTTGCTCCCTAGATTTCTCCTTTGGGTTTGCAGCTCCTTGGTGAGTCCTGCCCACCTTCCAGCCCTCCCTCTCTTAACTTCTCATTCCTAGCCAGAGCCCAGATTCCCGAGAGCACTCAGCGCGGTCAGACCCCTTACTGCGGTATCTGCCCAGTGGCAGCAGCGGCGGCGGCAGCCAAAATACAGCAGCCTCACTAGCCCCACCGTCAGTCTTCCGCGACCAGCCTCCAGCAGGCTGCTCTCTGAACTCTTCCGTGGCTTGCTGGTGGGGAAACATTTATGACCACCGACTGATACAGATCTACTTGTGGAGTCCCCTGGCTATTCCAGTCTTGGTAGCCTTTTCCCCTTTCACAACACTATGCAAAGACCACGATTTCAGCTTGATGCCATTATATAAATCAACTGTCTGGCTCTATTGATTGGAATCATCTTCCATTAAGAACTTTGCTATCATCGGCAAGAGAAAAGACATTTGTGCTTGCTCCTAACACTTCCAACAAGTCTCTTTCCCTCCCTTCCTTCCCCTCCTGATCTTTGCTTCCATGACAGTCT
Source organism: Piliocolobus tephrosceles (assembly GCF_002776525.5). Taxonomy (NCBI): domain Eukaryota; kingdom Metazoa; phylum Chordata; class Mammalia; order Primates; family Cercopithecidae; genus Piliocolobus; species Piliocolobus tephrosceles. The sequence goes on from NC_045436.1 coordinate 132,546,041, forward strand.
GCACCAATTCCTGGGTCTAAATTATTTTTAAAATGGAAATTTTTCATGGGTTCACTTTAATACTATTTATGCCTCCACTCACAAAAATGTGTTAGCCACCTACTAGGGTAAAACATTGTATTTTTCTTAGAAGGGTGAATTTCTTAGCCTCAAGCAACTTCTAATCTAATAGAAATGAGTACACCAAACAGTTATCATAAATGTGTAAGAGTGACAAAGGCACAAAGAAGAAGGAAACACAGAATAGAAAAGACATTTATACCTGACAGGTATTGGAGAAAGGGCTATGGGAGAAGATCTGGAGCTTGAAGAATGAGAGAAAAGTGGAGAGGTGGAGGAGGAGGAGCATGTGTCAGTCCAGGGAGTCAAAGTCCTGCATCAAAAAAGCATGAGGGCTGTGCTATGGCTTGAATAGGTCCCCTCTAAAACTCAGGTGTTGTCAATGTGACAGTATTGAGTGGTGGGGCCCTTAAAAAAAGTGAGTAGGCCATGAGGGCTACTCCATCCTGAATGGAACTAAAGCCCTTATAAAAGAGGCTTCACACAGGTTTGGCTGGCTTGCGCTTCTGCATTCTGCTATGTGAAGACACAACATTCTTCCCATCTGGAGAAGGCAGCCCTCACCGGACAGCTGAACTTGCCAGTGCATTGATCTTGAGCTTGCCAGCCTGGAGAACTGTAAGAAATACATTTCTGTTTCTTATAAATGACCCAGTCTGTGGTATTTTGTAAAAGTGGCACAGAAGGACTAAGACAGGATATTTGGGAGGACAGGAAATAGCCCAGCTTTCCTGAGTTGTATGGTACGTGAAGGTAAAAGATTAGCCTGCAAAGAGAGATTGGGGCCAGATCATGAAGGGCCTTAAATACCAGCTAAGCCTATGGACTTTATTCTATAAAAGTAGAGGGCCGGTTAAGGTTATTGACATTCATTCTTTCATTCATTTATTCATTCAACATAAATTTATTAAGAATTGACTATGTACCAGGCTCTGTTCTAAGAACTGGTGATACGGCAATGAAAAAATAGGCCAATTCCTTGCTCTATGGAGCTCAGTGCAGTAGATAGAAAACAAAGAAATAAAGCAGTAGTATATCCAGGGTGCACTCAGCTGCAAGTAACAGAATATATGACATAAAGATATAAATAATCTCATGTAATAGAAGGTCTGCAGGTAGGTAGTCCCAAGAGTTAGCTCAGGGCTCATAGATAAGGATCCCAAATGCTTCCCATTCTTCCGATCTACCTTCCTCAGATGTTGGCTTTTTTGTCCTGAGGCTGTGTGGTTCAGATCCAAAGACAGAAAGTAGGAGAGGTGGCTCTTTTTTGTTTCTTTTCATGAGGAAGCAAAATCTTTTTCAAAAACCATCACGCACACTTTCCTTTACATCTCAGTGGCCATAAATGGATTGCATGGCATCCCTAGGAAAGCTAGTATAGTCCTATGCTGCATAACAAGATTTGAGTCAACAATAGACTACATACAGGATGGTGATCCCATCATCTCAAATGAAGCTGAAAAATTCCTATGATCCAGTGATGTCATAGACCCCACGATGTCAACTCAATACCTTTTCTATGTTTAGATATGTTTAGCTACACAGATACTAAGCCTGTGTTACAACTGCCCACACTATTCACTACGGTACATGCTGCACAGGTTTGTAGCAGCCTATAGGCCACAGGCTATACCATATAGCCCACCTAGGTGTGTAGTAGACTATGCCATCTAGGTTTGTGTAGTACTCTCTATTATGTGGGCACAGTGATAAAATTGCCTAATGGTGCATTTCTCAGAAGATAAACCCATCATTAAGTGATGCATAATGGTATTTGTCTTTTTTGACTGCTATCATGGGAGGTGGGATTTTCTAACAAAGAAGAAAGGGATGGGAATGGCTATGAGCAGATAACCAACAGTGTCTACCATGGCTGCTCTAAAGAAAAACTATGACGTGCCTGTAGCTAGGCTGAATTGTGAAGTACTGGGTTAGACATTTGCCTTTCTGAGCCTCAATTTCCTCATCTGAAGAATGTTCTCTAGGATCTTTTCCAACCTTTAATATCCTCCTATTTTGTCTGTGATTCTGGGAATCTATGAAAACAATTTGAGCAAGATGATCAAAGGACTAGTGTATTAGTCCATTCTCACCTTGCTATAAAGAAATACCTAAGACTGGGTAATTTATAAAGAAAAGAGGTTTAATCAAAAAAAAAAAAAAAAAAAAAAAGAAAGAAAAGAGGTTTAATCAACTCACAGTTACACAGGCCGTACAGGGAGCTTGGTTGGAGAGGCCTCAGGAAACTTACAATCATAGCAGAAAGCGAAGAGGAAGGATCCACAGTCTTACATGACCGGAGCAGGAGGAAGAGAGAGAAGGAGGAAGTACAATACACTTTTAAACAACCAGATCTCATGAGAACTCACTATCGTGAGAACAGCAAGAGTGAAATCCGCCCCCATGATCCAATCACTTCCCACCAGGTCCCTCCTCCTTCATTAGGGATTACAATTCAACATGTGATTTGGGTCAGAACACAAATCTAAACCATATCAACTAGTACTATGTTTGGATATGGAAATGGAGAAAGGAGGATGAATATAAGATACATCTGATAATAAAATCAGGAAGCAGTAGCACAAAGTTGAATGTGAAAGATGGAAAGTAAAGTCAATATGACACAACTGCTTTCTACTTCCACCTAGGGAATAAGTAAATGGCCTCCCATCATGGGAGATAGGTTTTTGAGGAGAAATTATTTTTCAGATTTTACACTTAAAAAAGTATTTCCAGCCTGGCGCAGTGGCTAATGCCTGTAATCCCAGCACTTTGGGAGGCTGAAGTGGGCAGATCATAAGGTCAGGAGATTGAGGCCATCCTGGTTAACACAGTGAAACCCTGTCTCCACTAAAAATACAAAAAATTAGCCGGGTGTGATGGCACGTGCCTGCAGTCCCAGCTACTTGGGAGGCTGAGGCAGGAGAATCGCTTAAACTTGGGAGATGGAGGTTGCAGTGAGCTGAGATAGGACCATTGCACTCCAGTGTGGGCAACAGAGAAACAAACAAACAAAAAAGGTATGTCTTATATGTTTTCATCTTCATATGGAGAAAAAAATCATATGACTCAGCAACTCATCAAAAATATTGTTATTGAAATTGTAATTAGATAATTATTTTCATGATTCTTTGTATCATGTTTTGTTACCTGCTAGACTGCAAGTTTTATGAGGGCAGAAATCATGCTTTTTCGCTTACCACATATCCAAGATATGTGGGCTGTAGTGTCTTACATATAATGGGCATTCTTGTGTTCATTTATTAATTTATTTGTAAATGTTTACTAAAGAACAGATAAGTAAATCAAAAAATCTTGTAATGAATTTTAAGGAATTCTTTGCATAGCCAATTTTGTAGTGCTATATCCTTACAGATGGAGGGAAAATGGTCTTTAGTTGTGAGTCTCAGATGCATTTCCGGAGAAACTACTGCAACTTTCTCTTTAAGTTCTTAAGAAAAGGATGTGTATGTATTCCAGCATTGTCTTAAGTAACATTCAAATTAGAAGTTCAGGAACTGACCTAGTGACTTTGTTGTTTCAAAATGAAATGTGTGCCATCAAATAAGTGTGTTCAGAAACTATAGGCTATTGGTTTGAATATTCTTATATCGATTTGTTTGACAGTTGTATTAGTACATTTTCACAGTGCTATAAAGAACTATCTGAGACGGTAATTTACAAAAAAGAGAGGTTTAATTGACTCACAGTTCTGTGTGGCTGGGGAGGCCTCACAAAACTTACAATCACGGTGAAAGGCAAAGGGGAAGCAAGGCACGTCTTACATGGTGAGAGAAAGAGAGAGAGAGAGAGCACACGCAACAAATGGGAGGTGCTACACACTTTTAAACAATCAGTTTTAAACAATCAGGTATCCTGAGAACTCTATCATGATACAGCACTAGGGAGAGAGTGCTAAGTCATTAGAAACCACCCCCATGATCCAATCACCTCCCACCAGGCCCCACTTTCAACAAATGGGGATTACAACTTTACATGAGATTTGGTGGAGGCACAGACCCAAACCATAAGAGTCAAAGGGAAAAGTAAAAGAGTCATGTTAAAATGCTAATAAATGTCTTTCTTAAGGTTCTAAATAATTCTACAATCTATCAAAACATTACCTAAGTTAAACAATTCAAAGGATTCAACTTTAAAAGAAGTATGAAAGACAATTCACCAAAAGTGAAAATAAGGAAAATTTTCAGAGACCTTGATTTCTTTGTTAGTTAGGAGGAATACAATATCAGATCTTTGAAAACTAACCTCAAAACAAGAGGTTATTGAAAAGTGACAAATATATCCAAAAAATGTTCAGTAAGATATTTAATAGAGCTATTAAAATATTTTTTCCTCACAGCTAAAGATTATTCTAGTCTATAAATTTATTTTCTGAAATTCATAGAATTGTCAGTGGTGATAAACAGGAAACGGTGGCAAAATGGTATGTTTCTGGAAAGACTCATTTTAAGAACCCCAAAGTCCCCCAAGTGTATTTCCTATAAGAAAGGACTTTTTAATACCTATTGTTGCACTAGTGAGGCTCAGCTAGTTCGCCATCTGATTAAGTGATGAAGCATGGCTGGGGAGGCCTCAGTTTATATGGATGTAGCCCTGATGGTATAGAGGAAGGTTAGTTACTTAGAAGAAAAAACCTCCTTGCATATAAGATCTATAGATTAAACTTCAAGTTAGTTGAGAAACTGAAGGCTGGGTTCTAAAATATCCACAATTAAAGGAGTCAACTATCATTTCTAAGTCTAAAATTAGTCCAGACCTATTTTATCCTTAATTTTGTTTTCAGAGATAAAGAATAATTTTTCTTTTAATTTTCAGTCTTGGAATCTTGCATTAATCATTTCCCAAACTAGTCTTTAAATTTTTCACATTTTTTGCAACCATAGAATTATTTATTTGCTTAAGAAATCTGGAAGTCCCCTACCTGTACATAAGTAATAGGATCATCATGTGAGCAAATGATAATAGGAATCCCCTTTGCACATTCACAAAGTACTCGAATGATATGTTCGTACAGAGTTCATAGCTAAGGTAGTTAATTGCTCTTCTGGAATTACAGAGTTGGCCTTGTTGGGAGTTTGCTAAACCAAAGTCTTCTCAGCGCTGCTCTTCGGGTGCATAAGTACGTAGTAGAAAACACTATGCAAATAAGGGCTGGGCCCCAACTTCCGTGTCTTCTTTTAGACCCACATTCCAAAGCCTTTTTGGCTTAGGCGGTTATGTATGGCCTCACATCACTAAGTCCTTGAGTGACCTCTAGGACAGGAGGAGAAATACTATTTACCAGCACTAATCAATGACAGGCTGCATGTGTTGGCCTCTGAAATATACATTGTTCCATTTAATCTTCCAACAAAGCTAAGAGGTAGATATCATCATCCTCATTTTATCTATGAGAAAACAGAGTTTTCTTTTTAAATTATTATTACTATTATTTTGTTTCATTAGGTTTTTGAGGAACAGGTGGTGTTTGGTTACATGAATAAGTTCTTTGGTGATGATGTTGGAAATTTTGATGCACCCATCACCTGAGCAGTATACACTATACTGTACCCAATGTGCAGTCTTTTATTCCTCACTCCCCTCCCACCATTTCCCTGAGTCCCTGAAGTCCATTGTCTCATTTTTATGTCTTTGCGTCATCATAGCTTAGCTCCCACTTATGAAGGAGAACATACGATGTTTGGTTTCTCATTCCTTAGTTGCTTCACTTAGAATAACGGTCTCCAATTCCATCCAGGTTGCCGTGAATGATATTATTTCATTCCTTTATATGGCTGAGTAGTATTCCATGGTATACATATACCATTATTTCTTTATCCACTCATTGATTGATGAACATTTAGGCTGGTTCCATATTTTTGCAATTGCAAATTGTGCTGCTGTAAACATGCATGGCCAAGAGTCTTTTTCATATAATGACTTCTTTCCCTCTGGGTAGAAACCCAGGAGTGGGATTGCTGGATGAAATGGTGGTTCTACTTTTAATTCTTTAAGAAATCTCCACACTGTTTTCCATAGTGGTTGTACTAGTTTACACTCACACCAGCAGTGTGAGTGTTACCCTTTCACCACATCCACACCAATATCTATTATTTTTTTATTTTTTGATTATGGTCATTCTTGCAGGAGTAAGGTGATATCACATTGTGGTTTTGATTTGCATTTCTCTGATCATTAATGATGTTGAGCATTTTTTCATACGTTTGTTGGTCATTTGTATATCTTCTTTTCAGAATTGTCCAATTATGTCCTTAGCCCACTTTTTGATGGGATTGTTTGTTTTTTTTCTTGCTGATTTATTTGAGTTCCTTGTAGATTCTGGATACTAGTCCTTTATCAGATGTATAGATTGTGAAGATTTTCTCCTACTCTGTGGGTTGTCTTGAGGAAACAGAGCTTTCTATGGCAACATGGTAGCCCTCCTTAAAGCCTGACAAGGAAAATAATACATCTCTGATCCACATTTGTTGCTTCCACCCTTGGTAATAATGTCTTAAGTAACATTGAAATCACAAGCTCAGGAATTAAAGCTAACTATTATTAAATCAATATTTAGTAATAAAAATTGCTGTAACTAAAATTTCCTTATTAGTAGAGTCTTGAACTTGATATCTTTTTATGTGTGATTATATACTAGATTGGAAAATACCAGTTCTATATTGTATTGCTTAAATTTATTTGTAGGAATCAGGATAGTGTTGTTATCCAAATATTTAATCTTCTATTACATACAAAAATTCTATTATTGTATCCTCTGAGTTTTACTTAATCTCATACTTCTTTGGTGACTGTAGTTTAGGAACGTTTTGTGAGTGTGTGTATATGCATGTGAGTGTGTGTATATGCATGTGAGTGTGTGTATATGTGTGTGCCTGTTTGTGCACATTATGATGATTAAGGGTGGGTTTCAAGTGGATATATTTTGTGAGGTGTTTTCTCTTGTTTCCATTTGGTTATGGATGTTTGTAATCCCACAACTCTATTGTAAGAGTTAATAAAGAATCAATCCTATTTCTGAAAGGAAAAGAAATATAGTTGCTTCTTTTTGTGACCACTCTTCCCTGACATTGCAACATTCATTGATGAGGACTTGCTGAGATGCCTGATACCTCAGACATCAGTTTATCACTAATATTGCAGAATGTGTCACAGTAGGAAGGCCTCCGAAGTTCATAGTCAGTGCCAGAGTCCTCATTAGGGGTTTCTCTGACTCAGCCAGAGCTGGAGTACATCTCTTACTCAGAATGTTCTGGTGTGATTTTAAAACATTGGTTTTACAGAGGCAGTTTCCTTTTAAGTGAGAAAAATAAAAGAAATCCTAAAAGTACTTCACAAAAAAAACACCACATTCTTCTGACAAAATATATACACAAATAGATTTTCAGGAAGATGGTCTTTTCAAACAAGTCTATGAATATTTAAATAAAGCTTATAAAGAAAAGATTTGTATTTTCCTCCGTATTCTACAGGATAATACCAGTAACAAGTTTTTTTGTTTTTTGGTTCTGTGAAATATGATTTATGTTTATGAAGAGGCTACTTCAATATTATAAGGTAATGAAAAGAATAAAATTATTCCTATAGGATATATTAAAAAAGTCCTGTTTTGTGGGTGCCAACATATATATAGCAGTTAGATGTTTTTAAAATAAGTTTTTTCCTAATTTTGGAGATAAGGGGATTTCAAATTAGCAAAAAGGAGTGAAAATTATATTACTTGATATCCAACTAATAACCAATTCATAATAATAATAGCTATAACAACCAATTCATAATGATCCTTACAGTCATGTAGTGCTAACTACTTGCCAGACACTGTTCTAAGAGCTTTACAGATGTTATTTTATTTAATCTTTTAAACAGTCCAATGAAACAGGTATTATTGTTCAAATTTTACATACGAGGAAACTTAGACACAAGTTACCAGTTATATCTTGTCCAATGTCACATTTTAGTAGAATTGATTTGAATGCAGGCAGTGTTGTGCTATAGTTTGTGCTCTTAACTACTATATCTACTGTTTTGTTCCAATTTCACCATAAGTAGTAGTTAAAAACTTTGCTAAAAAAAATTGTACACATTGGCAGAGCGCAGTGACTCACACCTGTAATCCCAGCACTTTGGGAGGCTGAGGCGGGTAGATCATGAGATCAAGAGATTGAGACCATCCTGGCTAACAAGGTGAAACCCATCTCTACTAAAAATACAAAAAATAAAAATAAAAAATTAGCGGGGCGTGGTGGCAGGCACCTGTAGTCCCAGCTACTGGGGAGGCTGAGGCAGAAGAATGGCATGAACCCGGGAGGTAGATCTTGCAGTGGGCAGAGGTCGAGCCACTGCATTCCAGCCTAAGCGACAGAGCAAGGCTCCATCTCAAAAAAATTGTGCACATTGGGCAAAGATTTCATGATGAAAACACCCAGAGCAATTGCAACATAAGCAAAAACTAACAAACTGGATCTAATTAAACTTAAGAGCTCCTGCACGGTAAAAGAAACTATTATCAGAGACAACCTACAGATTGGGGAAAGTTTTTGTAATCTATTCATCTGGTAAGGTCAAATATCCAGAATCTACAATGAATTTAAACAAATTTACAAGAAAAAAACAAACAACCCCATTAAAAAGTGGGCAAAGGACATGAGCAGACACTTCTCAAAAGAAGGCACACATGCTGCCAACAGACGTGAAAAAGTTCAATATCACTGATCATTAGAGAAATGCAAATCAAAACCACAATGAGATACCACCTCACACCAGTCAGAATGGCTATTAGTAAAAAGTTAAAAAACAACAGATGGTGGTGAGGTTGTGTAGAAAAAGAAATGCTTTTACACTGTTGGTGGGAGTGTAAATTAGTTCAACCATTGTGGAAGACAGTGTGGTGATTCCTCAAAGACCTAGAGGGAGAAATACCATTAGACCCAGCAATTCCATTACTGGGTATATACCCAGAAGGATATAAATCATTCTATTATAAAGATACATGCATGTGTATGTTCACTGCAGCACTATTTACAGTAGTAAAGACATGGAATCAACCTAAATGCCCATCAATGATAGACTGGATAAAGAAAATATGGTACATATACACCATGGAATACTATGCATCCATAAAAAGGGACAAGATCATGTTCTTTGCAGGGACATGGATGTAGCTGGAAGCCATTATCTTCAGCAAACTAACACAGGAACAGAAAATCAAACACCGCATGTTCTCACTTATATGTGGGAGCTGAATGATGAGAACACATGGACACATGGAGGGAAACAACACACACTGGCGCCTTTCGGAGGTTGGGGGTTGGGCGGCGCATCAGGAAGAATAGCTAATAGGTGCTTGGCTTATTACCTAGGTGATGGGATGATCTGTGCAGCAGACCACCATGACACATGTTTACCTATGTAACAAACCTGCACAACCTGCACATGTACCCTTGAACTTAAACATTGAAGAAAAGAAAAAAGGTTGCCAAAAAAACTGTACACATATTTCTCTGGACATTTTAATCATTAAATAAAGGTACAATTTTCTTTTCTTTTTTTTTTCTTTTTGACATAGGGTCTTGCTTTGTTGCCCAGGCTGGAGTGCAATGGTGTGATCTTGGCTCACTGCAACCTCTGCCTCCTGGGTTCAAGCGATTCTTCTGCCTCAACCTCCCAAGTAACCGGGACTACTGGTGCATGTCACCATGCCTGGCTAATTTTTGTATTTTTAGTAGAGACAGGGTTTCACCATATTGGCCAGGCTGGTCTTGAACTCCTGACCTCGTGATCTGTCCTCCTCAGTCTCCCAAAGTGCTGGGATTACAGGCGTGAGCCATCACTCCTGGCCAAAGGTACAATTTAGTTCCTCCCTCCCTCCCTCCCTCCCTTCCTTCCTTCCTTCCTTCCTTCCTTCCTTCCTTCCTTCCTTCCTTCCTTTTTTTTCTTTTTATTTCTCTCTCTCTCTCCCCCCACCTTTCTCTCTTTCACAGGGTTTCACTCTCTTGCCTCATTGTGGCTCACTGCAGGCTTGAGCTTCCTGGAATCAGGTGATCCTCCCACCTCAGCCTTCAGAGTAGCTGGGAATATAGTCACATGCTACCTTGCCTGGCTAATTGTTGTGTTTTTGTGTAGAGATGGGTTTTGCCATGTTGCCCAGGCTGGTCTTGAACTCTTAGGCTCAAGTGATCCTCCTGCTTTGGGCCCCCAAAGTGCTAGGATTATAGGCATGAGTTACTGTGCCCAGCCAGACCTTTCAATTTTGCCTACATGCACAAAGATGCCAGGAGTTCAGAAGTGATAAGAATGCACTTCTCTCATAATAGATGCTTAATAACCATCTTTTAAATGAAAGAATGAACACAGTTTCATTGGTCTTAAAGAAAGGCTTTAATTTTACCTTTCTTATACCAACAACCTCAAATAGAACCAGACATTTTAAGATCAACATATAATATACAAAGGACATCTATTGTTTTCCTCTGCCTAGTGTTCTTTCTTTTTTCTGGTAGAAGAATCCATCTTTTCTTTTTTTTATTGAGATGGAGTCTCGCTCTGTTTCCCAGGCTGGAGTGCAGTGGCGTGATATTGGCTCACTACAAGCTCTGTCTCCTGGGTTCACGCCATTCTCCTGCCTCAGCCTCCTGAGTAACTAGGGCTACAGGTGCCCACCACCACGCATGGCTAATTTTTTGTATTTTTAGTAGAGACGGGGCTTCACCGTGTTAGCCAGGATGGTCTCGATCTCCTGACCTCGTGATCCGCCAGCCTCGGCCCCCCAAAGTGCTGGGATTACAGGCGTGAGCCACCGCGCCCGGCCAAGAATCCATCTTTTCTATGAAGAAGTCATTCCACGCGTAGAGGTGGAGCTGTTCCTCCTGCCCCTTGCTTACTCATGAATCTGGCCTGGATTTAGTTACTCAGAGTCCTCCTTCCCCTAGTCGCAGTGATTGGTTCAGGGCTGTGCATATGACCCCAGCAGGATTGTGCCTAACTTACCGTCTCCTAGCTTCAAACCCATCCTTCTTTTCCTTGCTTTGGGATCTTGGAACTGAGCCCTGTAAACATTTCTCCTATGCTTGTTAGTGAAATGTTAAACTGCACCAGTCGAGAACAATGGAGTGTCCCTGCAAGGCAATAGCAGCAGAAGAATCTTCCCTTCCAGGTCCTGGTCCTACATTATTATTATATGTATGTATACAATATGCTGCATATTAAATACATAACTTATCATTATTGTTCTTATTAATTAAGGTGGGAGCCCAGGGGCTGCACCAGGGAGCTCTAGTTGTATCCTTAGGCAATGTGCTCCCCATCTGCAGCTACTTTTCAGTAGCTATGCTCAGCCACACCCTCAGGCAGCAGTGGGCTGCTTCAACAGACCAGTTGCAGCCTTTCCACACCCTCTTTCAATTGCAAGCTGCTTCTCTAGGCTGTCTGTGGTCTGTGCCCTATGGCAAATTGACTTACCACCAGCAGGCTTCTTGTTCCTGCATTAGCCACATCATTTTCAAAGAGGTCTCAGCCTCATCCTTCAAGAGGAGAGGGCTCCTTTAGTCCTTGGTTCCTTTATTGTTAATTCATCCTGAGCCTACAATTAGTAGCTGCTCTTTTGTACCTGCTATTTCTGGACTCAATAGCATCCTTGTGTGTGTGTGCTGTTTTGGTCATTTATTTTAAAAAGTTGCAGGGGATGTTAACTTTTACTGAACCACCTTCTACTGCTCAGGTTAAAACTTGTTTTGTTAAATTTTTCCTGTTCAGATAACCAGTGTGGTTTCTGTGTCCAGAATGGATGCTGACTGATATAAATGTCCTCTGAAATTTTATACAGTTGTGTGTAAAAAATGATGATCTGTATCTTCTTACTGGATTGGGAGCTGTAAGTATAAGGTAAACAGAAGCTGCCTGATACAATTGTCCCCAGTGACAGAGAGGGAGGCTATTTTCAGTTAAAAAAAGAAAAAGATGAGGTCATGCACAGAGAGAGAAATAGATGTGAGATAAATGAGGATGGAGAGAATTCTGATGTCATCATTGGACTCCTTGGATCCAGCCATGCCTGAAGATAGCTCTCCAGTCATATAAACCAATACATTCTTTTTCTTTTTCTTAAGTAAGTTTAGGTTGGATTTCTGTCTCTCGAAGTTGAAAGAATAGTAATTATGATATAAAGTAGCCTTGCCACAAAGGAAATAACCACTCATTCACCTTCCATTTTCTGTTTTAAAAGTACCTTTAAGTTTTAAAAGGATTGCTTCCTTAGCTTTCATGCATAACCTACTGAAGGCTATCTGCCAGCCCTCCTTCACTGAAGGGGGGGTTGGGGCGGTGTGCATTGACGTATCCACCACAGTGATAACTTGCTTTGTCTAAGGAATTAGAGAGGGTCTCCCTAAAAAAGTGACCACCTGGCTGAGAACTGAAGGATGTGTTAGAGTTGTCAAGCTCTAACAGAGTTAAAGAGTCAAGGAGGGGATTTATTAATCTGATCATCCAACAAACACTGTGTACTTTCTCTCCTCATGTGCAAAGTATTATGGTGGATGCTAGGGATGCAAAGTTGAATATGCTCCCCTATTTTAAGGAGGCTGTGTTAACTATCTATTTTCTGTAATCTGATGCTTTGATATCTGGGGCCTTGCTGACCCTGAAGGGATGTCCCCTCCCAGAGTTAGTTAATTTCTAGAGATAGTAAAAACCTCACCTGTGAGTATAACTTTCAGCTGCAAACCAACCAATCTAAATCCCATACCCCTCCACCTTCTTTATCTCATACTCCTGGCCATCTGCCCCAATCACCCCAGAGCCAAGTGCTAGACAATTAGGCCAGTCTCTATCAGAGCCCGCTGAAATTATTCAAACTAGCCAATCCTAAACCTGGTAACCCTGTGTCATCTGTTCCTGACTGTGGAAACCATAATAAAAACTGCTACCCACAATTTCCCCCTCCCTCTACATCCTGACCAACCCTGGTGCTTCCCTGTGTCTCCCCTGACTCCATTGTGTGACATGGTGTGCCCCTTCCTCCTGGGATTTGTGAGTAAAATGAAGCCATCTTTTCACTGTCAATAGACTCCTGATCTGTTGGCCTTATGGAACTTCAAATTTTCTATCAACACACTATATTTTAAAATAGACCATACTAAGGAAACTAAAACTTTTTTGTAGCCTCGACTAATCAAAAGCTTCTTGAAAACAGACCACATCTGCCTTATCCATTACTATATCCTCAACAGTAACTCATTTGTTATTATAATTGTCCCATATGGATTTTTGAGCACTGTTCATCTAGTATCACTTACATTCATTTCTTCTTTCTAATTTCCAGTAACTCCACTCCACTTCAGGATCTTTTTTTTTTTTTTAGATGGAGTCTTACTCTGTTGCCCAAGCTGGAATACAGTGGCACAATCTTGGCTCACTATAACCTCAAACTCCTGGGCTCAAGTGATCCTCCTGCCTCAGCCTTCTGAATCGCTAGGACTACAAAGGTGCATGCCACCATGCCTGGCTAATTAAAAAAAAAATTATAGAGAAAGGGTCTCGCAATGTTGCCCAGGCTCATCTTGAACTCCTGGCCTCAAGTGATCCTCCCACCTCAGCCTCCCAAAGCACTAAGATTACACATATGAGCCACCATGCCTGGCCTCTAAGCTTTCAGGAAGCTCGTTTTTTAAAAATTACTCCCTTTGTCTTTCCTTCATTACGTTTTTGTACATAGCACAGTGCCTGACAGTGTTTCATAACTGTTGAACGCATGAAGAAATACTGAATTGTAAACTTCTTTAGGGCAGGGGCTGTGTTTTACTTTTCTTTCTTTCTTTTTTTTCTTTTGTTTCAGACAGTCTTGCTCTGTTGCCCAGGTTGGAGTGTAGTGGCACTATCTTGGCTCACTGCAACCTCTGCCTCTGGGGTTCAAGCGATTCTTGTGCCTCAGCCTCCTGAGTAGCTGGGATTACAGGCACGCACTACCATGCTCAGCTAATTTGTTTGTATTTTTAGTAGAGAAGGGGTTTTGCCATGTTGTCTAGGCTAGTCTCGAACTCCTGGCTTGATCACTTGAGAGTGATTTGCCCTCCTCAGCCTCCCAAAGTGGTAGGATTATTACTGGCATGAGCCACCATGCCCGACCCGTATTTTACTTTTCTATCTAAATCCTCGGATACCTACCACACATCTTGCCTACGGATGATGAATAAATATTTAGCGAATTGAGTAAGCCTATAAAGGAGGCTGGGTAAGTAGTATTAATAACTCCATTTGAAATAAAGAAACTGAGGTTCAGAGAAGTTAGTGCTTTTCCCAAGGGCACCAAGTTAATATGAAATGGCATAGCTGGGATTAGAACCCAAGTGCTTTGCTACCACTCCAGAGTATTTCCCACTGCCCATCATTACAAAAATAGCTAGCCTAGCTGAGTGATTCCTATGTGGTAGGAAGATAAAGACACCATTGAGAAGTCTGTCACAGGGCAAGATCTTGCTCTCCATTATATATACGTTTTTGAGATCCTCTCCATTTCCATAAGACTATTGTGACCTTTATTAACAACAGATACTTGAATCTGTCTCCAGTATTGATTTAATAAAAGGTGAAGACAGAATATCATTGTTGCATAAGATGAAATATTGGCAGGTGTGAGGAATTTAGCATTATTTTCTTGAGGATGTCACATTGTAAATTGATCTGAATCTGTTTGTTTTCCCAGAATTTTTATTGGCTGGGTTTATCCCACACATACCTTCCCCCAACTTTGGCAATATGTCACGAGCTATTGATAAACTATTAAACTCTGATGCAAATTCAAGTGCCAGGATTAACCATAAGATGGTATATTTGTTAGGGTCTAGTCAAGAAGGAGAAAACACAACAGTTATTTTGACTTAGAAAATTTCATATGAATAATTGTTGACTAGGTAAAAGACAAAAGAAGAACTCTGTATCATGGAGGTGGCAACAGCAGGAAGTGACTCTACCACCCCTAGGACAGAGGAAACAAAGAAAAGAGGCTGAAATGATGAAAACTTACAAATTTACAGTAAGGGCCCCATGGGGTTGAAACTCGGGTCTCTGAGGAGGAGGTCTGTTCAGCTGAACTGGCGTTTCTGAGTTCAGAGGAGAGGGCCTGGCGACTGGGACCCTAATTTCTAAGGAGGGACCTCCAGCCAGTTAGTGCTGGATGTTTCTGAAGAGAATGTGATGAAGGTGGTTCTATAAATGCTGGAAAAACTGTAAATTGGATTTAGCTGCTGCTGCAGGAAGGCATGGCTCCTGCAGAGTGGAGAAGAATTACTGAAATATTGCTTACTGGAGCAGGAAGACAGAGAGGAACAAGAAGCCCACAGGAAGGAGACAGGCCCCTTCTTCCTCTTCCAGCCTTGCAAATCTCCCATGGAGCCCCCATTGGCAAGACTAAAGACAAGCCAGTTGACAAAGCTGAAATGTGGTTGGCAGAGCCCTAGCAACAGCATCACAAAGCCGAGTATAGAATACGTTTGAAGCCGAGAGACAATAGCTTAGGAAGGACCACAGAAGAAGGTTTTGCTCTGTCCTCTCCATGGGCTGGGGTTTCTGCAGCTTCCCTGACAGTATTACAGTGTCACAATAGCTAAGAGAGTAGATTCTGGAGTCAATTTGACTGGATTTGAATCATGGCTTTGCCCCTTTCAAGCTGAGTGAGGTTGGGCAAGTTACTGACCCTTCCTGTGCCACCTTGTCTTAGCTTCCCTAGTTATAAAGTGTAGATAATAATATTACCTATCTTACAGTTTATGGCAAGAACTACATAAGTTAACTTTTGTAAAGCATTTAAAGTAGTGCTTACTGTAGAAAATGTTCAGTAGATAGTAGCAGTTATAACCTGAGCAGAGGTGCCCATACCTGATGCCTGGTTGCCTGAGTCCTGCCCAGGTCCCCTCCATAGCTGGACATTCAGAGCCATGTGCTGCTGGCTCAACTTCCAGGGCTGCCAGCTCCTTTCCAAAGGCTTTCTTCCTTCCCATCAGTGAAACCTCTTCCCTCCTCCAGAATCAGAGTGGGTAGCAACACCTCACTTTCAAAGGGGAGGGAGCACCTGGCCCTCCGCATTGAATTTAACAGCAACCCAAAGATTCCACACTCTAAGTTAATTGCCTAGATATTGTAGATATCCTAGAAGAAGATACACATCCATGACCTCCCCTCACTTGAGGACCTCCTCTCCTAGGTTCAAAAATAATCTACTGAGAGCTGAAGTGCTTGAAAGTGGAGGAAAGAAATGAAGATCCATAATGAGTATTACAGTTCCCTTGACCTCTTCCTTGCCAACCTCTGTGTGTCCCTTCTCGTCCTTGCCAGGACTCAGGAGATCTCAGAAAAGAATGCACACCCACCACAATTGCCAAATGAGTTTGTGAAAGAATTTTTTTTTTTTTTTTTTTTTTTTTTTTTTTTTAGAGAGAGAGTCTTGCTCTGTTACCCAGGCTGGAGTGCAGTGGTGTGATCTTGGCTCACTGTAACCTCCGCCTCCTGGGTTCAAGTGATTTTGTTGCCTAAGCCACCCAAGTAGCTGGGATTACAGGTGCCCACCACCACATCCAGTTAATTTTTGCATTTTTAGTTGAGACGGGGTTTCACCATGTTGGCCAGGCTGGTCTTGAACTCCTGACCTCAAATGATCCGCCTGCCTTGGCCTCCCAAAGTGCTGGGATTATAGTTATGAACCACTGTGGCCAGCCAAAGATATTTTTAATTTGAGTTTTATTCCTCCAAAACTCGCTCATTGCTATGAAGCTTTTGTGATAGGCATAGGGTAAAGTGTTCTTGCCATTGTTTTACTGGGGAGTGCAACCCCAGGATAGCAAGAGTGAGGGGCCACACAGAGAGAGTTGTAGAACATTAATGCACTGGAAAAAGCTTCAAAAGAAAATGCAGCTGATATTTCGGTTATAAGGATGTCTCCCGATAGGCTACATGAAACCATTATGTCTTGAAGGTGTCCATGGAAAAGTCATGGGAAAGAAATGAAATGAAATAAACTTGTCTGTTGGTTCCTTCATGTGTTATGTCTCTCATTGGTCAAAGTTTGCCCCATTTTTGTCGTGTGATTTGACTGCTTGGGATAGCTGATGGGAAATCCACATCCCATGCTGCACAGCACAGGGCCTCAGAGAGTCAGTAAGCTGAATTCGATGCTGGAGCAGTTACAGCTGCTCCCATGTGGGGCCCAAGGGAGGCCACACAGCCTCTGGCCTCCCCCCATGGAATGAACAGATATCCTGCAGTGTTGGGTGGAGAGGCAATGGTGGCAGTGGCCAGGGCTTTCTACTGAGCAAATGGCAGGGGGCAGATGGCAAGAGCTAATCTGAGGATGTGCATAAATTGAGTCTGATATTATAGACAGTGATAGATAAGGAGTAAATCAGAGATTGGAAATGTGATGAAAGTAATTAGGTAAATGGAAAGTTCCAGAAGGATATATCTGGAATATGGATTTATAGAGCATGGGGAATAGAAGACTCTGTTGACACATGGAACCAGAATGTGGGGGAGGCAGCTCTGCCCCAGGAAGCAAGGGACCTGGTCCCAGTTGCCTACCTTCCCTTAGCTGTGGGATGGTCTTGGATTTGTCTCTTCATCTCTCTGAGCCGGTTTCCTTATTTAAGAAATGGAAGCAAATCAATGCTAACTTTTTTCAGCTCTGAGATATATGTTTCAGAGAGACAATTTTGCAGGAGTAATTTATATGTAGTCTTTCCAAATTTTGCTATATAAAAATGAGAAATTATAGCCAAGAGCATCCCTAGACAGAAACTTATTTTTAACTTAAAATATGCATCAGTGGGTCCCAAGATAAGCTTTTGCTCTGGGCAACAAACCAATCTGAATTCTAGGCCTGCCTCTGTTAGCAGCCAGCCATATGATCACATGTAAATGAGCTAACATCTATCTCTAGACTTTAGCAAAGCACAGGCTCTGGGCTCCGATCACCTTGGCTACAGTCCAAGTGTAAGCACTGACCAGCTATGTGACCTTGAGTACGTTACTTGACCTCTCTGATCTTCTTTTTAATATCTTTAATAGGAGGTAATAACAGTACCTATTTAGAGGGGCTGCTACGAGCAAATGCATATGAAATATCCCACATAAATATACATTCAAATAGCAATTAGTATTTCCTTTACTCTGAAAAGAGGTAGGTAGGCCATGGATCCCTAAGCCCCATTTCAGCTGTAACTTTCCATGATTCCTTGCTCTGATTCTTTACTTATTACAAATGCTTAAAGATCACTTATTATGTGTGTATTCCTGTATTACCTTGCCCTCAAGAAGCACACAACCTTGCTGAAACAGTCACATAAGACGAGAAACCATACACAGTAATCTACACTATTTTGATAAGGGATGATATCTTAAAAGCATAATAGATCTTATTTAGAGTTTTCACATTGATAACTTATTAAGCACATTATTCTGAGAAAAGGCACTTTGTCGGTGTTGGAGGATATGCTTATGACAGGTCCTCACAGTTCTTTAAAAAGTATTTCATGGATGTCCATTAGTATATGTTCAACTGATAACGGAGTACTGTTGGAAGCGATGTGCACATAAGGGCTTCAATGCAAAGTCTGAAGCATGGTAAATTATATATCATTCCTTAGTCTAAATGCTCTTTATAATGATATCATATTTCTAATGGAAAAAATTAACATTAAAATTAATATTAGACTAGTGACTTGAGTTTAATTGAACTGGCAATGCTTTTTGTTGTCTTAAAGGTGACCATGGGTAGCTCTTTGGACTCAGTATAAAATATCCCACTCAAGAAATAAAGGCCTGGCCAGGCATGGTGGCTCATGCTTGCAATTCCAGCACTTTGGGAGGCCAAGGTAGACAGATCATTTGAGGTCAGGAGTTTGAGACCAGCCTGGCCAACATGGTGAAACCCCGTCTCCACTAAAAATACAAAAATTAGCTGGCCACGGTGGTGCACGCCTGTAATTCCAGCTACTCGGGAGGCAGGAGAATTGCTTGAACCCAGAACGTGGATGTTGCAGTGAACCAAGATGGTGCCGCTGCACTCCAGCCTGGGTGACAAAGGGAGACTGTCTCCAAAAAACAAAAAAAAGAAAGAAAAAGAAAAAAAAAAAGAAACAAAGGACATTGGGAGGCCGAGGTGGGTGGATCACAAGGTCAGGAGTTTGAGACCAGCTTGACCAACATAGTGAAACCCCATCTCTGCTAAAAACACAAAAATTAGCCAGGCGTGATGGCACGCACCTGTAATCCCAGCTACTCAGCAGGCTGAGGTGGGAGAATTGCTTGAACCCGGGAGGCAGAGGTTGCAGTGAGCCGAGACCATGCCATTGCACTCCAGCCTGGGCAACAGAACGAGAATCTGTCTCAAAAAAAAAAAAAAAAAAAAAAGAAGAAGAAGAAGAGAAGAAAAGAAATAAAGAACAGTATCTTATTCAGCAATAGCAAAGTCTCTCCAACTATTTAAGGAGCAACACTAAACATAGGACCCCAAAATCCTATTCAATTTTAAGTACGAAGATAGAGAAAAAAGTCAGGAAAAGTATATTTTTTCAAAAGCGTATTTGGATTAGAAAATATGTGATTAGGTATTAAATAATGCTAGGTAAAAATGGAAAAATCTGCAGTATTATTAGGCATTTTATAAAACATTAAGAAACGTAATTTAAGAAGGTTTAAGGCAGGA
This sequence comes from Piliocolobus tephrosceles, assembly GCF_002776525.5. Taxonomy (NCBI): domain Eukaryota; kingdom Metazoa; phylum Chordata; class Mammalia; order Primates; family Cercopithecidae; genus Piliocolobus; species Piliocolobus tephrosceles. Next base: position 132,565,809 of record NC_045436.1, read on the forward strand.
CACCCAGAAAAGTTTATCTTAGGATACTAAGGAAGATGCTATCATAGACTACAATGCTTGTGGTGGTAAGATGCTGAACTTTGATTTAGAACATATTGGTTCAAGTCTTTATTCTGCCACTTGCTGTTTTAGATTACTTTGGCCAAAGGTCCCCCTCTCTCCATGAAATTGAAGGAATTAAAAATATCTCAAGTTTATTTTATTTATTTATTTTTGAGACAGGGTCTCTCTGTGTTGCTCAGTCTGGAGTGCAGTGGCACCACCACTGATCACTGCAGGCTCAGCCTCTTCAGGCTCAGGTGATCCTCTCACTTCAGCCTCCCTAGTAGTTGGGACGATAGGTGCATGCCACCACACCCAGCTAATTTTTATGCTTTTTATAGAGACAGGATTTTGCTATATTGCCCAGGCTGGTCTCAAACTCCTGGGCTCAAGCAATCCACCCACCTTGGCCTCCCAAATTGCTGGAATTACAGGCATGAGCCGTCACGCTCAGCCTTCAAGTTCATTGTTAGTGTTATTTGTTCATTACACTCAGTCTTCAAGTTCATTACTAGTGTTATTTGTAAAATTGTTACCACAGTTTAACATGCACATAATTTAAAGAGATAAATAGTTTTACAAAGCTTCTTTGAAAAACAGTAGCCCTTCCTCTGACATTTGCCCATCCTTGGAAGAAACTACTTCCAACTCTGAGTTACTTCTTTTAATATTTGCCACTATATCACTTAAGTTAGTGACAGTATTTTTTATTGTGGTAAAATATACATAAGATTTACTATTTTAAGTGTATAACTCTGTGGAATTAAGCACATTCACATTGTCAGGCAACCATCACCACTATTCATCTCAATGTTTTCATCATCCCAAACTGAAACTCTGTAACTACTAAACAGTAACTCCTCACTAAACCCTGCTCCCAGCCCCTGGTAGCCACTGTTATACTTTCTGTCTCTATGTATTTAACTACTCCAGGTACCTCATATAAGTGGAATCATACATTAGTCTTTTTGTGACTGGCTTATTTCACTTGGTATAATGTCTTTGAGGTTTATCCATGTTGTAGCCTGTGTAAGGATTCCTTTTCAAGGCTGAATAAATTCCATTTTATGTATATGTCACATTTTGTTTATCCATCTGTGAGTGGAAATTTGGGTTACTTCTACCTTTTGACTATTGTGAATAAAGCTACTATGAACATGGGTGTACAAATATCTATTTGAGTCTCTGCTTTCAATTCTTTTGAGACTATACCCAAAAGTGGAATTGCCAGATCATATAGTAACTATGTTTAATTTATTGAGGAACTGCCATACTGTTTTCTATAGTGGTTGCACTCTTTTACATTCCTACCCACAGTGCACAAGGGTTCCAGCTTCCCCACAATTTTTCCAACACTTGTTATTTTCTGTGTGTTTTTTTTTTAAGGAATGCTTTATGAATTTGTGTGTCATCCTTGCAATGCGCTATGCTAATCTTCTCTGTATCATTCAAATTTAATATATATGCTGCCAAAGCAGAGCTCTACGTATTTTTGCTTTCTACTTTCAGAAGATTTTCTTAACTTTATCTTCCAACTCTTCTACTGAGTTTTTATTTCTACTATTATACATGCGATTTCCAAGAACTTTTAATTTCCAGAATATTTCTTTTCTAAGAGAACATCTTATTATTGTCTTATGAATAAAATAACTTTTCCTATTTGTCTGAATACATTAATTATAGTCGTTTAAGGATGTATTCTTTCTACAGTAGTCTCTATTTCTTTAATTTGATTTTCCCGTTTATTACTTTGTTTTAGTTTCTTTCATGCCATAGCTTTCCCTCAGATATCTGGTGATCTTTGGCCACTTGCTCATATTTAAGAGCTCTAAGCTTGTTGACTATGGGATTCCTGGAGGGTGATTTGCCAGGGTCATTTTGTGGGTATCCTTAATATATATTAATTAGGACTACTCATGTTTCCTAGAGAAGTATTTTTACATTTCCTGCTTAAAATATACAGTGCTGGCTCTCTTCACTCTGGAGCTGAAGAAGAGACTGGAAGGGAAGGAGTGTCTTCTCAACATTGGGCATGTCAATGTTCTGTTAATATGACTGGGTTCAGCATAATACTCCCTCAACTGTGCCTAATAACTCCTAGTCCTGGAACTCTTTTTTCTATCTGAAGTGAGTAAACCTCCAGTGTTTGGATGGGGTGTTAGGGAGGCATTTGGTTTGCTACACTGAGTGAAAATGAGTGATCAGAAGTTCTAATTGCTTCTTAAACTAACCAACCCAGTCCTTCAGTGGCCTTAGTTTTGTCCCTACTTTCAGAGGTACCTGGTGCTGCTTATTCCAGAGACTTTCTGGATCCTGTAGTGAAACTGGGTTGCTTTTTAGCTTTCTCCTGCAGGTTTAGGATTGAGGTCTAAATCAGCTGTCTGAGTAAGTTGCCTCTCATCCACTGTTTTCCAGCTTTCAGTTTGTTGTGATGTTTCCTCTCCCATATGTATCTTATGTGTTTTACAACCATCTTTTTTTACTACCATTTTTTGTGGAATTTAGAGGTAGTGAAAGTAAGCGTGTATGTATTCAATCTTATCCTTTTCTCCAGAAGCTATATATTTTCTACTTCTAATAATCTGTTAGTCTAAGATATGTATGATAAATTGTAAAAAAAAAAAAAAAACAAAAAAAAACAAAAAAACAACAACAACAACAAAAAAAACGACCAAACAAACAAAACCCTAATCTTAATTATCTAACGCTATGTTATACAAGATAAAGATTTTCCTGATTCCTGGAGCCTGTCTTATTATACTAGCTGTTCACTTGCTTAGTTATATCACTATTATAGTAGATGGTGGCAGAAAGTGTGGTAAAATTCCTAACAATTTGTTTTACAATTTATCTTTTCTGGTAAAAAGATGCTAAAGGAAAATGTCAAGGATCTTGGCTATAAGTGAGGGTTTGTTTTCATTTATTTATGGTCCCTTAGCCCTAAGATAGTTTCAAATATTTTAATGTTTTAAAATCACTTTTTTTCAACAAATAATAAGAAAGGAACACATCATTTCAAAATGCTATATGTTGTTCAAAATACTTTTATGCTATTCTTTGATTACACTGGTGGCATGAAGCATGTTCAAACATATAAACAGGCATGAAGCAGACCAGTCAAATAACCTCTGTGAATATATACAGCTAATATGAAACTTTTTGGGGTTAGGAAAAATTATAGTTTTCTTCTTCATCTGTCTCTAGTTGGTGTGATAAGAGCTGTCCACTCTCTTGGGAGGAGTCCAGTCTGGGAGGAGCTTTAAGGCAGAGGGTTACCATTTGTAACTACTATTTACTGAGCATTTACTAAGTGCCTGGCTACCTGCAAAATGCTTTACACACATTGTCTCATTAATTTTCATTATGATCCTCTTTCTTTGCAGATAGGAAACTGAGATGCAGCCAGTCAGGTTAAGAAACTTGTTGAAGTGCACATAACTTGTAAATGCAAGACCTGGATTTAGATCCCAGGTATCTCTGAGTTGAAAACTTGATCTCTTTCCAAATGCAGCTTCCTTTTGGGCACAAGTCAGCAGCTTAGTTTAGTGGTGAAATGGAGGAAAAAGTAATTACAAGGTCTGGTGGGGTTGTAAGAACCTGTAGGCAGGGAATCTGAGAAGCTACTTGCAGGAAATAATCTAATCAGAGACCTGATGAAGCAGTAAGAGCTTGTCAGGGAAGAAAGGACTGAAGGGTGTTTCAGGCGCAGTGATCAAAGGGACATTCCTGTACCTTTCAGAAATTACAGCAATTTGACCGCAAGTGCCATTGGGAAGGAGGGATGGCGGGAGGTGGAGGTGAACCACAAGGAGCCTTAAAATCGAATGGGTGGGGACCGGTTGGGACTATCCTCTGGTCAATAGGGAATCATTTAAGGGGTTTTAGCAAAGGAGTGACATGTGTACAAATTTGTACTTTATAAAGATCAATTGGGTAGCCACAGAGACAATGAATTTGAGAGCCACTAGAATGGGGGAGGAATAAAAAAAAAGATTCCTGGGTCTCTGTCTTGGACAAATGGACAAGTTGGTGCCATTCACTGAGACAGGGAACAGCTTCTGGTTGTGGGGGAAGGCTATTATAGTATCTAGGGGAGTGATCTAATTGATCAGAGCTGTCAATCTAAAATAATCAAAAAGGTCAGAATCTAATTTAAAAATAATTTATTCAAGTGCAGAGTGTGAGAATGGACCACCTGGAAACACCAACTCCAAAAGAATGGAGTAAGCATTCACAAGTAGGGAAGTTAAGGTTTCATATATATTGGCCGAGACAGAGGCGTTTTTTAGAAGGATTGCAACATTATTGATACAAGGTTGGCAAATAGTTACAGCAATTTGACTGGTTATGGGCAATGTTCCTTTTTGGAAAGGGTACATTTAACACTGTTTTTAAAACAGGGGGTCTAATAGTCCTGAGTTTTCTCTCATCTGGTCTAAGCAAAGCAGGACAGGAAGAGGGAAGTTAATCTATAACAAGGGTCATGAATTAAGAGGGCAGGAGGTTTTTGTCCCTGATGCTGTTGAATTCTCATTAGTCATTGTACAGAACAAGAAAAACAAGAAAAAGAGTTCATCTATAATCTGAGAACAGAAGTTGTAACCATATGTGACTAAGATCAGCCACATCTCTGTAAAGGCTTAAAGTGTTTTTGGGGGTTCCAACAGTTTTAAAATTTCATGTATTTTTACTGAGCAGACTTTGCATAAGAAAAATCAGCGTATGTTTGGCCGGGCATGGTGGCTCACGCCTGTAATCCCAGCACTTTGGGAGGCCGAGGCGGGCAGGGCACCAGTTCAGGAATTCAAGACCAGTCTAACCAACATGGTGAAACTCCGTCTGTACTAAAAATACAACAATTAGCTGGCCGTGGTGGCACACACCTGTAATCCAAGCTACTCTGGAGGCTGAGGCAGGAGAATGGCTTGACCTCAGGAGGCGGAGCTTGCAGTGAGCTGAGATCGTGCCACTGTACTCCAGTGTGGGTGACAAAGCAAGATTCCATCTTAAGAAAAAGAAAGAAAAAAAGAAAAATCAGTGTATGGTTAAGACTAGATAGTTCTTAAATTCAGGTTCATTATTTATATCAGATTCAGAATCAGCTTAAATCTTGAGATTTGGGCATCCTTACAACCATCCTTCTATCATTCCCCAGTTAAAAAAAAAAAAATCTTGATGGTGTTTATGACTTCAAAAAAAAAAAAAAAATAAGCTGAATTATAAAGGCAACAATGACTTTCACAGATTTACTGTTTTAGATTAGTTTCCTTATAAACCACATATGTTAGGTAAGTCTAATAAAACCATGTATATTTTCATGTATTTCTGGCATAATTCCATTCTGAGGCCTTTCTAATGGAACAAAAACGTGAAAATTATAGAAAACATTAAATTTCTTAATGAACAGTTCATTACATGGCTGTTGCTGATGGCACTGTAAGTACGTATAGATGACTAATGTATATTTAGCTTCACTTCCCGGTAAATTTAAAGCAACCGGGCCTATTCTGTTGACACAGCAATGACTTATGAATCAACTTAACAGAAGGAACAGTTCTAGGGCCCCTTAAGCCATCAGTGCGGTTTATCCTACAGCACAAGGAGAGACCTCTGCTTTCACTGTCCAGTTGTCTAACGTTCTGCAAATGGTTTTTTATGCCCCAGGCCTCTTTGTTTTCTACAGGAGGGCCCAGATGCAGGTTACACGCTGTCTCGCTAAAGGAGTTGGACCTGCGCGAAGGTCCGCTGTCCTCCTTCGCACCTCGGGTTGTTGGGGGTCAACGTGGATCACAGCCGGAGGGCGTGTCCTGGACCCGCGGGGTCCAGCGTCAAGAACTCGAATTTAGAAAGAAGCACCTGTGTACCTAACAGCGCTTCTCAAACTTGCACCCAAGGCAAAGCTACCCCGAGGGTCTCTCTTGTCCCGCTACATTTATTTTAAAGCCATGCATTCTTTTAAGAATGAATGAAGATGTTATATGCTTATTAATTTCATACAAAATAAAAGTTCAAATTCCCCCACCTCCACATACGCATGGTCGGTTCCAGCTGCAGCGCCACCGCTAGCGGCCGTCGCTCTTCCCCATCCCCAGATTTCTGTGGGGTATGGGGTGGGGGGCTCCACTGGATGAACCGGTGTGGAAGAGAAAAATCCGAAGGGTGGTTCCGAGAGGCGGGGCCAGGGGTGTGTCCTCCCCGGACCCCGCCTCCCAGGATGGAGAGGGCCCACAGCATCCCTGGGAACTGCGAGGCCGAAGCGCGTGGATGGATGTCCATGGTCCTGGCCCCAAGCCCTGAGGGCTCCCGGAGGCCGCGCCCGCCCGGGGCGAGGGGAAGGCTGCAACGGTGTCGCCGGGGTGCTGGTGCACGTCTGTGGACTGACCCTGTGCAGGAAAAGGTAACATCGGCCCAGGTTCCGGCCTGCAGCCGCCAGGGCTCTCCCGGTCTCCCGCGGGGGCTGGTTGCGATTAGTGAACCGAAGCTGAACCTGCCATCGCAGCGAGGCGCCCCCTACTCCTGGAATCGCTGCCCTCCCTCTCCCGAGAGGTCAGTGGCCCACTCGCCACTAACCCATCCCACCTTCTCTAGTCAGGTATGGGTCAGAGATGCCAGTTTGTTTCCCCAAACTGAAAGACAGAACTGGAGGAAGAGTGAAGTTTTTCGTATTTGCCTCTGCAGGGTGCAAGAATCAGAGAACTGGCTGCTGGGACTTTGATTTGAAGTGTTGCTTCAAGTATAACTTTGTGCAAAATTACACTTGGATGCAACTTTGTGGGGACATTGTTGCCTGAGGGAAACTCTGGTTTCATGATTGGGGTCTGGAGGCTTAGGAAAGAGAGGGGTTTTATTTTTCTTTATTTTTCCTACCACAGACCAGAAGAATCTGCCTATTGAGGGTCTCCACGTAAGTAAAAAGCAGCCAATGATGAAATAGCACCCATCCCACTCTTTAAAAGAGAAACACACAAAAGGCTACCTTGGTTTAATTTTTTTTTTTTTTTTTTTTTTTTTTTTTTTTTTTTTTAAGAGATAGGGCCAAGTGCAGTGGTGCAATCATAGCTCACTGCAGCCTCTAACTGCTGGGCTCAAGTAATCCTCTCATGTTGCTGGAATCATAGGCATGAGCCACCTGGCCTGGCTCTACACTTGTTTGATTTTGAGCTTAGAGAAATGTCAGATTAAATGGATATGTGCATGTATCTATTTAGGCAATCACCTAGATGTGGAATCTTTAGATTACCCTTAAGGTCAATATTGAGACAAAAATTTCACTCCTGGGTGTCCAGACGTATAAAGCACCTGGATAGCACTTGAGCAACGAGACACCTGGTGCAGGCATCTCTGAGGACAGGATAACAACAACAATAATAAAATTTATAAGTTATTGATCATTATGTGCTATGCATGACTTTAAGTAAATTGCATACAGTTTAATATAAAGTACTATTCCGAGTGCTTTGTTATTTTATTTCGTTTTGGCAAGCACGTGAAGCAGCTGCTCTCATACGCCCCATTTTACAGATGAGGAAACTGAAATACAGAGTTAAGTAACTTTTCTAAGATTATATGATGTCTTAGTCTATTTTATGTTGCTACAACAGAATACCTGAGACTGGGTAATTTATAAAGAAAGAGGTTTATTTTGCTCACAGTTCTTCCCCATCACAGCGAGGAGAAGGCTGCAATGGGTCGCCGGGGTGCTGGTGCACGTCTGTGGACTGACCCTGTGCACAAAGGTCAAAGGGGCAGTGGACAAATGCAACAGAGACAAAACATGAGGGATGTTCTGGCTTTATAACAACCCACTCTGTCAAGAACTAACCAATTCTTGTGAGAACTAATGCAGCCTTGGCAAAGTGAGCACTTCCTCACCACCACGAGAAGGGCAGCAAGCCGTTCTTAGGGATCCACCTTCATGATCCAAACACCTCCTACTAGGCCTCACCTCCCAACACTGTCACACTGGGGATCAAATTTCAACATGAGTTTAGTGAGGACAAATAATATCCCCATTCTCCAGGTGCTATGAGCATAGGTTGCCAACAGCTCACAGCTGCACCCTGTCTCAAGCATTGGCTTTGCTGATGGAAGCTGCCTGCTGGGAGATTCCCAGGAGGTTACACCTCAAGACTTTCAGGTGTGGTCAATAGCTAAAGGATGACTGACCAGGGGTTACATAGAGCCAAACTTGCTGCCTTACAGGGAACACCTTTGTGGTGTCATTCATTTTTCCACTGCTCCCTGTGGGATCAGGCTGGGGCTGGACTGCAGCTGGCCCTGCATCTTTGCCTGGCTGCTTTCATTTCCTGTCCTGCTTGTGGCACTTTCTGAGAGTTTTCACTCAAGAGCCTCAAATCACTTGCACAAGAATTCTCCTCTCAGGATCTGCTTCTATGAAACGTGACCTAAGACAGTGACTCTACTATACTGGGTGGTGAAGGTTTTCAGAGTTTTATTCTTTATTCACTAGAGATATTTCTTTATATGGAAAGACAACTAACCAATTCATTGGTTTCAAACGTATATCAGATGACTTTTCTGATGAGCACCTTGAGATACATTATGGAACGTATGCTGCTAAAATATTGTTTTATGTGTGTAAAGCAGATGATAGAATAACTTCCCTTTGAGATGCTGTTTGGCCAAGAGAGTCCCTATTCCTCCCAGGAACTCGGATAGCTAGAGTGGGTTTTACGTAAGTATTTCATCATTGATTTCTTGTTTGATGAAATTGAATATGAGAATGAAACATGTTAATGCTGTTTTTTAACAGCTTTATGAAAGTGTAGTTGACATATGTAAAGTGTACCTTTTGATACATTTATATATATATATATATATATATATATATCAATAAACCATCACACAGTCAAAATAATGAAGGTACCCATTACTCCCAAAACTTATTGTAATAACTTCCATACTGGCCCCAGGCAACCACTGATATGCTTTTTGTTATGGTAACAATAGATTGAAAAAGACCTTAGAGATCATTATCCTTTGTTACCAAGTAGTTCAACATTCAGAGATTTCCATGGAATAAGACCAGGAGGGAAGTTGAAGTTACTGGGGCTAGGCTGCTATCTGCTCACTGGGAAAGGGGATAGATACAAAAAGGAACTAGGTGATAACAGGACACAGATTCCAAAGCATGTGGCAACTTCAGAACCAGTGGCAACTGGGTTCAGGTAAACTTTAAGATTGGGGTAGACTGAGGTTTTGCAGGTCCTTTAAAGGAGGTCCTTAGGGAATGATGCCATCCTTGAACTGCACAACCAAAATAAAAACATACAAACAGAAACCCCCACCCAAACCCAGAACTTCAAGGTTGGCAGTGGAAAAGGACTTTCCTGGTAGGTGGGGCAGCTGATTTCTGTCCTTCAAATTCATCATCCTCTTGGCTCTCTTATGGGTCACTTCTGGCGATGGGAGACATAGGATCATTCCGTGGTGGGTAGGTCTATGCAAAATGACCCCCAGAGTCCAAGGAAGCAGGGAGGCCAAAGAAAGAGGTTGGCAAATCCAGTTTCTTAGAAAGAAACATTTAATAGGGACTTATGAACAGAAGCTATGTCTGTGCCTCAGGTGGCGTAAGATAAGATGGTGGATTACCCACTCTTAACCCCATTACCCCCCAGACCTTAGGGAAGGAATGTGTAGAACAATTACAGTTGACCCCTCAGGGAAAGGCAGGAATGCTATGTGAGTCTACCTAACGGCAGGATTTATGGTCAAGATTGTTTTGATCTAAGGGGATCTAAGTGCACAAGGAATGGTAGATAAAATAGAAATCTTAGAGGCATTCCCAGAACTGGGGCTAATAAGTCAACATGGTGGATTAGCATCCAAAATGGAGTTGTTTAGCTTCCACACTTTCTCATTTTAACCTTAACTCTAGCTCAAGTTTGCTACCTAGTAGTCCAACTCAGACATGATTAGAATGTCTTGAGGCACTGCTGAAGGCTCTGGCAACAACATCACAGAGATAACACAGTGAGAGTCATAGATTTAGATAATCTGGCATGTAAAACATAGGTGTCTTATCTTCAGGTTTATAGTTCTCCTCAGCTTCTACTCTCTCTCATGCCTGGAAGATCCCTTCACTGACTGCCAAAGTCCACGCCATGCACAATTCACGGGATTTCCCTTTCTCCTTTTTATTCTCACTTTCTTGTTCCTTTCTGCAGGCTTGTTAGGGCATAACATCCAACCTGATGATTAGCTTCATAATCTAGCCCTTGATCTCACTGGTTTAGACCATTGCTGTCCAATACAAATATAATGCAGATCATAAACATGAGCCACATAAATAATTAAAAAAAGGGAAAAGAGAAACAGGTAAAGTTATTTTGAATGATATGTTTTCAACTTAATATCTCAAAAACACAGTTGTTACAAGTAGTTAGATAGGCATGAGTGGGGCAAGAGAGGGCTCTTCTCCCCAACCCACTAGGGATGTCAGGTGATGATTCAACAATTATCACACTGCCTCTCTAAAAATGATAATTCGGCAACTGGGCACCAGGGTGCCAAGGAGAGACAATCTTCTGATGATCCACAGCTGTTAATATTAAAGTGTTAATTGAATGCAGATGCCAGGGAGAAGGAACTTCCCGGGCATGCTCCTTAAGAGACAAAATGGCAAATTATGATCTTTCAGGGACACTCCACTGGAAAAGGGAAGAAAGGCTCAGATGGGCATGTATACAACTTCTTAAAGACATTGCACATACCCTCTTCCCAAGGGTAAGGAGGGCACTGAGCATGCTGGCAGCCCACCTTAAGGGAACAATGAATCATGGGAAAGAAGTGAGCCTATAAAGTCCTATGATCGCGGTTAAATGGGGCCCTTGACCTTAGCGCCCACTCGGGTCTCTTCCAAGTGTTCTTTTCTTTCCTTTCTTTCCTGTTCTAAAGGCTTTTAAATAAACTTCCACTCCTGCTCTGAAACTTGCCTCGGTCTCTTTTTCTGCCTTATGCCCCTCAGTCGCATACCTTCTTCTGAGGAGGCAAGAATTGAGATAGCTGCAGACATGTATGGATTTGGCACTGGTAACTCAGATACCTTCCACCAGTAACAATGGTCATTTCAACAAGTTATCTACGTAAAAATTATTGATGAGATATTTTACATTCTTTTTTCATAATAAGTCTTCAAAATGCAGTGGGTAGTTTTTATATTTACAGCACATCTCAGTTTATATTAACTGCTATTTCATATTGGGCAGCACAACTCTTAGACATAATTTGATAGCCTTGGATCTGAAATGTACTAAGTGTTCTTGGGGAAAAGAGGAAGAACATGAGTTTTGCTTCGGACCCAGTGAGTTTGGGGATTGTTTGACATCCCTGTGCATGGAGACAACAGACCATTGGAATGCAGTTCTAGAGTAGCACAACAGAGCATCTTCCAACTTCCTTTGTCAGAGCAACACATCACCTCCTTGGCAGTAAATTGGCAATTTCACCTTGTTTTTTGAATCCATACCATAGAGTTGTCCCACAGTAGATTCATCTCAATGTTAGCTTGTTTTTGTGCAGATTTTCTCCATCAAGTAGGTACTTATATATATTTTTTTCTATGTGTTTATATTTTAAATTTATATCATCTTTCCTTTAGATACATTGAAAAGAGTCACACAGAAGGGTCGGCACTTTTTTACTTGAATATGAAGAATCATTTGGTGAATGGACCATTATTTAGCATGAACAATTTTTCCAAATATAACTTGGTTAGTATTTTTTATTTACATCCCAATCTAGTTTTAAGCAAAATCTCTAATATATAAAAATGCTTTTGTAGTGATAAAATGCTGAATAGTAACAAGATAATCACATTTGGAAAGGTTTTTAAAGGGATAACAAGGCTCAGTATTTTAAGGACATGGTAAAATGGAAACACTCATTGGCTGATGGTGAGAATGTAAATTCCTACAGGGATTTGGAGGGCAATTAAAAAATATGTATTAAAGTTCAAAAAGCCTATACCATTATTTTTCTGCAATTCCAATTTTAGAAATTTACCTCATGAGGACAATTGGATAGGTTTACAGATTTGTATGTTCAAGGATGTTCATCTTACTCTTTATAGTTTTTAAGAAGGAAACAATTTATATTTCAGCAATGATTTATAGGGTACCTACCCCTACTGGGCACTGTAGTAGGTACTGAGCTATAAAAGTTAACTAGAGATAGATGATCCCTGTCCTCATATACCTTACAGTTTAGGAAAGAAGAAAGTCGACTAAACATTAATTGAGTGTGGTGCTGGTGGTATAGACTGTGGTTGGAGCACATAAGATGGGTGTTGAACCTTAACTTGGAGAGGCAGCGAAGGCGTTTTAGATGAACTGATATTTAAACTGGATGCTGAGCAGTGATTGGGTTAAATATATTTTGATGTATCATGTAATGGAATAAGATGCAGCTATTAGAAATAATGATATACACTTGGGAAAAAATCAATATACCATTGAGGAAAAAAATCAGGCTACAAAACAGAATAGTATAACTTTACTTCTGTAAAAGTATGTTTCTGTATTTGTACAGATGTATATATGTGTGTGTGTGAATAAATATTCACACTAACATACGTATACATATGTAAACATCTCCCTCTCTCCATCTCTCCCACTCTATAGACACACACAAAGACACAGAGAATCAGAAAGATCTAGAATACATCAAAATATAACAGTGATTATGGTTGGTAGAATTTCAACAAATTTTCACTTTTGAAATGTGAATGTATTATTTTTATGATCAGAAAATATTGTAGCTATTTTAAAAATTTAAAATAAAAGTAATACAGGTTTAGTGTAGGAAACTTGGATATTATAGAAAGGTTATCTAGAAGAAAATAAAAATGGCTAAAAAATTCTGTTTCCTAAATGACAGATGATTAATTTTAACATTTTGGTATATTTTCCTCCATTTTTTCTATGCACATGAATGTATTAACTATTTTCATAGTTACATGTTTTTGTAGACTAGTTTGAAATTTAACATATTTAATGTTAAAATAATTCAAGCTTACATATGTGCCTTCCATCACAGATTAAAACTTAATTCTGAAAATTACAGTTGATTATGCTTAATAGGGTTAAATTCCTTGATATATGTATTTGGGGAATATAATGACATCAAATTAAACAATTTACTTTCCTTTGTTATTTTTATTTGGTACAGTTACATTGTTATTTATTACATCAATAATAATTTTTTGCTGCTTGCTGGCATACATTTGAGTAGATTGGACTCATTAGGGTTAGACTGGGTAAAAGTTCATTTTTCATGAGCTCATGTGAATGATATTAGAACAATTCCAGCTATGATGGGAGTGTTAATTTGCTTCACACTTTATTACGTATTAATAATTCCCTGTGTAGGCAAGCTATATAGGATTATGTGTTGTGTCATCTTTGCTATATTTCTTTGATAGGCTATATGGTACTGCTGTCCTTCATTCCCTTTTTACAAACAGCTACAAAAAACCAGAAGGATTCAGTCAGAATATTGCCTGTCATTCACAGGCATATTAAATAACCAGGAGAGTTTTTTTCTTATACAGGAAACCAAAAAATGGAAACTGCTTTCATGAGTTAATTAATACATATAAAGTGCTTGGAATACTGTCTGACATACTAAATGCTCAGTAAGAGCATTTATCAGAATAGGTCTAGGAGTATCTTAGATCTATATTCAGATTTTTAAAATTTATTTTTATTTTTTTGAGATGGATTCTCTGTTGTCCAGACTGGGGTGCATTGGTGTAATCTCAACTCACTGCAACCTCCATCTCCCGGGTTCAAGTGATTCTCCTGCATCAGCCTCTTGAGTAGCTGGGATTACAGGTACCCACCATCATGCCCGGCTAAGTTTTGTATTTTTGTAGAGACAGGGTTTCACCATGTTGGTCAGGCTGGTCTTGAACTCCTGACCTCAGGTAATCCATCCACCTTGGCCTCCCAAAGTTCTGGGATTACAGGTATGAACCACCAGGCCTGGCCTGTATTCAGATTTTTATCATCACATATGTGATGTGAAGAGCAAGGTGATAGCAAGATATAGCATGGAAATAATGTTTTATGTTGCTACTGAAGACCTGGAATAAATGGTTAAAGATAATGCATAATTGGGATAAACAAACACAACTGAACTGAGTTGTGTTTCACCTTATGGCATAGCCCTTAGTTGGTAATACTGTTTTCAAACTGAATTCCCTAGATAAAAAGAAAATGACTACTATTGACCCTTTTTTATAAGTACATGAAATCTGTTTGGTGAATGTGAACCCTGTTTGACTTAGTTGATCTGAGATTAAGCTGTATTCATGGGGTAAATCATAATCATAACTCAAGAAATAGCATTTCATTATGCAAACAACTCTCAATTGATTATAATGGGCCTATTGTCTTAGTTATAATTAAACTTGTCTATCTATAACATGACCAGTGAATTCCATGCTTGGTGCTTCAATTGTTTTAAGTAAATCTGTTTCTTAAAGTCATTTCAACAAACTGTATGTGCAAAATTAAACATAATACCTCATATTGCACAGGTGATAAATCCTTTCCAAGTTTTTAGAAGAAATTGTGTCCATGGGGACAAGTGGGATGCATTCAATATAAATACACTTTGTTTTATAGAGCAAAGATTTTGAAAAGCTGAAGACATTGTTGTTCATTCAACCTAATCTAAGAAGCCAAGAAAAATCTCAGAGAGGTAAAAAAAAAAAAAAAAAAAAAAAAAAGATGTTTTTCTGATATATGATTATTCCAATACTATCCACTTAGGCTTTTCTTTTATTATTTTAAGCAAATACAGGCTAGCACTCTGTATTAGTACATTTTCACACTGCTATAAAGAAATACCTGAGACCAGGTAATTTATAAAGGAAAGAGGTTTAATTGGCTCACAGTTCTGCATGGCTAGGGAGGCCTCAGAAACTTACAATCATGGCAGAAGGTGTAGGGGAAGCAGGCACTTCTTCACAAGGCAGCAGGTGAGAGAAGTGCAAGCAGGGGAAATGCCAGACACTTATATAACCATCAGATCTCGTGAGAACACACTCCTCTCATGAGAACAACATGGGGGAACTGCCCCCATGATCCAATCACCTCGCTCCCTTGACATGTGGGGATTACAATTCGAGATGAGGATCAGGAAACAGAGACAAATCATATCACACTATAAAAAAGTCATGCCAAATTATTTTTCTTATGTGTGTACTCTCTTAATCCTTCCTTAGTTTTAGTGTTTTAGAAAACAAAATGGTATTAAATAAAGGTGGTGGGGATATTTCTATTTTCTTTGGTCTAATGAAGCAGTTCTTCCCTTTCATGTATTTTGTACATTGGTTAAAGGAATATTGATCCTTGAGTTCCTAATATGTGTATTTTTTGTGGAATATGTTTGAGATAGATAACTAATTTTGAATATAAATAAATGTATTTAATAACTGATCAAAAGTACTGATTGATAAGAAGATATGTCTTTAATTTTAAAGGAGAGAGAGAGATAGATGGACTATTAATGAATGACTTTTGTTCAGGAGGCAAACGCCTTTGAAAACATATGGTTCATGGGGCAGCAATGATTAGGAACTAGTACACTTCACTAGCAGACTTCAGTGATCCACTACATAGATATAGATTTCTGTCCCTAAAAGATTAGGTGAATCTTTTCTGCTTCTGTGAAAATTTTTGTATGCTTGGGTAAATTGAATTTACAGTTGTTTTTTAGCTTCTAAAGGATATGTACTATGTTTTGTAAACCAGCTATAAAGTAAAAAGCAGTATTGATTTTTAAACATTTTAAGATATAAAGCATTTCAGAATATCCTAAGAATAAAGTACTCTATTACAAGTATTTTCATCATCTTTTGGCACCAGACATTTCTAAAAGTCAGTGTTTTCTGTGCTTATGACATTACCTTGAATTCACTGACAACCTTTTAGCCCGGAGAGATCTAGCACTAGTAAATATCACAGCCATATAAATTCTTGTTACTATGACCTGAAATTCATGTGTGGGCAGAGGCAGACTTCAACTTAACAGTGAATTTGCAACTTGGAAAAAGGAGTATAAATAAACATGATTTAAATTCAGTTCATCTTTTTTAGGGAATCTATTTTAAATAACAAATTGTAAACCTGAAGATGTAAAAATAGACACTGTATTTACTCAAGTCTTTATGAATCATCTGCATGTTTTGAGATTTATAGCTTTCTTGTACATGCATAAATCAATTAAGATGACATTAAATTACCAAGCACTTCTAATTTACAGGAAAAGATCACCAGAAAAGGCTTTCCAGGGTAGGAAGAAGTGCTGGGGGTGAGGATGCTGATGACAGGGTAGGAGTGGGGACTTTCAGAGTCAAGAGCCAAGGGCATTGTCCTTAAGGTAGATGCTTACCTCAATGCTGCATGCATTTTCAGTAAGAAGAGGTCAGGAGATCGAGATCATCCTGGCTAACATGGTGAAACCCTGTCTCTACTAAAAATATAAAAAATTAGCTGGGCGTGGTGGCGGGTGCCTGTAGTCCCAGCTACTTGGGAGGCTGAGGCAGGAGAATGGTGTGAACCCGGGAGGTGGAGGTTGCAGTGAGCCGAGATTGCCACTGCACTCCAGCCTGGCGGACACAGTGAGACTCTGTCTCAAAAAAAAAAAAAAAAAAAAAATTCAATTTAAAAAAAGAAGAAAGGACAGAGCTGAACATTACTGCAGTTGACCCTTTAACAATGTAGGGGTTAGGGGTGTCAACTCCCTGTGCAGTTGAAAATCCACATACAACTTTTGACTCCCCCAAAACTACTAATAGCCTACTGTCAACCATAAGCCTTACCAATAACATAGTTGATTAGCACATATTTTGTGTGTTATATGTATTCTTATATGTACATGTATGTTGTATGTAATGTGTATTGTTTTACGTATGTTACAGTGTATTCTTAGCACAGAGTAAGCTAGAGAAAAGAAAATGCTATTGAGAAAATCATAAGGAAGAGAAAATATGTTTACTATTCGTTGAGTGGAAGTGGATCATCATAAAGGTCTTCATCCTTGTTGTCATCACATTGAGTAGGCTGAGGAGGAGAGGAAGAGGAGGGGTTGGTCTTGTTGTCTCAGGAGTAGCCGAGGCAGAAGAAAATCCATGTATAAGTGTACCCACACAATTCAAACTCGTGTTGTTTAGGGATCAACTGTACATTCTTTATGATTTTCTCACCTTTCCACAAAATACCAGTTATCACCAATTTCCATCTGTTTTGTTTCAGCTCAGCCATCCCAAATATCAAAATTACCCACCAGGGCTAAACTACATCAGTGATGCAGGGATAGCAGCAAAAAGGGATTGAACTGGAAGCTGAATCTCCTTAGTCCACTGCAGGGCCTGCAGCCGGGTGGATTGAAACAGGGCCAGCCTGCAGAGCAACAACCGAGAACGCTCCCCTAGCCAATTTCCTGGTAGATTTTAGTTTGGGAAAGTTGGACACAAATTACCCTGGTGAATAGTAATAAGGAGTAAGTGGTTACTGCTGAGTTGTTTTAATTTTCAACTTCAGTCACCAGGGTTTGAAACCCTTCTACTTCAAGTTGCTGACTATAACCCTTGTATTCAGCTGAGGCTAAACAAATTTTAAACTCTTTGTTTTGATAATTTTAGGCTTACAGAAGACTTGCAAAGATAGTACAGACAGTCCCCATATACCTTTTACCTGGCTTCCCATAATGTTAATATCTCACATAGCCATGGCACAATAATCAAAATTAAGAAATTAAGATTAGCTCAATAAAATACTATTGACTAAATTTAGACTATTTAGATTTCCCCAGTATTTCCACACATGTCTTTCTCCTGTTCCAGGATTCAGGTTAGGATACTGCACTGCCTTTAGTTGTCATGCCTCTTTAATCTCCTTCAGTCTGTGACAGTTCATCAGTTTTTCTTTGTCATTCATGACCTTGACACTTTAGAAGAGCAGTGGTTAGATGTATTGTAGAGTGTCTTTCAGTTTGGTTTTGTCTGATGTTTTCTCATGATTAGACTGAGGTTATTGACTTTGGGTGCTGAATGTCACTATGTGTTATTACTGGTGATGCTGGGCTTGATGGCTTGGTTAAGGTACTGTCTGCCAGGTCTGTGCACTCTAAAGTTATCATTTCCGCTTTCCATACTTTGTCATTTGGAAGTGAGTTATGAAGTCCAGACCGACCCTGGAGTTATTAGGTCCAATCCAGGGGTATTAAACTTCACTTCCTGGAGGGAGAGTGTTTAAGGATTCGTAGACATGTTAAACTACCACAGTTATTAATAAATATTTGATGGCAGATATTTTGAAGCAACATGAATGCCCTGATTCTCTTTAAAGTTTTGCTCACTAATTTTAGCATTTGTCAGTGGGTCTTGCCTGCTGCAGTTATAACTGTGGCACCCTAACGGTGACATTCTGTTTTCCACATTTCTTCACCATGTATTAATTGGAATTATTCTGTCAGGGAAAATCCCTTCCTCCCTCCCTCCCTTCCTTCCTTCTTTCCTTCTCTTCCTTCTTTCTTTCCTCCCTCTTCCCTCCGTATCTTCTTTTCTTCCTCTCTTCCTCCCTCCTCGTCTTTCCTTCTTTCTGTTGTATATGGACTCACGAATATTTACTGATTTACGGATAGTTATTTTACTCTTTGGGTTACAATTAATTACAGTTCTTGTTTATTGTATTGCTCAAATTATTAGGAGCTCTCTCATTTTTTTGCATGTTTCTTTGCAGCACTAAGTCACCCTCTGTTGCTGCAAGATGAACTGCTTCTATTTCCCATGTCCCAGCCTAAGAATCACCCGTTTCTTTTAGAAACATGGTTCCTTTTATCAGAGAATGGCGTTTAGAACCCAAAATCTGGCCCCTAGGATTCCCCATTGCCTCTAGGTGGTCATTGCTTATAGCCCCTCTCAGCTTATAGAGCTAGCAAATGATTGTGTGTATACCAATCCATGTGTCTATATTTATTTCTGTATATCCATCTGTATACATATTAAATAAACATTAGTTCATAATGATATCTCTAGCTCTAGTCCATTAGCACAGGGATTGTTCTAGAATTTTCCTTTAGCCTGTTTGTAATTTATTTCTCCCACAGATACAAACCTAGCTGTCATTATCTATAATTTCTTTCTTTGTTCAACTCTAGTTCTATGGGTCTTGAGAAATATACAGTCATGTATTCACCATAATGTTTATGTACAGAACTGTTTCATTGTCCCCCAAATTCCTTTGTAGTGCTGCCCTCATTTTCTGACCTGCTAGGCAACAATTTTCTGCAATGGGTACTAGGTTTAAAAACACTTGAAATTTTAGGGTACTTAAAACCTTAACTAATAGCTTCTACCTGTTATGAGCATATCTTAAGTTTTTTTATTGTGGTAAAATATGTATAATATAAATATGCCATTCCAACCATTTTAAGTGTACAATTCAGTGGGATTAATTACACATACAACACCATTGTGCAGTGATCACCACTACCTGTTTCCAAATCTTTTCTATCACCCCATACAGAAATTCTGTGACCATTAAGTAATAACTCTCGATTACCCACTTCCCCCAGTCCCTGATAGATTCTAATTGACTTTCTGTCTCTATGAATTTGCCTATTCTAGATATATAAGGGGAATCTTACAATAGTTTTTCTTTTGTGGCTGGCTTATTTAACTTAGCATGATGTTTTCAGGGTTCATCCATGTTGTAGCATGTGTTATAACTTCATTCTTTTTAATGGCTGCATAATATTCCACAGTATGTGCATAGTACATTTTGTTTATCCATTTATCTGTCAGTGGATATTGGATTGTTTCCACCTTTTGGCTATGGTGAATAATACTGCAGTGAACATTGATGTACAAATGTCTGTTTGAGTACATGTTTTCAGTTATTTTGGGTATTTACTTAGGAGTGGAATTGATGAATCATATAATCAATTACTTTTTTGAGTTACTGCCAAACTGTTTTCCATAGCAGCTACACCATATTACATTTCCACCAGCAATGCCCACAGATTCCAATTTCCCCACATTCTTGCTAACACTTGTTATTTTTCTTTTCTTTTTATTATGGCCATTGTAGTAGGTGTGAAGTGGTATCTCACTGTGATTTTGATTTGCATTTCCTAAATTACTAATGATGTTGAGCAATTGTTCTAATACCTATTGGCCATTCGTATATCTTTGGAGAAATATCTATTCAAGTTCTTTGCCCAGTTTTAAATTGGGTTGTTTGCCTTATTGTTATTGAATTGTAAGTGTTCCTTACATATTCTGGATATGATCAGATATATGATTTGCAAATATTTTCTCCCATTTTGTTGTCTTTTCGCCTTCTTGAGGAAGTCCTTTGATGCAAAAAGCAGTTTAATGAAGTGCAGTTTATTTTTTCTTTTAATGTTTGTGCTCTTGGTGTCATAGCTAAGAATCTGTTATGAAATCCAAGGTCATAAAGACTTGTTTTCTGCTTTAATGGTTTTAACTCTTCTGTTTAGATCATTGATCCACTCTGAGTTAATCTTTTGTCTGTTTTTTAAAATAAAATTTATTGTGTATATTTAAGGTATACCACACGGTGTTATAAGGTCCATATACAGTAAAAAGGTTACTATTGGCCAGGCTTGGCAGCTCACGCCTGTAATACCAGCACTTTGGGAGGCCGAGGCAGGAAGATTGCTTGAGGCCAGGAATTAGAGACTAGCCTAGGTAACATAGTGAGACTCCATCTGTAAAAAAAAAAGCCAAAAGTAGCTGGGTGTGATGGCACACACCTCTAGTCTCAGCTACTCAGGAGGCTGAGGTGGGAGGATCACTTGAACTCAGAAGTTCAAGGCTACAGTGTGCTATGGTCACGCCATTGCACTCCAGCCTAGATAACAGTGTGAAACCCTGCCTTAAAAAAAAAAAAAGTTACTATAGTGAAGCAAATTAACATATTCATCATCTCTCATAGTTACCTTTTTTTTCTTGTTTTAGTAGCAAGAGCAGCTAAAACCTACTCGTTTAGCATGAAACCCATACATAGTACAATTTTATTAACTATAGTTTTCATGCAGTACATTAGAGCTCTAGATATGTTCATCCTACACACCTCCTACTTGTGTCCTCTGACCTACGTCTCCCCATTTCCTCCCCGGACCCCCATACCCCTGGTAACCACTGTTTTATTCTATGTCTCTATATTGTTGATATTTTTAGGATTCTACATATAAGTGACATCATGTAATATTTTTCTTTCTGTGTCTGGCTTATTTTACTTAGCATAATGTCCTCCAGCCTCATCCATGTTGTGGCAAATGGCAAGATTTCATTATTTTTTTAGAGCTAAATAATATTCCATTATACACACACACACACACACACACACACACACACACTCCACAGTTTCTTTATTCATTCATCTGTCAAGGGACATTTAAGTTGTTTCCATATCTTGGCTATTGTGGATAATGCTACAATGAACATACCATATCATATCATATCATATCATATATCATATCATATCATAATTCCTTTATTCATTCATCAGTGGATACTTAGATTGTTTCCATATCTTGGCTACCGTGAATAATGCTACAATGAACATGGGAGTGCAGATATCTTTAGAGGGTGGTGATTTCACTTTCTTTGGGTATAGACCCAGAAGAGGGATTGCTGGGTCATATATATAGTAGTTCTATTTTAAATTTCTTTAGGTGCTTCCCTACTGTTTTCTACAATGGCTGTACCAGTCTACATCCCCACCAACAATGTACACGACTTTCCTTTTCTCCACACTCTCACCAACATTTGCTATCTTTTGACTTGTTGATAATAGCCATGTGTGAGTTGGTATCTCATCGTGGTTTTGATTTGTATTTCCCTGATGATTAATAGTGTTGAGCACATGTTCATATACCTGTTGGCCATTTTTATGTCTTCTTTGGAGAAATGGCTATTGAGAACTTTTGGCCATTTAAAAAATCAGGTTATTTGTTTCTTCACTATTAAGTTGTATGAGTTCTTTAAATTTTGGATAGTAACCCCTAAATATATGGTTTACAAATACTTTTTCCTAATCTATAAGCACCTGTTTCATTTTGTGGATTATTTCCTTTGCTGTGCAGAAGCTTTTTAGTTTGATGTAATCCCATTAATTTATTTTTGCTTTTGTGGCCTGAGTTTCTGGTCTGATATCCAAAAAATAATTGTGAGGTCTTATATACAGTTCTTTTATCCATTTTGAGTTGATTTTTGTGTATAGTATTAGAGTCCAATTTCATTATTTTGCATGTGGAAATGCAAATTTCCAAGCACTATTCGTTGACAAGACTAATCTTTTATTATTGTGTCCTCCTAGTGTGCTTGTCAAAATTTAGTTGACCATAAATATGTCTGGATTTTTTTCTGGGCTGTCTATTGTATTCTGCTGGTCTATGTGTCTGTTTTTATGCCAGTACCATACTGTTTTGATTACTATAACTTTGTAATACAATTATGAAGCAGAAGCGTCATGCCTCCAACTTTGTTTTTCTTTCTCAAAATTGTTTCAGCTATTTGGGGTCTTTTATAGTTCAGTAAAAATTTTAGGATTTTAAAAAAAATTTCTGTGAAGAATGTCATTGGGATTTCGATAGGGATTGCATTAAATCTGTATATTGCTTTGGGTAATATGGACATTTAAACAATAGTCATTCTTCCCGTCCATAAGCACAAGATATCTTTCCGTTTATTTGTGTTTTCTTCAGTTTCTTTCATCAATGTTTTATAGTTTTCAGTGTACAGATCTTTCACCTCTTGGTTAAATTTATTCCTAAATGTTTTAATTTTTTAATGCTATCATAAATTGGATAACTTTCTCGATATCTTTTTCATTTATGTTGTTATTTGTGTATAAAAATGCTGCTGATTTTTGCACGTTGATTTTGTGTCCTGCAACTTTACTGAATTCATTTATTATTTGTAACAATTTTTTGGTGGGCTTCTTAAATATATATAATCATGTCATTTGCAAATGGAGATAATTTGACTTCTTCCGTTCTGATTCGGATGCCTTTCATTTCATTTTTTTTTTCTTCTTTTTCTTTGTCTGATTGCTCTTGCTAGTACTTTCAGCACTATGTTGAATAGAAGTGGTGAGAGTGGCTATCCTTGCCTTGTACTGGATCTTGGTGAAAAAGCTTTTAGTTCTCCCCCATTGATTTTAATGTTAGCTGTGGGTTTTTAAAAAATGGCCATTATTACATTGAGAAACTTTCCTTTTATACATAAACTTTTGAGAGTTTTTATCAAGAAAGTATGTTGGACTTTGTTGAGTGCTTTTTCTGAGTCATTTGAGATGATCATGTCATTGTTATCTTTTATTCTGTTAATGTGATGTATCACATTTACTGGTTTGCATATGTTAAACCAGTCTTGCATGTCGGGGATAAATCCTACTTGATTATGATGTATAATCTTTTTGATGTTTGTTAGTTTTGGTTTACTAATGTTTTATTGAGGATTTTTACATCATTGTTAATCAGAGAAATTGGCCTGTAGTTTTCTTTTCTTATGATGATGTATTTGTCTGGCTTAGGTATCGGGGTGATGCTGGTCTCATAAAATGCATTTGGAAGTATTTCCTCTATCATTGTTCTTCAAAAGAACTTAATAAGTATTGGCATTAACTCTTTGAATTTTTGGAAGAATTCATCTGTGAAGCCATCTGGTCCTGGGCTTTTCTTTTGGGAGAGGTTTTAAAATTACTCCGTCAATCTAATTATTTGTTATTGGTCTGTTCAGGCTTTCTATTTCAATCTTGGTAGGTTATATTTTTCCAGGATTTTTTCCATTTCCTCTAGATTGTCTAATTTGTTGGCATAAAAATGTTCATAATAGTCCCTTATAATCATTTTTCCCATGGAGGTATCTGTTGTTATTTCTTCACTTTAATTTTTGATTTAATTTATTTGAATATTTCCTTCGATAGACTAGCTAAGGTTTTGCCAATTTTATTTTTTCAAGAAACCAACTCTTAGTTTATCAGTTCTTTCTACAGTTTTTCTGTTCTCTATTTGGTTTATTTGTGTTCTGATTGGTATTATTTCTTTCCTCATGCTAACTTTGTGTTTAGTTTATTTCTCTTTTTCTTATTCCTTGAGACATAATATTAAACTATTTATTGGAGAGATTTCTTCTTTTTTAACGTTGGCATTTACTAGTATAAACTTTCCTTTTAGAACTGGCTTTGATGCATCCCATGAGTCTTGGTATATTGTGTTTCCATTGTCATTTGTCTCAAGCTATTTTTACATTTTCCTTTTGATTCCTTCTTTGACCCATTTGTTTTTCAGGACTATGTTGCTTAATTTCCATGTGTTTGTAACTTTTCTAAGATTCCTCCTGTTATACAGTTTTAGTTTGATATCCTCGTGGTCTGAAATGATCCTAGATACAATTTCAATAATTTGTTGAGACTTGTTTTGCAGCCTAACTTATAGTCTATCCTGTGTAATGTTCCATGTGCACTATAGAAAAATGTGTATTTTGCTGCTGTTGGATGGAATACTCTGTGTATGTCTATTAGATCCATTTGGTCAAAACTGTTCATTCAAGTCCAGTATTTCCATTTTAATTTGCTGTCTGGTTGATCTATCAGTTGTTGAAAGTACAGTATTGAAGTCTGTAACTGTTATTGTATTGCTATCTATTTCTCTCTTCAGGTCCATTAATATTTGATTTATGTATTTAGGTGCTCCAATGTCGAATACATATGTATTTACAATGGTTGTGTCCTCTTGATGAATTCACTCCTTTATCATTAAATAATGACCTTCATCGTCTCTTGCAACAGTGTTTGACTTGAAGTCTATTTTATCAGATATAAGTATAGCTACCACTGCTGTCTTTGGGTTACTATTTGCCTGGAATATCCTCCTCTGTCCTTTCACCTTCACCTATGTGTGTCCTTAGAGCTTAAGTGGGTCTTTTGTAGGGAGCATACAGTTGGTTCTTTTTTTTTTTTTAATCTAGTCATGCACTCTGTCTTTAGATTGGAGAATTTAATCCATTTATATTCAAGAGCATTATTTGCAGGTAAGGACTTACTACTGCTATTTTGTTATGTGTGTTCTCGTTGTTTTGTTTTGTAGTTTCTTTCTTTTCTTTCTTCCTTCCTTCCTTCCTTCCTTCCTTCCTTCCTTCCTTCCTTCCTTCCTTCCTTCCTTTCTTTCTTTCTTTCTTTCTTTCTTTCTTTCTTTCTTTCTTTCTT